>NC_090356.1:12013779-12350029 GCF_035084215.1 Heptranchias perlo
CTTCCAGAGTACAACACCTTTAGTTTCAAATACCTGTACTTATGTACAGCAGTATTCAGCTAGAGCTCGACACGGTACTTTACTGATTTTAATAAGTTTGGCAGGACCGTTATTATTTACCTCCTTTTCTTTCCTGCTTTTCTACCTTGGGCCTCGGTCCTTCGTGTTGGTTCCTCAATTTGGAAAGAAAAATGATACTAATGTCCTTCAATTGAAACCTGGAAAATGGAGCCCATGTTTGACATGTCATGAGACAACCATTTTGTGCAAGTTGACCTCATCAGGGCATTCTGGTATTAATTAATATTCCACATTTTGAAAATCATGCAAAACTACTTTCTGCAAACATTAAGCCTCAAAATATTTATGTAAAGGAGTGAAAAAGTGAAAGCTCTTATTTATTCTGTTCTGCAGAAACCTTATAATGTGGTTTGTGTTGAATCACAATTATAGTTGAATCCACAACAGCATAACTTAAATGCTTCATTTAATCTTAAAGGATCAACTTGCATCAGTAGAGTTATTTTTAACAACAGTTTGGAAAAGAAAGATGATTTTGTAAGCTGGGCTGACTACATTGTGTTCAAAAATTAAATCCAATACGATACTTGAGGACCTCATTATATACCTGGTTCAGAAATTCTATTAAATGAGCTGATTTGGATATTTGATTATCTCGAGCAGTGCAAACTGTTTCAGGAATGTTGAGGTTGGGGCGTAGCTCGTGTTGGAAGGCCATTTGGACTTGAAAGTGACACTGGGACTTTATTGATCGGAATGGCTGGCTGCATTTTGTTACTCAGGTGGTTGTTCGTTGACTGTAGACAAGTTGTAAGCTAAGCAATGTACAGTTCTTGACGTAAATGCTGGAAAATCAGTGGACTGATGTAATAAACTATAATACAGCATTGATTTGATATATTGTGTATCTCGGTCAAAGCCTGGATCATCCCAACTTCTTTATGCTTGGGTTTTGTATTTTTGATTCTGTGACTCACTTTGCAAAGTAAAGATACAGCCTAGAATGACACAAGAAATACATTTTGGTATTGGTCTTTTCAAATAAGTGGACATTTAACATGTAACAACTTAAATGTAAAGTTACCAGGGGAGAAAATGTGACATCCAAATATTTTTGGGTTTTTGCAATGATTGATGTATGAAATTATTTAAACCCAAAGAGCTCTACATTGAAACATTTCTGCTGAATCTTTGTTTTACGTTATAATGTTTCAGTATTTGGAGTCTTTCACGAAATACCATGAAAACCAGGATCCTATTTAATCTGTCACAAAGACCCCATATAAAAGGCAGTGAAGATGCCACTCTGACTTGGTGACAGGACCATTCATTGAATAGATTAAAGTAATCCAGGCATTTGAATGCTAGAACTGTCAACTTGTCAATGACCAAAGTGGTGCAAGTCTGACAGAGTTGGCTATTTTGTGACCTCTGGATAACTGGCCCACCAATTCCTTTCTTAATAACAATTCTGGTTGCCAATAACAATCTTCTATGGATTGATTGAAATCTTGCATGGGAGAGCTTTGTCGGCCATGTTACAACTTGAAAAAAAAATCTATATGCCCGAAAAGCCTGGGCTAACATGATTATATTTCCATGGATTCTTTTTGTTCCTTGATGGGGAAGAGTTAATATGGCATTGAGCGATTTGTGTGCATAGATTTAATTTTGTAACTTTATGAAGTAGTAAATGGTGAGAGATTTTTGTCAAGAATTTAAAAAGAGCTTTCAACTAAGATTGCTGCATTTAAGATGGCTCTTTCCAGAAGTTGATCTTAATGTTTTACATTTTTGCTGGGAGGAGGGAGAACATTTCCAGAAACCATTTAATTATGATGATTGATCAAATGTAAAAGGTGGTGTCTATTTGAGCACTTCATTCTACACCTAATTTCAAAACATCTGTGACTTACTGTATTTTGTTCATAACTTCTAACATATAACCTTATGGACTTCTGCCAAAATTCATTTTACTTTTAAGATTTTGCAAATTTCCTAATGTGAGTGTTATAAGTTTCAGGACTGTCTTAGATATTGTCTCAGGTACAGAGGTGCTGCTCTCTCCTAAGTAGTCTGAGTCTCTTGCATTCAGGAGTGTGCTTGAACTGCCCAATTTCTAATTGTACAATAGTGTAACCAGGGGATGATCTGGGCTTGAGATTGTGTCTTTCACACATGTCCTCCTCCACTCTTTCTGAAGGCAAACTGAGAAACCCTTGGTAAGATAAGGCCAGATATGAATAGTTCAGGTGAACATGCAGAGTTAAAGTCGATGCATATTCCACTTACTTAACACAATCTTGCTTCTCTCCTTGAAAACGTGGGGGGCAAAATAATAAGCCATTCACCCTGTCCTTTTCGTGGGGTGATTTCCTTGTTTTTGACACTGCCTTTCTTACAGATCACTTCTAACTGCAAAAACTGGCCGCTTGCATTTTTAGATTCCAGATCTGACCCTACGCTTTACAGTCATGTTTAAAATCTGACTACCTTGTGTGTCTCTTTGACCCTTTTCTGTTGATTCTGACCCCAGCAAGCAGAGCGGCGGTGCTTCTGACATCTTCCTGCGCAGGCATTTGTCAGCAGGCCTGTCGACCAAACATACCACCACCCTCTTAAGTTTATATTCTCTGCAGACTCCTCAGGCCGTGTCCATATGAATAGAAGCATCTTCAGCTCAATGGGTGAGAATATTAATTGGCCGTCTAAGACAAGATGATGAATTGCTTAACGTTCCTGGCTAATGGGCCTGGGATGAGTGAATAGATCCTCGTGTCAGTTTGAAATGGACAAGGAGTTGTGACATTCCCTAAACTGCCTTGTCTGGGTTTTAATATACATTCTTCAGTCTGTGTCTTAAACCTGTGCAAATTTACTTTGTTTTAAAACGTAACCCTTAAATATAATTCAATCCTAAAATTCTTTCCACGAAGAAAAAAAATGTTCAAAAATACAGAAATCTGACCGTGGGGAAGATACAGTTCAATACAAAGCAAATTCTACTTGTATTGTGCGCCATAAACTAGTGATGAGTACAATTTTCCTGTTAATATTCACTTGAACACTCAGTCAGTGGTACAAGAAGTATAGGTTTGGCCCTTCCAAACATGTGTCAGGAGAGAGAACTTTGAGCTACTTTAACACTGGAGTGAAGCACTGGTGGTTACAGGTTTATCAGTGGTGGTACAACTATCACAACAAGATTTTGTAATTATATAGCACCTTTTAATATAGAAAAAACATCCCAAGATGCTTGTAGCAATATGAGGTCACACAGCATTAATGCATCTTGCATTGTATCTGTTTTCCCCCATAACATATTGATGCTTCTACAATGTACTGATGCCAATATACTAAATGAGCCAAATGACAACATAACAATGTGATTAACAACCTCTGGCAGCTCAAGCTATTTGATAAAAGGTTTTACCATTAATGGATTTTATAAATTGAATTCTCTCTTACACCTGAACTGTACTGGAGAAATTATAACACAAAATCCTGGCAGCATTTGGGCTTTTGGTGTCAAATAGTTTAAATATGGGGTAATCAAAAATTGTGCCACTGGTTTACTTCCAGTTTTGTGTTTACTGCATTGGGATGAACAGCTATTAGCAACAGAAGGTAGGTAATTACTAAAGCATGTAATTAGCTGAGTTTCTGTTTATAATTTCCGAATTACTTTGAATGTTGCATGTATACAGACTATGTGTAATTTAATGTCACTTAATTCAAATTCTGATTATTCAAACTTATCACTAAATTATGACTGCATTGCTTAAATCAAATTCTTGGATAATTCAAATAGTTTTAACAGAAAACGACCTCAGATTATCAGGATGTGGAGATGCCGGTGATGGACTGGTGTTGACAAATGTAAGGAATCTTACAACACCAGGTTATAGTCCAACAGTTTTATTTGAAAATCACAAGCTTTCGGAGGCTTTCTCCTTCGTCAGGTGAAGTGACGAAGGAGAAAGCCTCCGAAAGCTTGTGATTTTCAAATAAAACTGTTGGACTATAACCTGGTGTTGTAAGATTCCTTACATTTGTCAGATTATCAGGAGTAGGCTGTATTATGTTATTAAAATTCTCATCCTTGTTTTCAAATCCCTCCATGGCTCTGCCCCTCCCCATCTCTGTAACCTCCTCCAGCCCTCCGAGATCTCTGCACTGCTCTTGCGCATCCTCGATTTTAATCGCTCCACTAATGGCGGCTGTGCCTTCAGCAGCCTAGGCCCTAAACTCTGGAATTCCCTCCCTAAACCTCTCTGCCTCTCGACCCCTCTCTCCTCCTTTTAAGGTGCTCCTTACAACTTACCTCTTTGACCAAGCTTTTTGGTCACCTGAACTAATACCTCCTTATGTGGCTCAGTGTCAAACTTTGTTTGAAAATCACTCCTGCGAAGCACCTTGCGACCTTTTAATACATTTATTACATATAAATGCAAGTTGTTCAAATTAGCTAGTACTCAGTGCACACAAGTGTTAATAAAGGGAAAAAGCATAGTTCACTGTATTTGCATTAACTACCACTGTAATCTGAGTTTCATAGAATGAGAAATGACCCTCTTCTCACAAAGTAGAAATACTTTTGCCAACCTGTGATTTTACTAAACAAAACATAACTTTAAACTTTTGGATTTCAATGACTAGTTCTGTTAATCTTTGAATTTGTGATCTTTGAACATGGAATTCTAGATTAGAGGTGGATTCCTCATTGTTAACCTGAATTGAATGTCATTAGAAATTTGCACATGATGGTAAGCTGCAAAGCTTCGGTGTCAGAGCTCTCTCTCCCAGATCACTTTTTTAGTCTTTCCAATTCTAGCCATTTTAGTCCAAGTTCAGCGGCAGTTGTTACCAGTGTTGCTTCATTACAAATGTTTGGGAACAGAGACCTTTCCGTTGTACTAGCAAATCATAAGAACGTAAGAACATAAGAAATAGGAGCAGGAGTAGGCCCCTTGAGCC
Organism: Heptranchias perlo; assembly: GCF_035084215.1. NCBI lineage: Eukaryota > Metazoa > Chordata > Chondrichthyes > Hexanchiformes > Hexanchidae > Heptranchias > Heptranchias perlo. The sequence goes on from NC_090356.1 coordinate 12,018,778, forward strand.
TGCTCTGCCATTCAATAAGATCATGGCTGATCTTCAACCTCAGCTCCACTTTCCTGCCCGATCCCCAGATCCCTTGATTCGCCTAGAGTCCAAAAATCTATCTATCTCAGCCTTGAATATATTCAATGACTCAGCATCCACAGTCCTCTGGGGTAGAGAATTCCAAAGATTCAGAGCCCTCCAAGTGAAGAAATTCCTCCTCATCTCAGTCTTAAATGGCCGACCCCTTATCCTGAGACTCTGACCCCTAGTTCTAGACTCTTCAGCCAGGGGAAACAACCTCTCAGCGTCTACCCTGTCAAGTCACCTCAGAATCTTATATGTTTCAATGAGATCACCTTTCATTCCTCTAAATCAGAGAATATAGGCCCATTCTACTCAATCTCTCATCATAGGACAACCCTCTCATCCCAGGAATCAATCCAGTGAAACTTTGTTGCACTGCCTCTAAGGCAAGTATATCCTTCCTTAGATAAGGAAACCAAAACCGTGCGAAGGTTTACAATATTGATTAACTTGTGATTGTATACTTGAATGTCAAACAAGTTGAGAATTATTAAATATACTTGGATACAGAAATCTTAAAACTCTCCATATGATGGCAGAAACTTTTTGAAGACAACTTTTTAATCTTTTCGCCCCTCCCTTTGTGTGAAGGCAGCCAGAAGGTTGAGCTGGTAAAAACAACTATTACATTTTAAATTCTGTGGGTATTGTTGCCTTCGAGTGAAAATCTTACATTAATTATTATCAGTCACTGACTGACTGAAATCTTGGCACTTCCTGTTGCATTGCAGTCAGTAGGGAACAGGTAGATTTCAGCTCACAATCGCAGATGGTAATAAATATGGACAGGCAGCTCCTGTAGTGCTGGCACTTGCTGTATTCAAACTAAATATTGCAAACTCAGACCATTCCTAGGATTGAATGGTCACTGAACTAGCGACAGGGCTGCAGTGACTGTTGAGTATTGAGGAAGAAATGGGGGGAAAAACATTGAAAGAGAATCAGTTCCTAGAAAAGAGAATCTGAGAAAGAAAGTAAAGGAAAATTAGAAAAAAAAACACAAAATGATGTGAAAGATGCAAGCTTTTATTTTAATCAAAGTTTTCTTAACCCCTCCCATCAAAAACATGCAGCTACCCTTGAAAATATTATTTTTGCCCTTTGACTACTTCTCTTGGTGGTACTATGGTATATTTGTACGTGTGTGTAACGGTTGTAGTTGGGCAAAGAATAAGGTTTAAGAATACTTGCGAACTTGTAGTGAATCATTGGTTTGAGATGGAGTTCTGTATATTATGTGAAGAACAATCTGTTCCATTGCTTAGCCATCACACCAGCTGGCACCTGCTCTAAAGCAATGCTGTATCATAACCTCTTAATGTATTAGGCTTCTGGGCAAGGATTCCTTTGGTTTGTGATGATAGAATCCAGAGAATTATACAGCGCAGGAGGAGATGCCCATGTGCCAGCTTGCCTTCCTGTATTGATTGTGTGTGTGTGTGTTCACCTTCAAATTCATTTTCGCTTGGGTTCTGGTTTGTAATGACTAAAACTGCTATTTTGATGAGTTGGTGCCTAGTAGAGTTGTGCTGGTCCGTGGTCTCGCATGTGGCCATACCAACTTCATGCATGAATTGCTCATGTGACACTGCATTTAACCTCTAGAACTTCCCTAAGATTTGAATGCTGAGTATCTATGAAGTGTAAAAAAATTTGAGATAGAATGCATATCTGACATTTTTCCAATTGTAATGCCTGATTTTGAGATTGAATTCAAGCAGCGGTTCGACTGCTCCCCCTCGTGTCTCAGTGAGTTTCATTCTTTCTTACACTAAGTTCTAGGTATTCTCAATCTTTGTTAAAGATTCTATAATACCACTGCTACAGCTACTAGTAACATCTTGGTTTGGATTTCTGGAAGCCAAGAACTTAAGTAGAAAATAGTGGACATCAATATAAATTGGACTAAAGACAATTAAACCTTCTTTCTTAATGGCGGAATACATGTGGCTCCAAAAATGATGCGCTCCACAGTGGTTTGCAGTGTGTTCTATGGCGGGTTGGCTAATTGTATTTTATTTGTCTTGCAGCACTTTCACAAGCAAAAGCATTGAATAGTATACCACTTTTTGTATTTGTTTGCTTTTCCGTGAGCCAGTCAGTCGTGTTGGTCTGACTCTGATCCTGAGTTGTTGCGAAACTAAACCCTGTTGTCCTTGACTCACAATGTGATTAGCTGGCGTCTAATGAAATTTCTATTCCCACTTCCAATTGAGCAATTTGGAATCTTCTATCCTCTTCCTGTCCAAAAGTGCTTTAAAATAGTATGGGTCATGTTCTGAATGTGCTGTGAAGTCTGATCTTTGCAGTATTCCTATTGCTTCTCCAGATCTAAAATGTTGTTATTTTTATAAATGATACAGGATTCCCTCTCTTCTCTGCTCTCTCCCCAAATTAGGAAAAATGGACCTCTTCCATTGTATTAAAGAAGCTGGCTTAGTCTAAATCCAAGTTGCATGTTGCTTAGTCTTTAGTGGGTCTAATTTTGGAATGTTATTACAACATCTGGTGCATGTGAATATTCGTCATTCATTTGAATTCCTGATTATGTGTGTGATGAATGGACTTGTGCCTGTGTTTTTGATTTGGTGGGCAATGGATTACCCTTTCAAAATGTCAGGTTGCGTATGTGCATTTATAGGGTCTACAACAGTGGGAAAGCTTCGACCAAGGAGGAAATAGAAACCCTTAGCCCAGTTCTAATTTAGAAAGCACATCATATTAATAATTTCTATATTTATCCTAAACTTCTTGGAAAAGACCACTTCCCTGGATAAAGATGGATTGTATTTTGTGCTTCTAAAAACAAATGTTTTTGGCTTCCATTTAAAGTGGAGAGAATTGCTTGCTAGTGCTTCTGGTTAACTGTACATACCACAGTATTAATAAATCGTTTTTTGGCCGAGAGAGTCTAAATTGTTTTGGACGTGTCCTTCAATAACCGAACTGTAAATGGTGATGTCTCTCGGACTTGCAAAGATCTTGGATAACAATTTTTGTATATTGGGTGAATTTTTGTGTAGCTAAATGTAACAAATGGTAATGACATCTGGTGCTCTTTCCCTGCCCCTCCCACACCCACTCTTGACAGCATACATTGCCCGTGCTGTTTCCAATTTAGGTACAGCCAGAGACGGCGTGAAGCCTTCTCCTGTGCCTAATACTGCAGTTTAACACCAACCTGAGAAGAGCACCCCTATTCCTCGATGTGGAAATTGCCATTTCCAACATCAAATATGCTTTGAGTCCGATTAGCAATTTACCAAATTATGGCTATTTTTGTACTGCGTACTTGTACCTACATTATCTAGATTGAGACTGTCCAGACTAATTTTGCACAAATAGCTTTAGAGCCAGCAGACAGAGAGAGACTTTTATCTTCTATAATCTTTGCTCAATTTGATCTTCTTTCCCAAAGTTGAAAGAACTGTGGGTTGCATTATACTGTGCACACTATCTGGATTTTCTGTAATCTTCAACGGGATGACCTTAAAGATGTGAAATGTTATTTTCAGGGGCCTTAAAATTGCTCATATACCTTTTGTAGATAGCATTTGAGAGTGAGTTTTGCTTTATGCTAGGCTGAAAAGTGCAGTGCACATTTGTTTGATTGTAACTTATGGATTAAACTGATTTTGATGAGGAAAGATTACAATCGTTCTTGCATAGTTTGACTTTGTAACGGAAGCATGTAGTGGCCTCCATTCTATTTACTGTTAATGTAATTTGCTGAAGGTTGACTAGCTTGTGATTGGTAGAAGGGCTATTGCATTTATATTGCATTGTATTTGTTCAGTTTATTTAGATCACAAAATTATGACCTGGAACACTTGACGACAGTGAGCTGTTTGCACCATGAGCAATGCAGCTGATAACACTGCAGTGTTAGTTAGTTTTGTTTGTTTGAGTTGATACATAATTACATTTGCATTTATAATTACTTTAGGTCCTTTTTCTCAGACTTTATAAAAACCGGCGTGCATTTGATTGATGCACATCGAAAAGTTTAGTTACATCCTGTTAATAACTTTGTCATTACGTTTAACCTTTTACATCTGCTAAAGCTCTCTGGTACTGTGAGGGGGAAAAAGTCATTTCATACTCTAAATTTACACTGGACTGCTGAAATGGCATGTTTAATTGGGTACGCCGGGTAATTAGTTACTGTAGAAATCAGTAAGGTCGTCGTGCACACCAACCAGGGGCTTGCTTTCTCTGGAAATGTTTGGACCATATGCTGAGTGTATCATTCCCCAGCTGGTGAGTGATATTTATAGGCCGTCTATCTGTACCGACAGCTGAACCGAGTCCTTGAGAGTGCATGTTAAGTCTGAAAGTTTGTCAGGGATCTCTGGGATTTACAGACACACCTGTCTCAATTTCTCCTTTTACCCGATTGCCCTGTTTTTTTTTCCGAGAAATTCAAAGGAGACAAGCAGCAGTCCTTGTGAATTCCATGTGCCATATGCTATGCATTTCATGTCTTGGAAACCCAGCTGCGTATACATTCAAAATTCCAAAGGGAATTATCTCTTGATGTCTTCTGTATGTGTTGGGATTAACTGTGAAGATCAAAAGTTAACAGATTTCCAATAGAATATTGGATTGACATTTTTAGCATACTTTTCAAGCAGGACTGAAAGCCTGGTTTCTTATTTTCATTACTTTGCAGTGAGAGATCTATGTAGGTGCATGGAATTTCCAACAATAAGTTAATCTCAAAAAAGGGAAAAATGAAGGGAGGGGAGTTTGGGAATGTTAGATATTGTGGCACAGCTGGTTATGTTGTGATTCTTTCTTTCCCTCCCTCGGAGTTTCACATGCTGGATATTTTCTCAACGTTAAAAAAAAAAATTTGGGTCCGCTGAAGGTGCTTACTCTGGTTCAGTGGCGTACATCACTCCCATAAGTGCACCCCATGCTCCTTGCATGGTGGAGTAGAGAGACAGTGCCCATTATCTATCAATCTGATAGCATAATCCAGGGGAATAACAGTAGTCCCTCCTTGTGTCATTCATATGTGCCCCCAATTGCCCCTCTAATCTTTTTGAAGGTAGATGGAGAAAACACCGAGTAAGGTGAGGCCAGATACGAATTGTTAAACTGCCTTATTTCACGAGTGAACACAGAGAACAAGCTATGATTGGACTGATTTGAATTAAATCAGTACAACTTGTCTTTGCATAAAAATACAAAAATAATGAACATGCAACAGTTGCCTTGCTTGACTTAAACAAAATAACGTTAACTAACCTTCACCATTTTCCATTTGAGCCTGGCGAAAGTTTGCCTTTTCAGCTGTCTTTTCAAAGACCTATCTGTCCTTGCAGGCTTTGCTGGACCTGGCTGTCGGTGAGTGAGTGTTCCTTTTTAGCTGTTGAGAAACAGAAGGGAAGGCCTGCCAGACTCCTCCTGCTGACCGCCTGGGACTAGAGACTTGTCAACACAATGGGTTTTAGATGTTTATCGATTACCAAGCCAAGCTAACAAATAGGTCGTGGGTTGAGGGCGGGGAGGAGATCAACATTTTAAAAAAAAAAGATTATTTTTCAAATCCTTTCTGTGGGAAAAATTGGTTTAACCCCCCCCATCCACCAAAACATGCCCCCTCAGAAGGAGATGGCATTCCTGGGATACTGTTGTGTAGTACTTGGTAGTGACTTTTGGACACTGTGGGAGATGAACCCGATGTAACTTGTTTAACAAAACAAGGACATTTTTGAAGCGTAAACTTCAAAGTACTGGATGCTTGGGTCATTAACTCCTCCATTATGTTTAGAGGATATGAACCTGAATGAATTTGTAAGTTATTTTACAAATTCAATCAGTTCCGAGCACTACTTGGCCTTAAAGTTTGAAGTTTTTTTTTGATTAAAACCCTCTGGTTGTGCATTCTTGCTTCACGAGAGATTCCATGTTTGTGGGATATTTGATATTTTTATTAGAGTCTGTAATTAAGGATAGAGTGACTGAACACCTTGAAAATTTTCAGCTGATCAGAGAGAGCCAGCATGGATTTCTAAAGGGTAGGTCATGCCTGATGAACCTGATTGAATTTTTTGAAGAGGTGCCTAAAGTAGTGAACCGGGGAATGTCTATGGATGTTGTTTATATGGACTTCCAGAAGGCGTTTGATAAAGTCCCTCATAAGAGACTGTTAGCTAAAGTTGAAGCTCATAGAATTGAGGGCAAATTATTGGCCTGGTTAGGAAATTGGCTGAGCGACAGGAGACAGAGAGTAGGGATAATGGGCAGGTACTCAAATTGGCAGGATATGTCTAGTGGTGTCCCACGGGGATCTGTGTTGGGGCCTCAACTGTTCACTATATTTATTAATAACTTAGATATGTAGCTCTCTATCCAGTCATCTGAGTTTGCCCATGACACAAATATAGGCAGCATTGTAAGCAGTGTAGATGAAAGCATAAAATTACAGAGATATATTAATAGATTAAGTGAATGGGCAAAACTGTGGCAAATGGATTTCATTGTAGGCAAGTGTGGGTACTTTCTAAATGGTGAAAAAGCTTGAAACAATGGAAGTCCAAAGAGACTTAGGGGTTCATGGACTGGTACAGAAAATAATCGAAAAGGCTAATGGATTGCTGGCCTTTATACCTAGAGGACTAGAATACAAGAGGATAGAAGTTATGCGACAGCCATACGAAGCCCTGGTTAGATCACACCTAGAGTATTGTGTTCAGTTCTGGGCACCGCACCTTAAGAAGGATATATTGACCTTGGAGGGAGTGCAGTGCAGGTTTACTAGAATGATACCTGGACTCCAAGGGTTAAATTACGAGGAGTGATTACACAAACTAGGGTTGTATTCCCTGGAATTTAGAAAATTAAGGGGTGATTTGATCAAAGTTTTCAAGATATCAAGGGGAACGGAGGGTAGATAGGGAGAAACTATTTCTGCTGGTTGGGGAATCTAGAACTAGGGGACATAGCCTAAAAATTAGAGGCGGGACTTTCAGGAGTGAAGTTAGGAAACCCTTCTACAGTCAAAGAGTGATAGAAGTTCGGAACTCTCTTCCGTAAACGACAGTTGATGCTAACTCATTTGTTAAATTTAAACCTAAAATTGATAGATTTTTGATAACCAAAGGTATTAAGGGATATGAGGCTACAGCGGATAAATGGAATTAGATCACAGATCGGCCATGATCTCGTTGAATGGGGGAACAGGCTCGAGGGACTAAATGGCCTACTCATGTTCCTATGTTATTGTATCTACATATTAGGTGCCAAAGAAATTTCTGTAACTTACTCTAATTCAGGTTGAAAAGTACAGGATGACTCACTGTTCCCAACTTCCAAAATGTTCAGTAAGCATCAGTAATTTTGTGCAGATTATCGGATAATCATATTATAATTTGTGCACGTGTTTGCCAGAATAGAGGTGCAGATCCATATCAAAGTAGTGAGGAGAGATCCTTTTGGCCTATGTTTGAATCTGGGTAATAGGTAAAGGGATTGACCAAATGAATCTACTACCTGATAACCATTTAATAAACACTGCATCTTTAATTACTATCCCAGTAGTTTTTATGCAATGATTGTGGGGCAGAATTATGTGTTGTACATACTTATCTTGTGTATGTTGAACGTGGAATTCATTCTAAACCACAGAATGTGGGGCTTCACGCTCTTTGGGTTGCAAGGTATGGTAGACAACCTTGTACAATTGTAAACAATTTTACAACACCAAGTTATAGTCCAGCAATTTTATTTTAAATTCACAAGCTTTCGGAGACTTCCTCCTTCCTCAGGTAAACATTTACCTGAGGAAGGAGGAAGTCTCCGAAAGCTTGTGAATTTAAAATAAAATTGCTGGACTATAACTTGGTGTTGTAAAATTGTTTACAATTGTCAACCCCAGTCCATCACCGGCATCTCCACATCATGACAACCTTGTACAAATGCCACATAAAATGGAACCGAGCAAAAGCCCTAAGGATTAATGTGCACACCATCAGTACATCCAGTTTGATTAAATGGTAATTGGTCACAACAGAGGTGTCAGCTGTGGCTCAATGAGCAGCACTCTCGCCACTGAGTCTGAAGGTTGTGGGTTCAAGCCCCACTCCAGAGACTTGAGCACAAAGTCTATGCTGGCACTTCAGTACTGAGGGAGTGCTGCACTGTTGGAGATGCCATCTTTCATACGAGGCATCAAACCGGGCCCCGTCTGCCCTCTCGGGTGGACATAAAAGATCCCATGGCACTATTTTGAAGAAGAGCAGGGGAATTCTCCCCGGTGTCCTCCCCATTAACTATCCCTCAATCAACATCACAAACAGATTATTTGGCCATTGTCTCATTGCTGTTTGTGGGACCTTGCTGGGTGCAAATTGGCTGCTGCGTTTCCAACATGACAACAGTGACCACACTTCAAAAGTTATTCATTGGCTGTAAAACGCTTTGGGCTATCCTGAGGTTGTGAAAGGCACGATATAAATGCAAGTCTTTCCTTTCTTATTACTGGAAATAATTGCCCCAAGAGCATTGCTAGAAGCTGTTCTGTACTGCATAATAATAAAAAAATACCATACTACACTAATACTCCACTCAGATAGCATGCAATTTTGTTTTTAAGAATACCCTGGCAGTTATACAATGTGTGCATCATAAAATATAATACATTGTATATGACTCTATTGCATTTGTGCTACTTGGGAAAGGAGGAGATCTTATGTATGCATGCCTTGCTTGACACATGCAGTTTGTGGTTCGAGGATTTCAGTTCCACATTCACCTGAGGAAGGAGGAAGCCTCCGAAAGCTTGTGGATTTTAAAATAAAATTGTTGGACTATAACTTGGTGTTGTAAAATTGTTTACAATTGACACATGCAGTGAGCATTCTATTCAGTTTTCTATGTAGTAACTCTGACATGGTTTATTAATGGTTATTACTGTGTAGAAAATAATTTTCCTCATACCATTTAGCTTAAAGATGGCTTTGAAACGAGTGTGACTTAATGAAGTATGCTTCATTTAGCTGCTCAAGCAAATTTATGATGAGCACTTTTTTTTGTTGAGACGTTTTGCAACCTTAAAACCTGAGTACAGAACCTTCACTTTTCCAAACCTATCCATTATTTGGTTAGCCTTTTACAGTTCTCTATTAGTTACCAGCTTGGTCTTTTATGGCACCATAAATTGTCATTTACTGCTTTGGTACCAAAGCAAATTTGGCTCCTGCTTCAGTTGCCCAATTCAGAAATTTTTCAGTCTAAACTTTAGGTTTCGCCTTCTAATCCTGGTACTAAAAGACAGTCACCTTATCTCATTGTAATAGATGCAGTGGGTTTAATGTGTATTGGAACACTTACAGTTTGCACTTGCTAAAGTTTTGATTAAAGTGGCAATTTGCAGTGAATGACTAATCATCAACACTCTGTAATGCAGTTCAGTATTTTACATTAATCACATTGCTTTACTTCACCTCACCAAGTCTATAGTAAGATCCTTTTAACTAAGTCTTAAATAGCTGAGGTGATGAGGATGTAAGTGGTGGAAAATGCGCTTGTCCCAGGATGTTGCAGAAAACAAGTTTGGTTATAGCTATAGATGTCATTTGTTTCCATCTCTGAGCTGGATTCTTAAAACAGGATCTTTTGGGGTAGTGCAGCTCATCGACTGTGCAGCAGCCATTTTATGATTTGGAAGTTTTTTGGGCATACCTCCAAGGGAAGGACATTGGTAAACAACGTAATAATTTTATTTTCATTTTTTTTGGTAACATTGAGTGCTCCAAGTGTGGTTTATTTAACGCCAACCTTCTGTGCTCCCCACTGAACCAGTGTGATATTTGTTTCCCATACAAACTATTCTTGTGCCATCTGAGTGAAACTGACCATTTAGTGCCGAATTGGGAACTGGTTAATGCTGTGGACTTGGACCCACTAGAAACTGATTGTGACTGCACATATTTGCTTCATTTTAGAGTTTTATATTAGCACGATGAGACTTTTTTTATAATTTATGTCCATAACAGTGTAAATGTGGTGCAAAACTTCTGGGATAGAGCTGCAGAATTACAAATTGCAGCAGATGAATCACTTCTGTTGAGACCTAGGTGGTGTGGCGATGGTATAACATTTTGTTGAGGTTCTTGTGCTGTAGCTCAAATACAACCCGCATTGCGATGTGTGGGGTTACCTTCATCTGACCACCAATTCCAGCTCTTCAGGCTGCTTCAGTAGGTCAAGATCGCGAGCCACGCAGTTGGGAGCTGTGGATTCCTCTGAACTATTAGCTACAGTAAGCAAGCATGCACTTGCACCACTGGTTCACGTATCTCAGATGCATGTGCGATTGTGGCTGAAACTGGAGCACAAAGTTGTGCTGCCAACATTGAGCTGTCTACATATTACTCTGCACCCACCAGTGTACCATTTACCTGTGTTAGTGAAGGAGACATGCTAAATAGTGCGACCTGACTTGTGCCAGATACATTGGTATAACAAGGACTCCCTATCTAATTGGAAGTTCGGGAATTTGGAAGAAATCTGTTATGGAAGACACTGTGTGAGAGAACCCTCCTTAAGATTAGTGCTGATTAGTTTGAGATTTGCTGGTCAGAAAAGTAAATGTAGTCCCATTATTTGTGTGACGTCCTCTGTTATTTTTTGTTTGGAAGAGCACTATGAAATAGATTGAAATTTATTGTATGATTAAAAAAAAATCTGTTTGTTGATCTAGAGTAGAGTTGGCCTTATCTTAGGGTGTTTATCAGTCCTGCTGCTGGAAGGTAGGCGAAATACTGTACATGCATGATTGTACCATCCAGTTCAAAGAACGAGGTGTTTCATTCTTGACCCCACCATCGCACTTTTGTAGGACTGGATATTGGGCAGTAAAAGTAAACTTCTGATCATAAGGATCTGTTTATGGGAAAGACCGATGACACTGAACCACAAGCAAATATCGAGTGTGGACCCAACATTTGTAACGTGCACCTTAAGGAATATTGAAACTGGTCAGGGGATTCAAATGTGATTAATTTGATTCAGATGATGAGCAATATAATTGTTTGCTAAGTGCTGAATTTAGGCCATTTTAAAAACAGCTGCAGGCCAAAAAGCTAAATTTTCAGAGGCTTTAAATTTCATTTTTTTTTTCTTCACTTGGTGTGATCTGAGTTTGCTATTTGATTGGAACTAGCTGGTGTGACAAGGAATTTGTGTCCTGTGTCAAATAGAGAAAATGTTTTGGAATTAAATATTGCACTGTTTTGAAATAACCACCTAGGAAGCTAACTTTCCTTATTGAACTTTCTGCGGACAAGGTACGCTTAGTCTGTCTGGGAGTACTTAGCCAGCTTGCCTCATGTAAATCAGTCAAGATGTAATAGGTCGGTTGTTAGTGCTAATCAACGCATTGGTCCTTTTGAAGGACAATGCATATTTTTATGATTTAACCCTTGCTACTGCCAATCTGACACAGTTGTAGCTTCCATAGATGTTCGGTGTTATAAGCAAATGTGCCATCAGATGGCCAGAAGATTACAGCCCGTACATTATCTACCAGAGTGTTACTGATTAATACATTTCAAAATTTGCTCATCAAATGAGTCTGATTTAATATGACCCTAAACAGGCATATAATTTTAGTCCTTTAGTTCCCAGCCCTTCATTTAAGATTATCTCTCGAAGATGAGGGAACTGATGAGTTCTGTGTGAGTCATATTTTACTGTGCATCCGTTGGAGACTCAGTTGAAAGCCACTGAAAAGAACTACAAATTTGAAATTTCCCTAGCTTTGAAACAGTTTTATATATTGGGTAAGTGAAATATTCTATTAGTTTCTTTCCTGAATGTACTGATGTGACAGTGTGGTATTTACTTGCGTTTGGAGCAGACAAGAGAATGTGGTGGACATTAGACCGTAATTAGGGAGTAATCGTTACTGCAGTGCTATTCTGTCCCTTTTGTGACGCGCATAAAGGTGCAGGTTTGGTTGATGGGAGGCTCAAAAACTGCCTTTTTGCTACGAACATCAGGGAATAGTGTTGGGAGAAAGCCTGAACCAAAAAAAGGCTATATCGTTATTCCTCTGAACTTTTGAGCATGAATTGCACATGTACAGTATTTAGTGTTAACTGGAAGAAATATTGCAGCACTTTGTTTCCAGATGTCTGAATTATATTTTGTTATTCTCTCCACAACAGTTTTTATAGATTGGTGAAAACCAAGAATTGGAGTTATGAATAGAGCCAATTATAGGAGGGGAGATATACTTTTGCAGTGCCTTCCATTGTCAGGAACAAGACAGATACAGCTAAGTTTGAGAGTGGGGGTGGGGAAAGATGAGTAGAAATTTTATGATGTGGAGATGCCGGTGATGGACTGGGGTTAACAATTGTAAACAATTTTACAACACCAAGTTATAGTCCAACGATTTTATTTTTAATCCCACAAGCTTTCGGGGGCTTTCCCCTTCCTCAGGCGGTGTGGAAGTGACAATTTCGAATCCTTCGCATTTTAAGATCACATAACAAAACCTGGTGATTGCTGCCCGTTGCCAAGGCAATCACAGTGAGCAGACAGAAAGGTGTCATCTAAAAGGCCACTGAATATACAACCCCCCCAAAAAAAAAGAGAGAGACAGAACGAAGACAGTCAATGACCCGTTATATTAAAAACAGATAACATTTGTTCGCTGGTGGGGTTACGTGTAGTGTGACATGAACCCAAGATCCCGGTTGAGGCCGTCCTCATGGGTGCGGAACTTGGCTATTAATTTCTGCTCGGCGATTTTGCGTTGTCGTGTGTCTCGAAGGCCGCCTTGGAGTACGCTTACCCGAAGGTCGGTGGCTGAATGTCCATGACTGCTGAAGTGTTCCCCGACAGGGAGAGAACCCTCCTGTTTGGCGATTGTTGCGCGGTGTCCGTTCATCCGTTGTCGCAGCGTCTGCATGGTCTCGCCAATGTACCATGCTCTGGGGCATCCTTTCCTGCAACGTATGAGGTAGACAACGTTGGCCGAGTCACAGGAGTATGAACCGTGCACCTGGTGGGTGGTGTCCTCTCGTGTGATGGTGGTATCTGTGTCGATGATCTGGCATGTCTTGCAGAGGTTACCGTGGCAGGGTTGTGTGGTGTCGTGGACGCTGTTCTCCTGAAGGCTGGGTAACACCCAACCTCAAACAAGCCATCGTTCGCAGCAAATTACCCAGCCTTCAGGAGAACAGCGTCCACGACACCACACAACCCTGCCACGGTAACCTCTGCAAGACATGCCAGATCATCGACACAGATACCACCATCACACGAGAGGACACCACCCACCAGGTGCATGGTTCATACTCCTGTGACTCGGCCAACGTTGTCTACCTCATACGTTGCAGGAAAGGATGCCCCAGAGCATGGTACATTGGCCAGACCATGCAGACGCTGCGACAATGGATGAACGGACACCGCGCAACAATCGCCAAACAGGAGGGTTCTCTCCCTGTCAGGGAACACTTCAGCAGTCATGGACATTCATCCACCGACCTTCGGGTAAACATACTCTAAGGCGGCCTTCGAGACACACGACAACGCAAAATCGTCGAGCAGAAATTAATAGCCAAGTTCCGCACCCATGAGGACGGCCTCAACCGGGATCTTGGGTTCATGTCACGCGACACGTAACCCCACCAGCGAACAAATGTTATCTGTTTTTAATATAACGGGTCATTGACTGTCTTCGTTCTGTCTCTCTCTTTTTTGGGGGGGATGTATATTCAGTGGCCTTTTAGATGACACCTTTCTGTCTGCTCACTGTGATTGCCTTGGCAACGGGCAGTAATCATCAGGCTTTGTTATGTGATCTTAAAATGCGAAGGATTCGAAATTGTCACTTCCACACCGCCTGAGGAAGGGGAAGCCCCCGAAAGCTTGTGGGATTAAAAATAAAATCGTTGGACTATAACTTGGTGTTGTAAAATTGTTTAGAAATTTTATGGCAGACACCTAAAGCAAAGGGGAAAAGATAGAGGGAGACGATGAAAAGTCTCAAAGAAAAATCAAGAAGGCAACAGGCAAGACTTGCAAGGGAGAATCTAACAGTGGAGAATAATGAAGATAGCACATATAGCAAAAAGGATGGAAATCAAAAACAAAAATTTTACTGTAAATTTTTTACAAAGGGATAGCTTTAGTAAATGGAGAACACTTTGTGGGTTTGTGGTGATTGAAATTATGGATGTATAGAAAGAAAAAAAAGAACGTGCAATTATATAGCACTTTCCACGTCTTCAGACTGTCCTAAAGCACTTTGCCAATGAAATATTTTTGAAGTGTAGTCATTGCTGTAATGTAGGATAAGCATTTAATAATTGTTAAAGCGTAAAATCAGAGAGCAAGTTATTATCTTGATGGCAAGAGACTGGAAAGTACTGCAGTACACAGGGATCTGGGGGTCCTAGTGCAAGAAAATCAAAAAGTTAGTATGCAGGTGCAACAGGGGATGTTGGCGTTTATTGCTAGGGGGATAGAATATAAAAACAGGGAGGTATTGCTGCAGTTATATAAGGTATTGGTGAGACCGCACCTGGAATACTGCATACAGTTTTGGTGTCCATACTTAAGAAAAGACATACTTGCTCTCGAGGCAGTACAAAGAAGGTTCAATTGGTTAATCCCGGGGATGAGGGGGCAGACATATGAGGAGAGGTTGAGTAGATTGGGACTCTACTCATTGGAGTTCAGAAGAATGAGAGGCGATCTTATTGAAACATATAAGATTGTGAAGGGGCCTTGATCGGGTGGATGCGGTGAGGATGTTCCCAAGGATGGGTGAAACTAGAACTAGGGGGCATAATCTTAGAATAAGGGGCTGCTCCTTCAAAACTGAGATGAGGAGAAACTTCTTCACTCAGAGGGTGGTAGGTCTGTGGAATTTGCTGCCCCAGGAAGCTGTGGAAGCTACATCATTGAATAAATTTAAAACAGAAATAGACAGTTTCCTAGAAGTAAAGGGAATTAGGAGTTACGGGGAGCGGGCAGGAAATTGGAAATGAATTTAGATTTGAGGTTAGGATCAGATCAGCCATTCAATGGCGGAGCAGGATCGAAGGGCCGATTGGCCTACTCCTGCTCCTATTTCTTACGTTCTTATGTAATACAGATTTGTTGTGTTTAATAATGCTTAATGAAATCATAGAATTCAATTAAAGAACCCTAATTGGGAAACAAAAAGCTTTAATACCTTGGTGTTGTACCAAGAGGTTTTATGTGGTGATGTATAGTATGAAGTGATGTATGGTAACCCTATATTTTTAGAGGTTGTGGACTCTTTCTAGTTATCTTGGAAAATCAATATTTTTGTTGTGAAACTAAAGATCTTTGTTCAGAACAAAGAATGCTCTTTACCAATTATTTGAACAATCTTTTCTCCCTTAACCTATATTTATGAAGTTATTTTTGGTGTCCTTATCATTATACGGTGGGTTTGAATTGAAGATGGTGGGATGCCTCAATCTTATCATTTGGTATTTTGAATATTAAATGAACAGGCTGTGAGCTGACTTTTTAAAAATTCAAGTAGTATTTCTAAACTAAGATTAGCTTTTCGCACTTAGCCCATTGTGAATTACAACTACTTTTGTTTGTTTGCTAATGCTATATATAGCATTGCTCGTTAGAATCTTTATTTCTTAAGTAATGGAGAAGAAAGCATTTTTGAAAGCTGGAGGTACTTCAATTCTTGAGTATGTTAGGAAAAATATGATAACGAAACTGAGGTGTTTTCTCGGTTTTAGACTTCCAAGAAAAATTCATTTGAAATATTTAAGGTGAAATTCTTTGAATTCACCCATTTGAGCAATGATTCTGTTAACAAAGAGTACATACTTGTTCTGTGTGCATTTTTTTAAAAAGAAAAAAATGGCTTTCATTGTCAAATTGAAGGAATATTATCACTAGTTGAAAAATAAAAGGTGTTCTGGAGCTCCGTTATATTATGTAGTCAGTCATGATGCTGTATTCCCTAAATATTTCTCCGGTGCAGTTTTGTATTCTGCTGTCTTGTTCAGTTCCAGATATGTTCTTCTACATGCTTTTTTTTCCCCTCCCAACAATCCCCAATTTTAGAATTAATATTCATTATGGTCTTTTACTTCTCAGACATTCTTTTCCCAGGAGCTCAAGACTGCAGAACTCCTTGCCTTCCCCATATTTCCTTCCTTCTATAATCTTTTTTTTAAAAAGTATGGCATCTTCTAATCACCACTACGTTCTGATTTTTTTTTGGTGGTGGTGCCTAGCACAATGGGTCTTGGCCTTTTTGCTTCAGTTTCAATTTTTTTTAAAAATCAATGAAGCCTGCAATCTTTTTCCATAGTCATTGCCATAGAATTGGATTTATATTCTCTTCCCGCAATTTGATGTGTGATCTCCATATCTACTGGGAGCTAGGTTGAGGTTGTCAAGGGCATGTTGAGTACACAATCTTGTCTCCTTTTTCTCTCATTTAACAGTATGATTATGTGGCGCAGTGGTTCTGAATGGAGTGTTGCCTAGCTGCCGTGGATAGACACAAGAAGGGTACTAAATTTTATCTTCTAAATTTTAGTGATTTCACTAGGTAGTTCTCGCCAATAAAGCATGTAATAGCTTTTTACTTCTGCACTAGCACTTGCTACTTCCCTAGCACTTTACTGGCTTTCGTGCTGCATCCCTATCTGTTGAATGGGAGCATTGTTAAATCACACACAGGGCTTTCTCCATTGTGCGTAGTGCTCATTAAAGGATCAATTGAGCGAAACAAAGAAGAATGCATTTGGGGTAAGGTTCTCCTTGCTGAACAGTGGTTTTGCTGCTCAGTGAATTACTAATGCTGAGATGGAGAAGCTGGTCTGTGGGTTAGATCACGTGTTCTCATGGTAAGGCTCTGTGGGGCGATCTGTGCTGGAAAATATGTGAAAGTGGCACCGAGTACAATGCAGATCTTTAGAAAATTGAACTAAAGGTTTTGGAAGCCTTTTAAATGGGATAAGCTTCTCAGATTTGATTGACATACTGTGCAAGGTCTGATTCAATGAATTACAGTTAGATTAAATAGTCTAATCCACTGCAAGTTTTTTTTTACATTCTTAATCTCACAGGTCTACTGTAGGAAAAATCTGTGCAAAATCTAGTGCCATGATATTAAGAAGAACAGGTTATGTATTGTGACCGGATTTAAAGCAACATCCTCTAAATCAAAACTACACTCAAATAATTCATTTTTGTTGAACCCTCTTTGTGAAGCTTATAGTTTACTTTTAGTTGTCTTGATCCCCTCGTGTTTCTTTGATTCTATGCATTAATTTTAGGAATGTATTTGTCCTCAGTATATGCTGTTTGGATTTGTTCTATGTGTCCTCTATTAAGGTAATACTGAATACATTTCCCCATTCATTATATTTTAGGTCTTGTCTCAGACCCATGATGTTGTCCCTTTTAAAATTGTACATATGGATGTTGGCCCTCGATGATATTGATTTCCAAGTCATGACCAAACCAGTTTTGTCGTCTTACCTTTCCTGAATGCTCCTGCTGATGGTCCATGGTGGGATTCACCCGACTGAGGAGGATAATGTGAATGTTGGTTTTGGGGAAGAGGGAGGTAAAGAGATGAATGAAATACCCCGAATGTTACTACTTTGCCAAAAGCTGTTGAGCAATTAAAAATAGCTTCGTTACTACTACCTGCAGAAACCATGCTTAAAGGCTGCAGGTCGTAGCTGGCAGGAAAGAAGGACCTTTTAGTTCTTTAAGCACGAATCATTGTATGATAGAAGCAAAACTGCAGCTATGTTCTTGGAAGAACTTAGCATTGCTTGGTTTGGCAGAAGCTGCCATAGAAAAATATTTTCTCTTCCATTTCTCCTTCCCCTTCCCCCTCCCCCTCGCTCCCCCCACCTCCCCCCCCCCCCCAACCTTACCTGCTGGTATGAGCTACTTTTGTGCTGCGAATTAACAAAGCCCTTCTGTCTATTCCTGAGAGACAATCCAAACATCGTTAAGTGGTGAAACTTCAAAGCTGCATCAAAATGGATTCTGATCAAACCAGCCAATCTCTTGCTTCCTTTCCGAATGTGATTACATTAGACTATTCATGAGCGCATTGTAATAAAATTACAACTGGAATGGCTGATCTAAATAGTAATAGGCTGTTTTCCTTTGAGATTCAGGGTGAATTCTAACTTCTTTCTACATTTGTTATTTTTTGTTCTGTTCATTTGTTGCAGGAGAATTAAACACTTTCCCCTATTTCAGGAACCCAGTGCTTCCATCAAGCACTCCTGGGTCAGGTAAATGCTAACATGATGGTACGTAGAGTAAAGCTCCTTCCTCTCGACCCCAAAAATACATTTAAGTCACAAGGTCAGAATTAAACCCGTACTTAACCTGTGTGACATTTTGGACTTCCCCCAAATTAACGGTAGTTTTGTGCTGTTGATTGGCACCGTTTAGGAGCTGATTTGGTATTGCCCGAATTCATGTCACATAAAACATTGCCAGCAGATAGAGGACTCTTTCATCCCATTAGTTTAGGTTGGATTGGATTGAAGTACAAGTCCCAGAAATTAAAGGGTAATGTCTAACCCATTGTACCAACTCAGTCCCTTTGTTTATATTTTTTGGGGGGAAGGGGGAAGGGGAGAAGTAATTGCTGCAATCACTTCAGAAAAGGTAATGATCTGTTGGTATGACCAGTATCCATTTTGATGCAGCTTTCCAGTTTCATTACTTAAATGAGTGTAAAATGTTGCATTTTTATTAATGCATGGAAGAGCTGCATTAGGCACACACCTGGTGTTAGTTTGGGTTCTGCAATGTAATAGACCTCAATTTTTAAATTTGTAATTAGTATGGCAAGGATATTTGATGGTGGAACATCAGCTACCCACACTGGCATACCTTGTTATTTGGAAATGTGAAGAATGCAGATGTTTCCTTTGGCTGGGTTAAAATTTTTGCTCCAGTGGTTATTGTACCGATAGATTTCACAGCATAGGATTAGCTTTCATTCAAGTGTAATGTGAGAAGTTTGCACTGCCGGGTGAAGAATCAGCGACATTGGCACATACCTCATGGTATCAATTAGGGTATTTTATGGAAATGAAGCAGATTGTGTCGCTTGGAAGATTCAAAATTCCTCAGTACAGATCTGGTCCCCAAACCACTGCAAGTACTGGGGTCTTTCAACTTTGTGGGCAGAGGAGGAAAGAACAGCACTTGCAGAGTAGCAAAGGCTTGAGTGTTGGCCACTCCCATTCTTTTCCTGGGATCTAGAGATGAAAAATAGTTAAATGCAGTGTCCTTAATGCACAAGGTACCTAGAAGCTAATAGCAAACATTTCTGTACAGACCAGTGAGACAGAAGTGCATGGTACAATCAACACATCAATTGGAAGTCCCTAACGGTGTCCATTTGAGTGCATTTTAATGGTCTCGCTAAATTCCTTTTATAATCTACTATGTAGATAGTAGGATATCGGTAAAGGAACATTTACTATGTTAACTATATACTAAAGAATTCTGACAATTTTAGTCAGTAATAAAGCAACTGCACTCTCCCCTTTCCAGTGCCAAATGGTGAGTCACTAGATAAATAGAAATGATTTATACAGAGGTGGTGAAATTCCTGAGAAGCCAACTCCTGCTCTCTGGTGGCATCAATCCACCATGTATTAATGCATAAAGAGGCAATTAATTTAGCTAGATTTATATGTTTTAATAAAACTGTAAGCAATTTAGATATGTTTGAACAATAATCACTTAGTCTCCCCAGAACTTATTTTCTGGTGAAATCCATTTTACAAATTGCTGATTAACATCTAGGAAGTAACAGTTGATAGAGCTTTGGGTGATCTTTACGTGGTCATTCATCTGTAAGCTTCAATAATGTGACATTAGTAAGCATGCTAAGGCACCTTGAAAAAGGATCATGTTGCAATTATTGAGCATCCAAGCAGTATTTGTGGTTCTGAGTTCCTGTGTGTTAATTTAACAAGGTTAGTGTTAACTACATAACGGGTAAGGAATTGGAATACTTGCTTTCAGTTGTCAGAAAACCACCACAGTTTCCTTGTGTTATGTAAGTGAGCCATATCCTTTATTCAACTGTGCTGTTGAATTTGTGCCAAGCTATTACTGAATAGTTTCTAATTTGCATTTCTATTGTGTGTCTGTTATTTGGACCACAGTTGCTATAGTTTTGATGGTATTTATGTTCTGACAGTCTGTAGTTAGATTGGAATGTTTTTGCATCATAAATCTAGGAGAAATATACCAGGTTCAATTAAAGGTGTTGGAGATGCATGCCTGTGGGTCACGGTATATTCATTTTCTAATTATGGTGAGTTGAGAATCTTCTGATTCAGTTGGTTACAAACTGACCTATACTTCTGAAAGCTGGGTTGAGATCAAATCAACTTCCTGGGTATACAGTGTCAATAACCTACCATTAATTGGCTTGGGAAACCATCAAGGTTTCTCATACTGGTTAAGCAGCAAGATGCTCATCCGAGGCTTGCATTGAGGTGGCATGGAGGGAAACTACCGTGGAACAATTTCACCAGATAGTTAAGTAACTTCCTATCTGACAATTACTTGATGTGGAGATGCCGGTGATGGACTGGGGTTGACAATTGTCAACAATTTTACAACACCAAGTTATAGCCCAGCAATTTTATTTTAAATTCACAAGCTTTCGGAGGCTACCTCCTTCCTCAGGTGAACGTTCACCTGACGAAGGAGGAAGCCTTCGAAAGCTTGTGAATTTAAAATAAAATTGCTGGACTATAACTTGGTGTTGTAAAATTGTTGACAATTACTTGGTTCTTGCTATTGATCTGAATTGCTTAAGTTTCCGTGTCTTCTCTCAAGTTAAAAGCCATGATGTGGAGATGCCGGTGATGGACTGGGGTGGACAAATGTAAGGAATCTTACAACACCAGGTTATAGTCCAGATTATTATTGTTGGACTATAACCTGGTGTTGTAAGATTCCTTACAAGTTAAAAGCAGCCGAAGAAATTGAACTAATGTTTCTGTGACCTGTGATGCAGTGAGAAAATCTGCAGCATCCTCAACATGATCGTTCTTGATTTAAAAAAAATCAATTTCAGTACCTAAATCTAGCATTATATTTATTTGCACTTATAGTGTGGACAAAGATGCAAACTGATGACTGCCAATTAAATTAAGTAGGTATCATTGTAACCCAAATAACATCTTGATTGAAGTATTGATATGGTGAAAGGGTTAATTAAATTATTGGCCTTGTAATTAAGTTAAGCATGTTGCTTGTCCACGACTGAACTCTCTAATCTTATTATCCCATTTGAGACATTAGCTTGTCAATAGTCTCTTTTTAGCAGTGGTCTAATGTAAGCAAATAGTTTAATTTTTTTTAAGAAAACTTTTAAGACATTGGAGTTTTGATGTTGAATGTTAGTAAATTATTTCTTTGAACACAGTAATTACGTTTTGTATACAGAGTACCTCAACAATGGTTCGAGGCTATACTGAACTGAACAAAGTTTCCTCAGACTTTTGATGTCCTAGTTTCAGTAAAAACCAGTTCTCTTTGCTGGTCAAAGATTATTTTGTTAGTTGTTAACACTAAGGCATCCGGGATTATCCCAAGTTTTTTTTATTAAACAAAAACTCAAAGTTCAATGGGCATACAGTTTTAATGCCATAGAGAGAACTCTGTCAATACTATAATGTTACTAGAATATGTTCGAATCAAATGCAAGGATCTTAAAATTGTATAGGATTAAATTTGAGGTGGACAGTTGCATAATTGGTGGACAATTGCACAGTTGGAAGCCATGGTCTTTGCAGTGACGCCAAGAATCCTCCAAATTAATACTCGATTTGCAGTGAGCTAAAATTAAGTCTGATTCCCTTAAGGTTCCTTCCCTCCCAAAGATTTAGTAAATGCTTAGTATACAGCATGTAAGGAGTCACACAACACCAGGTTATAGTCCAACAGCTTTATTTGAAATCACAAGCTTTCAAATAAAGCTGTTGGACTATAACCTGGTGTTGTGCGACTCCTTACATTTGTCCACCCCAGTCCATCACCGGCATCTCCACATCATTAGTATACAGTAAGGGAACCTGAGATGTTCATCACTTGGCTCTTGTTGGAGGTAAAATGGTAAATGCTAATGGAAAGGAAATGGACAATTTACCCAAAGAATTGTAAAGGTTACTCTTTTTGTAATGATACCCAACAGATCAGCCTCATCAAATTGGAAAGCAGGGCTACAATATTGAGTACCATGGAGTTAGTATAATGAAATCTCTGATAACATCGACTCATATTTAAAGATAGATATATCTCATTCGTCTGTGGGTTCAAGCTCCACTCCAGAGACCTGAGCACTAAATCTAAGCTGACACTTCAGTGCACTGAGGGAGTGCTGCACAGTTGATGATGCCGTCTTTCGGATGAGACGTTAAACCATGGCCTTGTCTGCCCCCTCAGTGGAAGTAAAAGATCCCATGGCACTATTTCAAAGAGCAGGGGTGCTCGCCCTAGTGTCCCGGCCAATATTTATCCGTCAACCAACATCACTTTTTAAAAAAAATACAGATTATCAGGTCATTATCACATTGCGGTGTGTGGGACCTTGCTGTGTGCAATTTGGCTGTCGCATTTCCTACATTCCTACAGTGACTACAATTCAAAAGTAATTAATTGGCTATAAACGGGACGTCCTGAGGTCATGAAAGTGCTATATAAATGCAAGTTCTTTCCTCCTTTTCTCTGTCTGTCTGATATTTTCAGAAAGTGGGCCTGACTTACTTGAGGCCTGACCACCAGGAATTTATGTGCAACTGGATGTGGCAGTTTCTGTGGTTGAGAGCGTCTAAGGAACGGAGTGCTCTGTAAATTGAATGTGACATTTGATGTGTGTGTGTGTTTAATGATTTTTCTCAGTTTTGATACATAAACAAATAACTAAAGACAGTGGTATTCCATTAAGCATTTTACAACATTTATATTGAGGTATTCAAGTAGAGGGTTGCACAAAATATGTTTCCCGAGGGAACTATTTAAGGTATGTAAATGCAATGTTGGGGGATGGAAAGCTTTGGTTTTGGAACCTGCTGTCAGTGTTAGGCACTCCTAGGTCCAGATGTGAAGCAGTGTTCCCTCTACTGTCTCAATGGCCTTAATGCCAATTTTGGGGCCCTCCATATTGCAGCAGTGAGATATTTTCAAACATGTGGCAGCCATTCTTGTGGCGTCATGATTGAGACTCCTGATTTGCATTGGTTTGTTGAGCCCACTGGGAATTGGTTTGAGATTCCCCAGAAACGTATAATTTAAGACCCTTGTAAGTAGGAG
The DNA here is from genome assembly GCF_035084215.1 of Heptranchias perlo. Lineage (NCBI taxonomy): Eukaryota > Metazoa > Chordata > Chondrichthyes > Hexanchiformes > Hexanchidae > Heptranchias > Heptranchias perlo. Next base: position 12,042,193 of record NC_090356.1, read on the forward strand.
AGATATGAATTCTTAATGCATTGATTTGGAGTAGACTTAGATTTAAGTTGCAGAGTGAGAACAGTGCACTACCCAACCTACTACTCCAGAAGATAGTGACTTGTGCAGGGAGTACCCTGGTACGTTATTTGTGTCGGCAGGATATTTGACCATGGGGTGGCAACAGCTGAGCCTAGTCTTGTTGTGGCTTTTCTAAAGTAGGAAGCACGGTCGACTTATTTTCTGACCCTCGGCTGCCACCCCTACACTGAAGTACAGTAAAACCTGTAAATTACGGACACCTAGGGGACTGGCATCAGCTGTCTGATTTTTGCTGGTGTCCGTATTTTCTAAACAGGTCTGAGCATCAGAATTTAGACTAGTGAATGAATCCTGCATCCAGGCTTGTTATGCACTGACTGGTGACCCCTGGCAATGAGCTCACCGCCAGACCCAACAATACGGCGGTGAAGAAACATGCAATAAAAACTACGTACGTAATTAATAAATGGAAAAGTGCGTATTCAACGGGGACTCCATGCGTCAGCAGCTCCAGATCTTTCACCCTTGACTTTGCAGCAGTTGGAATAAGCGGACATTTTATTGATCAGCTTCAGCCCACTCCAATACTCCCCCTCTCCCTCTTTAGATAAATGAATGGAAGTTTTAAGCAGATGGTGAGGGCGCTGGATGTGGTTTGGCATCAAAAGGATAAGCTGATGCTGAACCCGTTTATTGTTTTAACGTCTGAAGAAACATGCAGTTGTGCAAGAGTCATACAGTTGGTATTTCAGTGGCGATTGCCCATGGAGTATTCTCCGGATCTTTGAATATTCTATTGAAACTCCTCATTACTTGGTACAATTTTATCTTTTTGATGCTGGTCCAGTGTCTCACCAGCAGCACCGCCGCCCTGACCCTGGAGATTCTCAGAAGGCTGGGTAAAATAGACGTGCCGCCTTTCAGTCTTTGTTTGGTCAAAGTCTTTGCCTGTGTCATGCTGCTCTCCACTCTCCAGTCCAGTTTGACTCTGTGGTCACTTTGGGGCTCAGTCTTCCCATGTACAGTGGAACCTGGTCCTGTATTTAAAGGTGTAAAATACACTAAGTAAACAGGGTTTGTTACATTGAAGGCTGTCTGTCATATCAGAATGCCTCTTGTATCTTTTACAATGTAAAATATTTGGGACTGTCATTAAGGGCTCGATTTTGGGATCGTGTTTCCGGCGGGTTCCCAGCGGGGTGGCCCCGAAAATCCCGATATCCGGTCACGTGACCGGATCGCGACGAAATCCCGGCCACTTCCGGGTACCGCGCTGACGTGCGGGGCTGCGCGCGCAAGCCCCGCTGGTGGGAATCCCGCAGGCAATTAAAGCCAGCGGGGTTCCACTTGAGAGTACTTACCTTGCTCGTTGTGGTCAGTTAATGAGCTGAAGCAGCTGTCAAAAGAGGAAGTGTGGGATTTTCGGTTCAAGGCAGTGAGTTTCCCACACTGGGGGAAACAGTCCCTCCTCAACCAGGCGTGTTGCAGCCAGCAGCCTGTGGCAGGTGCCAAGGTGCACTCCACGGGGGAGAGCCCTCACCCACGCAGGAGGCCACCGCGTCACATAGGGCAACCCCTGCCCTCCACCACCCCCCGCCAAGCCAGAGGACAGACCGACACGAAACCGCAGCCCCAGTCCGAGGAACCACCCACCTACCCTGCACAACCCCTCAGACCAACACCTGCCAGATGGGTGGTGTGTGGACACCCTCGGAGGACGAAGAGCATGACCAGCCCCAGCAGCCTCGCAGTCCACGCCGTCCGCCGCACAGACGTGGATCCCCCCAACACGGTGTTGTTGCACGCCCACCTGCACAGCAGGAGGGAGGGCTACCGCAGAGAGAGACGCATCGCAGAGGGCACTACCCTCGCCACTGGGTCCACAGACCGAGGCGCAGCTCCCCGGACCTCTCCGAGCAGCAGTGCACAGGGAGGCGCAGATTCGCTCGACATGTAGTCGTGGAGATCTGCAGCCTCTTTCATGCCGAGCTGCTCCTGGCTGGCCCCAGCACCAACTGCTTACCTGTCGCTGTCAAAGTCACCACTGCCCTCCACACCTTCTCCTCCGCATCCTTCCAGGGTGCAGCCGGCTACACCGCCGATGTCTCTCAGTCGTCTGCGCGGACGAGCCCTGCAAATACACCTGCACCTACTCTGCAGTAACACGATGGGTGGCATCAGTGGTGGGTCCTCATAGTGATACCCAGGAGTGGCCATTATTGGACACAACGGACAGGATTCGCGGAGACATGGCAGTGGTGGTGTCAATATAATGTGTGCTGTTTGTTGCTCTGAAATTCAATATAGGTAACACCCATGACAAACCCTCAGACACCCTTGTGCACCCCCTTCATGCTGACGACACGTTTGCCTTACGCTGCCTACTGCACATATGTGATGCATGCCCTGTGGCTGCAGCACAGGTGGTGGCAGGTTGAGTGAGGCTGGCCGTGAGGGAGATGCACGGGAGGGTGAGTATGGGATGGAGCAATGAGATTGTATGAGGATTGGGTTGCGTGTTAGTGGCAGGATGAGTACTGGCGAGGTGAGTAGGTGGAGGTAAGATGAGGATGGGGTTTGAGTGGGTATGAAGGGTGATGTGACAGAATAGTGTTGGCGGTGCCGAAGGAGATGTGGGGTGGGGGCAGTGTTGTGGCAGACGGAGTGTAGGGGAAAGACTTCATGTTCTCACTGCGGCTGACCTACTGCGGTCATTGCAGCGCCTCCTGCACTGTATGCAGGTGGGCGATATGTTGGTGGCGCAGGTGACCCCCTCTGCCACCTCGAGCCAGGCCTTCTTGGTGGCAGAGGCAGGCCGCTTCCTCCCGCCCGCCGGGGGGAAGATCTGTGTCCTCCCCCTCCTCCTCACCCCATCTGATGATACCTGGGGTGAGGCATCATTAAACTGGGAGCAGCCTTCCCCCTGGGCTGCTCCATGCTGCAATTTGTCCCATTGGTTGCAGCATCTGTCAGTGGAGGACTGCCCCTTTAACTAGAGAGCCTCCAGCTGACAGATCGTACTGCGCATGCGCAGCCCGACCGACGCGCAGGCCAGCGCCGTGGACCCCGGAGGAGCAGGTAATTGATTCCTATTAGTGGGTTGCCTGCTACGATCGCGTGGGCAACCCACTAATTTCGCCGAGCGTGTTGATCACGCTCCCGGAGGACCACCCGCTGGGAACCTGCAGGCCTGCTAAATTCGAGCCCTAAGTGTCTGTATTTTACGGTTGTCTGTCGTCTGCGAGTGTCCATAGGACCAGGTTCCACTGTAATTGTACTTTTGATGCTTGACTGACATTAGCTAGTTTCACCTAGAGGAGGAATTGAAGCTTGTTTTGCTCAGTACTATATGACATGGTGCTCTTTCCCACTGAGTCATTGGAGTCCAGACACTGCCTTAATGCATGTTATTTTAGTAAGCCCTGTAATGAATGGCTCGTTTTGGGGTAAATTAAGTTGCGACTGGCAGTTGCATTGAAACAGTGTTAGTACGATTGGGTGATTTCAGTATCCACAGAAAATCAAAAATGATATGCAATTTGTGAAATAACATGGCAGTAGCAGGCAGAGTTGGCGATTTCATCTGCGAAGAAGCACATAAGGCCCAGGAGACGTGCATCTGCAGAGCAAAGAGAATGTTTCCCTAGTGACCATGAATTTGACACTTTTCCGGTTGTACAAGTGACCATTGTTACTCAAATGTTCTTCCAGTGCTTGTGAATGAGCTTCCATTACCTCACTAAATCTGGGAGATATCCCCATTTGCTTTTCTGCCTTTTTGTATTTCATTTCACGTATTTTTGAGGCAAAACACTTCGCTCATTTCAAATCAAATAGCCAGTAGTATTTACCCTGGAAAAGTGTCTTCCAATTAAATGTCAGGAAGAAACCAAGAAAAAGAAATTACTTGAAAATTTTCTCTTGTTCAAGAATTATATGATTTCAGAAATGCACTACGTATTGCTTTATTTCTTGTGTGAACTGCCTCCACTAGTCTTGTTTTATTTATGAAGCTGTCTCTATTGACTAGATTAATGGATGTAGAAAAGCACATTCTTGTAATGGGTTTTGACAGCATCCTGTGACTAAAAGCACAGCCAAGTTCAGTTAAAAATATCTTTGCCTTTTTTTTTTAAATCAAGCTTGCTTATTCCTTCATCAGCATCTGTGAATGCTAATTAAGATGTTACTTAATTTATTAAAAATCTATTTGAACAAAGTCATCATCCACATACAGGAACAGGGGAGGAGATGGGCTTGACGGGCCAGTCGGCATCATCTCATTGTTCTTGCATCTGGCTTTCTGCAAAGAAAAGTGTAAATGTGTAGAGACTGCTGACAGCAGTGTGCGTTATAGACTGATACTTGGTTGCGATTTAATTGAAGTTAACCATCCACGCCTCTGAACTTGGCACAGTTACATCTTCATGCGCATATATAATCTATTGTGCCAGTCAGGTGCAGGCAATGCAACCAAAGTCTCTGAAGGTGCAGCAGAACTTACAACAGGAATGACTTGAGGAACACTACATCGCATTGAGTAATAGGGGGGATGGTCCAGTAGCCACAGTGGTGAACTCATGGCCAGGAAATCAAGAGTTTGAATGCAAACCTCGACTGCTAGGCTACTAAGTAGAGTAAATTGCAGCAAATTCATTGTCAGTCTGCGGGTAGGGGTGTGTCAACAAAAGTTTTCTTCAGTGCTCGCGTAACATTCCTGGCACATCATGAAAAGAGTGACATTGATGTCTATAGACTAACGCATGTAAAGAACTGAGCCCAATTGTGTCTATTTTGTGGGCGGTGGCTGGGGGATGTTGGGGATTGAGGGCTGAAGAAATTCTGATGACTTTTCTTGCATCCAATGGTTCTCGTTTAAAAGTAACACTCAGTATGGGAAAGCAGTGATGACATTTTAAAAAAAAAAATTACACTTGCTTAAAGTTACTGCCTTTCAGTGAGGGTTTAATATTTAACAGAATTTTTGCTTCTGACGTTGCCTTGACTACCACTGTATTATAAAACGCTTACAGAAGTTTTATAATACAGCGGTAGTCAAGACACAGAACATTACATTTAAATTCTAAGTGGGTGTCATCAGCACACACTGAGGAGCATCATGTAGATGAAGAGGGGGAGGAGGACCAAACGATGGATCCTGTAGCACTCTGGAGGCATCAGCAGGGAGAGAAGCCGTTGCTCGAGATGCACCAGCCTGCATTTGGATAGGTAGGAGTGGAACCGTGCAAGGGCTGTGGCATAGAGTTTGGACAATGGAGGATGGTGTGTGGTTGACCCATGTAAAAGCTGTGCAATGATCAGGAAGGATAAGGAAGTGTGACACCTCAGTCACAGAGGATGGCATTTGTGACTTTTGGCCAGGGTTATCTCAGTGCTGTGAGCAAGGTGGAAGCAGGATTGGAGAAATTTGAACGCTGAGTTTTCGTATAAATGAGTCCAGAGCTGTGAAATGTAGACATGCTTGAGGCCCTCAAGAAGAAAGTGAAGTTAGAGGTGAAATGGAGAGGGTGAATGGATTTTTTTTGTGGAGGGGGCGATGACGATATTTTTGAAAGGGAGAGGGATGGTGCCTTAGGAAAAGGAGCCATTAATGCTATCGGCTAGCATGGGAACCATGAGGGGTAGTTGAATGAGAAGGAGAGGGAAAGAATGACGGAGTCTCAAGGAGGAGATGAACATGGTTGACAGGGCGGTGATGAGAGAGAACTGCAGAGTGATTGGATATTGGGGATGGATTGGGTGGGAGACTGCGGGGAGAGAGGAACAGAAAGTAGCAGAGGCCACTGCTTGGATGATGATCTTTGAGATGATCCTAGTAATATGTGGCTTTGGGTAAGGATAGTGACCCAAACTGATGGTCGACATGGCTGAGCCAGTGATTAGCAACGCATGACTAAACTTTGTGCCAGATATTCAGGTTTACAGCCCTCTGACATATCAGGAGAATGGCAGGGGTGGGAGACGGTGAGTGACGTGGTAGAGATGAGGGAGCAGTTTAGCAGATCAACAGCGGCAATTATCATCACGGGTGGAGAGCCAGAGAAGTGAGAGCTGGGAGCTTGAGTCAACTAGTGGGGGAGCTAGAGGCCAGAGGCGAGGAGGAGAACGCGCAAAAAATTAATGACAAGTGAGGGAGCAAAAAAATAGGGCTAAAGAAAGAATGAATGAAGTAAATGATGCGTGAAGGGGTACAGAAGGATTTTTAAAAAGGGAGGTATTTGTAGTGGAATTGCCATTGATTATTTTACTTTCTACCCTTGCAAGCATTCTAAGTCAGAAGGCTAAGTGAGGGCTAATGGTTGTACCTGGTGGCATGTGAACTTGGAAAGTAGTGTTGGGTTCAGAAATCTACTGGAAAGATAGATGTGTAGCAAAAATGAAGAGTATATTCTGTTTCGTTTTGCTAAACCAGTGATTTGACATAGACTTGATTTAACTGAACATCCACCATCTCAATTATTCACATACCTTCTCATTCACTGTTGTCTAAGCAACTCCTGTAAGCTTACACTGGTCCTTCTTGCCTGATCAAATTTCAATCATTGGAGTTAATGTCGTGTGGATCGATTTCACATCAGTTGTTTTCTGTTTGATACCCTGACAATGGGGCCTGTTCCTCTCACTGAAGTCGACCCCTCATTCTATTTTTTTTTTAGTGTGCTTGGAATGTTCATTATTCATCCCAGGTCAAACAAAGAAAAAGGCTGTTTCAACCTTTCATTTCACTAGCAGTCTTCAGCAGTAACTCTCAATAATTAATGTGATTCCTTTGCTTTAATCTTCTGTCCTTGCAGGCATTCAAAGGCTCGTTTGGAGGGAGATGAGATACGGTGTTGGTACCTCGGGTGCCAAGTCAGCTTTCCTGATTTCAACTACTTTTATATTTTGTCAAGTTAGGGTGAGCCATAAGGATACAAACGTGATGATTATAAACTGAGCTCTAATGCTCGAGGCAGTTCCATCTTTATATCCAGTGACTGCTGCACAACCTCTTATACAGTTATACATGGTTGTAAGGTGGCCTAAATATTATTGGTTGTGTTTGCTGCAACTTACCGATCGATACATAAATGATCTAAATGTGACCTCTACATATTCCAGCTGTGTTTTGAAACCAGACTGTCAATAAATGGATTTCTACAATAAAAATACTGATTTAAAAATAAAAAGATTAAATCCAGATATGGCCCCTTGCTCATGGTTTTTACACAATTCTATAAGGGGCTATAAAAGGTGAAAACTCTTCATTGTTTTTTGTCTCGACTGGTTACCAAACAGTATTCGATCTATTCTGCTATATTACTGCTGCTTGACAGCTCAGTATTGTACATGTTATTAGGTGATAGCTGATAGCTGCAGCAAAACATCCAGGACCTATATGCTGTCAGCAGCATGACATGAAATTTATGCCTCAATTTATTGATAGTGCAGTGATTTCACTCCTCTGCTTCTGGTCCCGTCAATCCACAAAGGGACGTGATCATAATAGCAATTTTTACACAATGAGCTAAATTTTGCTCGCTTTGCTGTGGCAGAAACTTTCTGCTTAATGACGGGCGCTGGAGTAGAACAAAGCTACAACTGTAACCTGCATTTTTGAGATTTTCGTTGGAAAGAGCGGAACAGAGCATTGGATTGGAGGGGCAGGAAGTTCAAGAAACATGGCTCATCCGGCACTAGAACTGTAAAGGCAGTAGCTTGTTTAGCCTCTAAATAATATTTGTTCAAAAAGCACTGCATGAACCCTGGCATTATCAGGGCGAGGGATGTGCAGCTGAAACATTTTCATTTTGGGTGGCATTTGAAGTAGTTGAAAGGAGAGTTTTATGGTGGTCTTTGCTCCTCTAGCACGACGGTACAAAAAGCCAACGTCACTGTGAATGGAGTTAACAGAAATTGCACACTTTGTCCTGACATTTTGTTGCCACTACAGTCTCGTGACAATAATTCAATGTAACAGCATCGTGGAACTCTCAAAATTGTGGGCTTTTTTTCCTATTTTTAAAATCTGTTCGTGTTTTTCACCCAGCTTAATTGTAATCTTTTTAGAAGAGTTCTTGAGTTAGTTTTCACCTGTCAGTTTAATTTCTTGCTGTGATTTTAATTGCTTTAATCTGCTATGACAGCAAGAACCTCCTGATCCCCAGAGATCTTCACCAGCCCATGTATTGCCTGCAGCTTCAAGGACGAGTCTATCATCTTGTTCCTTGGTTGATGGCAGTGCTACTGCCGTGTCGGCAGTCGGCCTCTAGATGTTGTGTGAGCAGGCCCGTGGGAAGCCCCCACCTATTGTGCTTTGGGTATTTCTCTCCTCTTCCAATCCCCCCACCCCTTTTCATCGGTGAGAAACCAGGCTTTCGTGTGGTACTTTATTTTGCAGCACAGCTAACTTAGAACCTGGCATCGCAACTTTTGTAAGTGCTCCTCATGTAGGGAGATGTTTCAACGTGCTTTGCGTTAATGAGGATAAAAATGGATGGCAAGCAGCAGGGTAGGCAGAGGGTTAGGATGTGTTCGAAGGTGCAAGATCAGTTGTTTGAGGATTTTAAAAGCTGGATCCCATCCTCGATGCCCGTTGTTACATGTTGCTCCAACATGTGCCACTGTACCAACAACCAACTAAAATCGATTTCAGAATGTTGATTTGAGGGGCTGTGGAGTCCACCTTACCTTCCCATACCATTGTCCCCTTGGTTTGGTTTATGGGACATATATATCTGATGTGCCAAAAGATTTTGCCAATGTTAAGACTGTAGTTTGAAAATATGTATTTTATAAGAGAACATTTTACTACAGATTCACAAAAGATGCATTTAAGAGTATAATGCCAATTCTATCTAGTGCAATAATAGAACCATGTTGTTAAGGTATTGCTCAAAAATGTCTAAGTTTAAACCTTGCCTGGTTTGGAGTTGACTGGGAATAAACAAGCATCCCTACCAGAAATGGTATGCATTTTGTGTTAACCCTTTTTTTCTGCCTTGTGTAATGTAGTTTAAAATAAACCATATGTGTATCTCAAATTACCAAATGCATCATTTAGCAATTGAGTAACTCAGTGCATTTGCACTTAAACCCTTGTATGGATTAATGATTAAAGTCATCAGTGCTTCTCGTGAAGTAATGATGTTTTACATTGGTGCCTTTAATACAATCTATCAGTCCTTTGTATTCCTGCCATTTTCCAGGTGTTGGGGGGAAACTAAAATGTGTCCAGGTTTATAGATAGAAGTAGGATTGTTGGAATATGGCGGTCACAAGTTGTCTAATGTCCGCATACAATAAAGGTGACTGACGATCATAATGGAGTTGTCTTTAGTGTCCCAGCAATTGCATGTACCGTGAATCAATATTTACTGCATAATATTATTAGATTACAATTGTACAATTGGAGGTTAATTGTTCCTTCAAATCAAGATCCGACTGTTCATCCTAAAGTCTCTTTTTGGCAATATCATCCATAGTATGAAAGACTGACTACAGAGTATATTAAAAAAAAAATAAACATTTGAGTAGCCTATTTTACACTAAATTTACATGTTAATTTTATACTACATGTAGAGTAGAGTACATAGTGCTCGCTTTGATCTCTGGAGGTGAACTCCCCTTGATGTAGATCTAAAGCTGGCTGCAGGACAATATGATTCCTCATCCGATTGTTATAAAGCATCACTCTGTGCCCAGAGGATTTGTAATTTGATCCTGTCTGATATGCCAGCTTTGCAGAGACTGTTGTGGGAGTGGAGGGAAAATGGGAGGGTGGGGGGGGAAGTAAGCAAGGGTGAGATCCTGAGATCTCACTGCATTCAGATCCACCTGATCTGGACGAATTTTAAGATTAAATGGTGACTATTAGATTAACTGGTATAATTCACCCTTCTTTTAAACTGTGGCTTTTGTGTATGAATGCATTCCGATTTAGCACAAGGACTTCATGCTTAAGAAAATGTAATTGAGATTAGTTGTAGCATTGGGATTTGTACGGAAGGATAAATACTGCAGCATCTACTAGTATCTGTTTCTAATAAGGCAAGGTGGGAACCGTATAGATTCATGAGATTTATGGTCACAATACATTTCCCTTCTGTTGCACAATAAATACTGACAGTACATTCATCCAGGAAGGGGTAAAGTTACCAGATTTAAATTGATGCAGTATTTTAGCTGAAGGATTAAATTTTCTATACTCTTAGTGCTGTAAGTTATCTTCTAAATCTGATATCTTTGGGAACAGACTGTGGAAAAATAAAGCTAAAACAGCATGCTAGCTGGAGTTTTTTTTTTCCATTATTACTTTGTGTGCTTCTGCATATTTATTGACATGGTTGAATAATTTCAAAGCTCTAATGATTGGGTGAGGTTTGCAAACATAAGAAATAAGAGCACGAGTAGACCATACGGCCCCTCGTACCTGCTCCACCATTCAATAAAATCATGGCTGATCTTCGACCTCAACATTTTCCCGCCCGATCCCCATATCCCTTGATTCCCTTATAGTTCAAAAATCTATGTTTCTCAGCCTTGAATATACTCAATGACTGAGCATCCACAGCCCTCTGGGGTAGAGAATTCCAAAGATTCACAGCCCTCTGAGTGAAGAAATTCCTCCTCGTATCTGCCCTAAATGGCCGACCCAAAACTCTTTTTTAAAAATTTGTCGAGTGAAAATATTAGAATCATTTGCAGGTACAAATGATTTTCATCCAAAATATTTCTCTTTTTCTCTCTCTCCATGTAACCGCAGGAGAGGGTGAGGGGTGGGGGAGAGAAAGGGAAATAGGGAAATAATTCAGAAATATGTCCTCCTTGAGAAAGGGGTACCTCGGTTGTGTCACTGTGAAAGTGGCATCACGGAGACCACCATGTTAGATTTGCAAGCTAGAGCTGTTTGTTTGGATGACCTTATTCTGGTCATTGCATTCCTGGATCACTGCCATCAAACTGACTGGAGATCATTGCCCTTTCTGATCCTGGATACCAATCGTGGTTCTGGAATGCATTTCAAAAGCTCAGTACTGGCAGGGGCTCATATACACCTCATAAATCCCCAACTGATATCAATCCCAGTTTAGCTCAGAGACTTGTCATTGAGTCTTTGTGAGGCTACTTGTTAAATGATAAAACTGAAATATCTCCTCTTAGAATCACGTTCATGATACCTTCCCTTTCCCCTTTTTACATCCATATGCTGCCACTCCCTAGTAGCCATGATGTGGAGATGCCGGTGATGGACTGGGGAGTACAAATGTAAGGAACCTTACAACACCAGGTTATAGTCCAACAATTTTATTTGAAAATCACAAGCTTTCGGAGGCTTTCTCCTTCGTCAGGTACCTGACTCCAAGGCGGCCTTCGAGACACACGACAACGCAAAATCGTCGAGCAGAAATTGATAGCCAAGTTCCGCACCCATGAGGACGGCCTCAACCGGGATCTTGGGTTCATGTCACGCTACACGTTACCCCACCAGCGAACAAATGTTATCTGCTTTTAATATAATGGGTCATTTGCTGGCTCTCTCTGCCTTCCGGATGTTTCTGCCTCTCTCTGTTTTTTTTTTCTCTGTTTTTTTTCCCTGTTTGTTTTTTTGTTGAATGTGTATTCGGGGGTTCTGCAGATGACACCTCTGTCTGAACACGGTGATTGCCTTGGCAACGGGCAGTTGCAGGGGCAGTCTGTAAACACCATGTATTGTTCAATATGTATAAATGCGTAGGCTTCAAGGAGCTCTTGAAACATTTGCCTGAGGAAGGAGAAAATCTCCGAAAGCTTGTGAATTTAAAATAAAATTGCTGGACTATAACTTGGTGTTGTAAAATTGTTTACAATTTTTAAAGAAGATCTCAATCTAGTCATCTGTGTGATTCACAAAACTTCACAATTGACGTCAGAACTGTGGGTGGTGTTGAACAGTGCACAGATGGTGTGGCTGTGTCAAGGTGAAATCAGATTATTGTACAGTGCTTGCTTCGTCCTTTTATTGGAATAAAATGTCACAACGTGTATTTGAACTTATTTTAAAATAATTCTTTCACCAAGCGCATTGTTCACCAATAAATTTTACTTATGAAGTTGATCAAGAAGAGACCAAAGCAGCCAATCGGGAGCTTCCCCTTGTTTACAAAATAATTTTACAAATTGAGCTTCAAAATTTGTAGTGAAAAATAAATAACACTAATTTTAATTTCCTAATGGTTTTTGTTTTCTGTATTCTTGCCTTAGAAGTAGATGTGGAGTGCACCTTGTGCGTGCGCGGTAGTGTAGTGGTCATGTCCTTGATAAGCAGACATTGAGTCCAATTCCTGTTGTGAAATTGGTTAGCACCAGAAAAATGAACATGAAAGCAGCTGTATTGTCATTAAATCCATGGACCATGCCACCCCTACCCGGTCTGCTCTGCACTGATTTCAGTCCCTCACCACAGGATGACTCTTGATGCGTTCTGAAGTGGCCCAGCAAGCCACTCAGTTGTAAAGGGAATAGCACAAGACAAAGACCCAGCACCACCTTCCCAGGGCAATAAATGTGGACTTAGCAGTGTCACCCACATCCGGAGGGGATAAAAAGTAACACACCTGAGAATTTTGCCCCAATTCATAACTACTTCCATGTGAGTTTGTTGTTTTCATAATATACTTTCATCAAAAAGAACTAGCTGTTCCCTCAAATAATCAAAAAAATAATTGAATGAACTGAGTAGCTGGAATGTATTTGAGGAAATTAATGATATGAAGGGATGGAGGAAAAAGAAATCTATACTTGTGCTGGACAGCAGCTGGAGGCATGTAACTGTCCTAAGGAATGACTTTGAAGGTTTTTGTTTAAGGGCACTAGCTATCTTAGAATTTTACTTAGAGATGTGATCACTAATATCCATAAGTAAAACATTTCAGTATTGTGGCAGTACAGAAGAAGAAATGTGATATTCTAGTTTGCCTGATTAGTGTGTTGTTGGCAGAGGCTGACTGAAAGGTAACCTGCTAACGCTTTCAGTTAGGAAATGATGCAAGAGGGAGCACTCTATAATCTTCGGAACTGCACTATGAACATGGATACCTTGACCCTTGTGCTTCAGGAATATCCAATGGTGCAGAGTTTTTAGCAGAATATAGCTGTTATCTTGGAAAACATTATTTGTGTTGAGGTCATGTGATTCTATGATTTGATCATAAAGTATCTGACTGAAATTTTGGCAGTTAAGTGATGTGATTTGGAAAATACAAAAAGAAGCAGTTCCTTGCTTTCTTTCCCACCCCTCGTACCCAAGTGGATTAACTTAAAAGAAATTGCAAATTTATACTTATTTACCAAATACACAATGAAGTCAGAGTACAGAGAGACTTGTTTTTCTTTTCAGAAATGTCTTCAGTGCTTCATTTGTAATAAATTACTTTGAAGTGCAGAGATTATTATGTCGGCAAACACAGCAGCCATTTTGTACATTGCAAAATGACACAACCAATAATGAAATTACTGAGCAATACACTGTTTTTGGAGGTGTGGTTGAGGAAGCGCTGTTGGCCAGTACATTCTACTCTTCCAATTGTGCTATTGGATATTTAATATTCACTGGAATATTGAACAGACGGACCTCTATATAACATATCAGAAGGATGTCCTCTTTGATGTGGCACTTCCTCAGTCCTTCACTGGAGTGCTGGCCTAGATTATGTGCTTAAATCCTGGAATGGAACTTGAATCCACAACTCTTGGACTCTTGAGTGAGTGAGCTGCTAAGCAAACCAACTACTAGAGGAATGCATTTTGTCTGCTCAGATCAGAGCAACGATGATGATTCTGCAAAATGGCCTCCAGATTATAAAGAGAAGTTTCATAGAACTGGACTTCTTTACCCTGGAGAAGATTGTGAAGGCATATGTATTAAAATGCTGACCAGCATTTGGATTGAGTGAAACCCTGGAGGATAAGTTGCAAGAAAGACCCGAGAGAGGTTCTCTTTTATCTCCTTCCCCAGACCAATGGGTACATAGGATAGACTCCTAGTTAATATTGCCTTTTTACAAAAAAAAGTTAGGTGTGTATCTGACTGAGTGGGATTGAGGATTGCAGGTGTAAGAACAGAATAGATATTTTTAATGCTGTGTGGGGCATACAGGAACACTGCAAGATCATCACCGTAACTCTTCATCTCTGTAGTAGTAGTTGTTCCTCTGAAAAGGCTTAAATTTGGAAAAATAGGAGCCAATTTCTTTTTGAAAATTGAATTTGAGTTCAATTTCTTTGCAGTTACTTGCAGTTACAAACCAGAGAATTAATTTAGCTGTGCTTGCATTCTAGTTGGTTTTAGCGAAAATAGGAGGGAGTAAATTGCTGATGACTGCTTGTATTTTAAATGGATATGATGAGCAAGTCTTTGCTCGCTAGTCATAGTTTCTGCAGAGATTGACCAGAAAGCCGGGAAATAGATAGCTGATGAGTCCAGATAATTACAGATGCAGTGCTTCTGTCATTATGTCACCTGCTGTTCTTGTCCAGTCATAGGATTGAAAGTATGCTGCAAAAATTGTCTAATGGTGTTGGGTCCAAGCGAATCTGACATTTTAAGAAAAAGGAAATTTGGCCTGTTTTAAAACAGACTGTGTGTTATCTCCTCCGCTCCGCCCCGCCCCCCACCCCCGCCAAATTTTCTTAGCCTACTTTGGCTGTAGTTCAAAGGTGGACAATAGATTGACAATATCGTACGTCATTTAAATTCTAGCTTCCTGAGAAAATAATGCTGTGTGTTAAAATTAAAGTGCGCCATGTTTTTGACGGACCTTTTTTTAATCGTGGCAATAGACCACTGCATTTTGGTCACAAATTCTATTAGTATGATTGGAATATGTAAATGCGATTGTACAATAAATAGCAGTTTTATAAAAATCCAAGTTCATCTTGGTCAGTAATGTGCAGTTCACTGATTTTAAAGAAAATGTGCATTGTGTCCATTGAAACAAAATCAGACTATATTACGAGTACTCTGTATGTTTGTTGAAATGCAGTTCAGAATTTTGAAGGACACTTGTGGTGATTTTTTGGAAGCTTTGCACACATTTATTGATGAATTTGGGATTTTAATTCAGCTATTGAGTTGATTTTTCTTTTCTGTTTGCCCTCTATACCTGACCATGTTTTTCATTCAGTAAGCAATGCTATACAATCATGTTGTCTTTCCTGTCATCCAGGAACATTCTAGCCGCACTCATTCTGGGCAGAGATGCTCTGTCTCAGTGAAGAAAACATGTTTGTATACCAATAAGAACATGAAGCATAGGCCCGTTAAGCCTGATGCTACAACAGACCATATACAGCTTGCCCTATAATGGGCCTCTACCCAACACATTTAATCACCTGAGAACATTTTCTGTATTCTCCCCGCCTCTATGTACAGTGTCAAATGCTGAAGTACTAGATTATTTAAGCATAACTGCTGGTAATTCTTTCCCCATCCCAATACATTCACTAGTTAGCAGCAAGCAGTCTAGCTCCTGGGTTTCTTTTTTTAATGGGCGTTTTAACTAGACGTGCAAGACAAGCTGCAGTTTTCTTGCCCTCAGTGCTTCCCAACAGAGTGAAATCTTTGTCTCCATTTATTGCCCCCCCCCTGGCTGGCCCAACTAAGACTGGAAACTCTAGCTGGTGTTCTTCATGTTTGGGATCTGTTAAATAGCATCATCTCCCTCGTAGTTGCTTTTTTTTTTGCCAATGTTCAACATGTCTTGACACAATAACTTAATCTATTGATGTAAAATGTGAGTTTGCAGTCCAGAGATACTCTCAAGAATATAAAATAAATGGCATCATTTGAATGCAAAGGTTTACTTTGCAAAAAGTGTTGCAATATCTGGTTATTTTCTATCACTTGCATGAAATAAAGAATACATTGATAGACAGCACCATTGCTTTATACAACCTATACCTGGTAATCTGGTATTTTTACCAAGTGAAAGGTTATGTAATGGCCAATTCATTAATTGCAAATTTATAAACATGCAATGTTGATGTATTCGATGTTCATAACAATAAGAAACTGGGTAAATTACTTTCTGACCAGTGATGACATGCAGTTAGCCTCTGATAGAAAAAATACATTGGAGCTGCATTATATGAAAATAACTGGACGATTGCTGTGTTTTTTAAATTACAGTTACGTTCATTAAATCATTGAAACAAAGTTCTTAACAGAATAGTGCAATGTTCACTTTGCATTCCAATTAAAAGAAATGTTTCTGTTTTCTGGGATCTGAGTTCTTTGCAATAATATCGCAGACCCCCTTGTTTACAATTCTTGTGCTCCGTGGCTTGTTAAAGGGCAGCTCAAACACACGAGACTGTTTAGTAAGAAGACACTATTGAGATTTCTAAGTATAGAATAGCAAGAAAAATAATACAAAGTGGCATTTTCTCATGATGTTGACATTATCCTCATATACAGATACTTCGACACTGGCTGCTTAATGACAGTGAACGAAGGACGGGACATTTTGCGAAATACACTATCTGGATCAGCCTGGGATGGGATGACTTTTGCGTAATGCTTCTATCCCTTAAATAAAAAGATTGGAAGCAATTTTGTAATGTAGTATTGAAGAAAACTTGACAGTAAGCTGTATTGAATGATCCTGTGTCAGAAAGGAGATGGCATGTTTATTTTTACTGAGGACTGCAGAGCAGGCTGTGCTAGCATCTGACAGCTGTTTTGTGGCCTTTTTGAAGTACATCATGTTTGCATTCTAGGGATACTGTAGGTTCTTTCCTGCAACGTCACCAAGTAATGAGCTTTTTATTTAAGTATATCGTACAGAGGTTTCATTATCGTAGGATTTGAAGAGCTTCAAGCAAATACTTTGAAATATAAGCCTTTGATGATCCCTTTTTAAGAGTTCTTTCTCTGTTTCCCCTCCACCTCCCATTCTAATGACCGTCTCTGCCAAAGCCTAGCTCAAGCACAGCTTTTTTATGGCTCATGGGCATCATGTACTAGAGCATCTCCTCGCTTCAGAGTAAGAATATAGGGGCTTCCCGTGGAACCCGGCTGCCTCGGATTATTTTACTCCCAGTTGGGGTTCAGGTATTGGGCCACTTACAGGAGTCTGTGGCCATGTCGGAAGCATTACTGTAGACAGACTGATCCTAGGGACTATCCAAGAAGGTTGACCGTGCCATTTCAGAAACACCTCAGAGATTTGTACGGTGACCTCTATTATGACCATTATTATAATAGTTTTTTTCCAGCTTTTCCCCTTACTTCACACATTGGATTTGAAGTTCTTGCTGAAGCTATCATTGACTCAACTGTGCTCCAGGAGGATTTCTCCAATGCTAAGCACCTGAATGAGTGAGGGGTT
Source organism: Heptranchias perlo (assembly GCF_035084215.1). Lineage (NCBI taxonomy): Eukaryota > Metazoa > Chordata > Chondrichthyes > Hexanchiformes > Hexanchidae > Heptranchias > Heptranchias perlo. Next base: position 12,059,583 of record NC_090356.1, read on the forward strand.
ATCTGCCATGCTCTGGGCCTGGCTGACCACAGCTGCAATGCCTAAAGTCAGCAACAAAAAAATCTCCAACGTCCCCCTTTGAACCCAACATAAATGTTAGTGTCTCAGTGCAACATATACAAATGAACGAATCAAAAGTACCAAAGGAAGAACAAATAACCAGAAAAAACTGAGCCAAGTAATCAATCAAATCTTTGTTTTTTTTCCCACAAACCAGCAAGTTTGCAGTTTTGTGCTCCATCCCATAAGAAGGATATTGAGGCAATAGAGTGGGTACAGCACAAAACTTTATCCCAAAGCCCATTGCTCATTATTTTTGAATGGCTTAAACTGTGTAATACATTTTCTTTTACAATAAAAGTGAATTTTTTGTTTTTAGTTTTCTGGCCACTCAACCTGACCTTTATTTGTACATGTCTGGCCTGGTTCTCCCCTATGCTCTGTGTATCGTCCCACAGAAACAGATGAAAACTGCAACTCCCATGGATGCATCGTTGTCAGGAGCTATCACTTCCCATGTCCTTTCCCATATGGATATTGTAGATTGACAACAGCAGGGTGATAACAGGCAGTGTGCTGTCAGTTTTGTGGTACTTGCTGGTTTGTGGAAAAAAAACTGAAAGATTTGATGGATTACTTGGCTCAGTTTTTTCTGGTTATTTGTTCTTCCTTTGGTACTTTTGATTCGTTCATTTGGACACTGGCTGAAGTAACAAGTTATCTCAATCAGTTTTATTTTGTGAGATGTAATGGTGAACCTATATAAAACCTGAATAATGTAAGACCACAGTTGGAAGACTGTTTGCAGTTTTGTGCTCCATCCCATAAGGATATTGAGGCAATAGAGTGGGTACAGCACAAATTCACTAGGACGTTGCCTGGTATGTGGAAATACAAATGTGAAGAAATACTGGGGATTTTTTGTTACAACAGAGGTGGTTACGTGGTGATTTGGTAGAGGATGTGCTTAAAATTATGAAGGAATGGGACAGAGCAGCTACAAAAATATACTGTTTCCAGTGATTGAGGGGTCTAAAACAAGGGGACATAGATGTAAGATTAAATGGAAGAGATTTAAGACAGAAAGCAGAAGGACTTTTTTTATACTGAGGGTTGTGAGGCCGAGGAATGTACTACCAGAGTTAGTTATTGAAGCAGTGACCATGTCAATATTTAAGAATAGGTTAGATAGGTTGTTGAAGGAAAGGGGAATGAAGGGATATGGGAACAGAACAGGCATGTGGAATTGGCATTACTGCTCATGTGGAGGATAAACACCAACACAGACTCGGTTCAAAAAGCCTGTTTCTGGGATGTAACGCCCATGTGATTCTATGTAACTAATGACTTGATAACCAGAACCAGTAGTTTTCAAATATAAAAACAGAAAATGCTGGAAATACTCAGCAGGTCAGATAGCATTTGTGGGAAAAGAAACAGAGTTAATGTTTCAGGTCGATGACCTTTCTTTCTCCACAGATGTTGCCTGAACTGCTGGATATTTCCAGCATTTTCTATTTTTATTTCAGATTTCCAGCATCTAGAACCATAGAAAAGATACAGCACAGAAGGGGGCCATTCGGCCCATTGTGTCTGCGCCGGCTCGAAGAACAACCAGGTGCCCATTCTAATCCCACCTTCTGCAGTATTTTGCTTTTGATCCAGTAGTTTTCAAAGTGTATTGATCTGGATTTGTAACTTTTCTTTAATTGTTCCTTAAAATAAGATTGAAACAATGTCTGCAATGCATGGAGAGGCAGGCTGTGTGTAAAGTAATACTCGAAACACAGTGATGACTGTTGATTACAAATGGGACAAAAGGAGAATTTTTCACTCCAGTTTAGAGAGTAACAAGCAATTTGTATTTTGGCAAAACTGGATAATATAAATTGAGGGCCTGTTAACCATCACTTTTGCAGTTATCCAGGTTGGTAGTAGAACACGAACCAGTTCATGAGTTTTACTGGAATGTTTTGATTTCTTGTGTCATACTAGACTGAATGCATTAGCATGGAGCCAGATAGTTGCACACAGGATTACTTCAATTGACAGAACCACTAACAACTGTTTCTATTTTTGGAGGGTGGCCTTTTAAGTTATGAATCTAATGGGAGTGTCGGTTTTCATTTCAGTACTTGGAATGAGGATGCCGCATCACTCCAGCTGATGGTTAGCTGTTGGGCCGCATTTGCATGAATGAGTAATTTTATTGGAATTGCATCCTGAAATTGGGCATGGTTTGTAACATAACATAGTGTCAGTACAAGGGAAGAAAAGAGATCGTTTTCATTTTTAGGAGCTTAAAGAGAGAGATTATGGTTTGGATAGACTTAGAGCTTCATTGTGTTCCTGCAACCACATCAATCTAATCATTCTCCACGTTTTGACTGTAAAATAGAAAATGTTTATATAGATGAGATTTTTCTTTTACTAATGTCCACCTGCCTTAAATGTTATGTTAACAGTTTCCCAAGTACTTACGAATTTGATGGTTCCAAATGACATGTTGCTAATATGAAGCTTAACCTTAATTTCCTCCTAATCTTGACAGTGAATTGGCTTTGTTCCAATTCAACAGAGAGAGATGTGATGCAAGGAGGAGAGGTCACCATTTTAGCTGGGAGAAAATGAACAGTCTCAGTGGCAGAGGTGGTCCTAGGCTTTATACAAGACAGGAGTTGGGGACCAAGTGGTGCATGTGTCTTTGGGGGTCTTAGCACATTCATTTTTCCTTGTGTGCTAGGCCTATGGTTTCCCCTGAACCAGTCAAGCAAGACTTTACTCATAGTGTGAGGTGGATGCTATATATGAAAAATGACCGTACTGATTACAGACATAATCATTTTTCACCCTGGGAACTGACATCTCATCAGTGAAAAGGAAACTAGGATTTTTTTTCTAATTTGTACATTTTCAAATATTAAAGGATTAGTAGGACATGGATTAAAGGATAACACATCAATGGTTTTGACCTATTTTCTGTCACTCTAATCAGTATGTAGCAGTTCTGCTTTTTGCCTCAACAGATTTCAACATTTAAAAAAAAATTTGCTTCATAATTAATTACTGTAGTTTACATAACCTGGAAAGTGTTGCATAAATGTTCAGGGTTGTAGGGAAAGCATATATAAACCTTCATGTTGGCCATTGTTTCAATAATATGGTAGCATTATTGGGTATGTGTTAATGGATAGTTATTCAAACCATTTTCTAAATATTACAAAACTGCTAAATGAGACATTAACATTTTTAAATGGCTGTCATTATAATCAATGTCACACAATTCTTACTTTTCCATAGACTATGATCAATCTTCAATGGGGTTAAAATGTTCATAGAATCATGGAATGGTTATAGCATAGAAGGAGGCCATTCAGCTCATCGAGCCTGTGCCGGCTCATCAGTTCCATTCCCCCCTGCTGTTTCCCCGTAGCCCTGCAAATTTTTTCCTTTCAAGTATTTATCCAATTCCTTTTTGGAAGCCATGATTGAATCTGCTTCCACCACCCTTTCAGGCAGCGCATTCCAGATCATAACTACTTGTTGCATAAAAAAGTTTTTCCTCATGTCGCCTTTGGTTCTTTTGCTAATCCCCTTAAATCTGTGTCCTCTGGTTCTCGGCCCTTCTGCCAATGGGAACAATTTCTCTTTATTTATTTTGTCTAAACCCTTCATGATTTTGCACACTTCTATCAAATCTCCTCTTGACCTTCTCTGATCTAAGGAGAACAACCCCAGCTTCTCCAGTCTATCCACGTAACTGAAGTCCCTCATCCCTGGAACCATTCTAGTAAATCTTTCCTGCATCCTCACTAAGGCCTTCACATCCTTCCTAAAGGGCGGTGCCCAGAATTGGACACAGTACGCCAGTTGTGGCCAAACTAGTGTTTTATAAAGGTTCAGCATAACTTCCTTGCTTTTGTACTCTATGCCCCTATTTATAAAGCCCAGGATTTTGTATGCTTTTTAAACCGCTTTCTCAAACGTATACCTTCCTCCAGTCCGAAAAACAACCGTTCACCACTACTCTCTGTTTCCTGTCACTTAGCCAATTTTGTATCCATGTTGCCACTGTCCCTTTTATTCCATGGGCTTCAATTTTGCTGACAAGCCTATTATGTGGCACTTTATCAAAAGCCTTTTGAAAGTCCATATACACATCGTCAACTGCATCCCCCCTCATCAACCCTCTCTGTTACCACGTCAACTTAGTGTTTGATTTCAACTTGATTTTTATTTAGTTGCAAAATTGTGTAGTTAAGACATAGTAAAATAATATCAAATCTAAAATTGTATTTCACTTTAAGGACTGAATGGTGCAATTCATTCATGTCCTGTCCCTTCACTTAAGAACCTGTAAATTGAATCTAGTTCAGACTGATGTCATGTAAGGTATTTCCTTTCTTCTGGCAGTAAAAGGTCCTTTGCAAAATGAATTTGGGCAGTCTCAAAGTTCTTAGTGGTGCAAATCTGCCAATGTTCAGCATAAACGTCATAAATGTGGCTGTTGTCAAAACTAGAAATCAGCTTTCATTTGTCAAGTACAAGAATGGTATATTGTGGTCTTTAGCTGCACAGGAGATGAGGAATCAAAGTTTACTGGGTATTACGAATTGGGACCCTACAGTAGCGCACAGCCCCTGAATGTATAAAAAGTTAGTTTGTTGCAAAAAAAAATTATTATTTCAGGGATTTTATTTTTAATGTTTGTGTAGTGCAACAGACCACATGATCCATCCTGTTTTAAAATGATCTCGTATATAATTTTTAAGACATTATTGTAATGATACTGTTATAGCAACAATCAAAACATTTCTTCTATGTCTGCTTTCTGGAAATGGTTTTCTGTTGTCTTTGCGAATACCTAAGGGGGTTTGTGTTTGACACAGTGCAGGTAAAAGAGGGGTGAGGTTTGTGTTTTGTTTATATATGTCTGAAAACTGCTCATCAGGTCCAACTTTTTTGGCCAGACAACTTGGGCTTGTGATATGTTGATTTTTGTAAGGCTGCCACTCTTGAGGGAAGACTTCATCAGAAATCAGCTTTTTTTCAGAAGCTAACCAGGTGCACATTGTGTCAAAAGTGGCCTCCTGGTTAAAGCAGATATAGGATGTTACTGCCAATCAAGATGCCATTGTCTTTTGTTCTGATTTTTGATTGAGGTGAATGGTTCTGTCTCCAGGGCAGTACAGGCTGGGAATAAATGTCCCATTGATTTGGTGATTGCACACCCGAGTCACTGTGGTGTTTAGTTACCTTTGTGCTTCACCACAACTTGATATGATGCATACTGAAAAATTTAAATATCATGGACCAATTAATAAATTGATCTCCAAAGTTTAATGTACAGTGAAAGTTAGGCATTGGAACTTAACCTGCTCACTTGCTCATGCTTCTGGATACCATTAATGAACACGAGCAGTTTTTAGTTTAGAACTATATCGTCTCGGCATGGTATTTTCCATCTGAAAGATCAGGAGGGTACAGTAGTATCCTACTATTTTCAATGCGTACTTCCTCAGTAATAGTTCGCCAGGAGGCCCACTATCATAGATACTTTATGCACAATATCAAGTTCATAGGAACAGGAATAGGCCCCTTGGGCCTGTTTGGCCGTTCTATTAGATCATGATCTGTATCTCAACCCTATTTACATGCCTTTGCTCCAAATACTTTGATACCCTTACCTAACAAAAATCTATCGATTTCGGTCTTGAAAATTTCAGTTGACCCTTTTTTGGGGAGAGGGTTCCAGATTTCCACTATTCTTTGTGTGGAAAAATGCATACTCACTCTTAAAAGGCCTAACTTTAATTTTAAGATTATGCCTCCTTGTTCTGGATTTCCCCCACCAGTGGAAATAGTTTCTTTGTATTTACCCTATTGAATCTCTTTATCCCTCAATTAAATCACCCCTCGACCTTCTAAACTCCAGTTTATGCAACCTGTCCTCATAATTTAACACCTTCAGCCCCATAAAGCGTATGTTTGTCTATGGAAGCTAGTTTTCTGTTCAATGCAAATAAAAAGCATTGTAAGAACCTGAATTGTAACTATTGGAATTATGAGGACATGGAGTATGTAGCATTTAAATTTATCCTTTTGAAGAGGAACACCAACTTTTAAACTAGAACAGTGGGAATCTATGAAGTGGATAATGTGTTTTACAAAATTGTCAGTTTTGCTCAGCTCACCGCTTAATAAAACCTATGCGGCATAAAACTATTAAGTTATTTCTGTAACTTCTGCTGTTCAACAACCCCAAAAGGACAGGAAATGCACTAATGTACTTTAAGGTACCATTGTGAAACCCCATCCTAGACCTCCAAATTGCTTTCCCAAGTCCTTGTGAGGTTTCTTCGATTTTTTTTGATTAGTGCCAGGGTGTGGGTTTGGGTTTGTGATGACGTTGGGGGGAAATACTGAAAATAAAGCAGAAAATAGTGGAAACACTCAGCAGGTCTGTCAGTGTTTGTGGAGAACAGACTTGTTTTTGGGATGATGCTCATTAGCTTGCCAAGTTTTCAGATTGACTTTGATTGGTACTGTTTTCTTTAAAAGCAATTTAGTGACTGAATTGCTCCTGAGTTATTTTTATGCTTCCTTCATAGTGTTGTGTGCTGTTCCAAATTGTTAAATTCCAAATTTGACCAATAAAATGCTGCTGTTGCACTTCAATAAGACTTTTTTTTTGCTTTTGTGGCATTCTCCACACCCCCCCCACCAAAGTTTTGTGTTCCCTTCTCCCACTCCCTCCATTTTTCTCCTCCTTAGGCTTCCCTACATGCTGTCCCTGGCCATGACGATAGGTGAGGGAACTATCGTTGTGAAATAATTTGTAATGAAGTGGGTGCACAACCAGGCAGTCCTCCTTGCTGTGTTTGGGATTTGCATTCTCTCCTTCCCTTGAGGGGAAGAACCTGCACACATTCCCCCCACACGCCCACCCCCACCCCCACCCCCACACCCTCCCCCCTAACTGTGGCACAGTTGAGATTAGGATATGCACGTGTCGAGCAGTGCATGGATCTGCTGCTTCCCTCTCTGGTACCATATTCAGGTTATCAATGGCTTGCAGCATTTGGCTGCTTGTTCTAAAGTAAGTTTTTATAATGACTCACTGCCTCACTATTTTGATTTCTTTTGCTTTAGGTATTATAAACCCGAAGAATCCAAAGGAATCACCAAAGACCTTCAGCTTCGATTACTCTTATTGGTCACATACCTCGGTAAGAATGTTGCTTCCACCAACCTAGACTGTTTCAAAGAAAGTACACTCTTAGCTTAAAACTTCCTCTTTGAGATGCCTGACTTTTGCACGTGAAAGAAAAGGTACTTAAGTGATGCTCTTGATACCAGAAACAATATACAGTATGTTTTCGAGCCTCATTTCTTCCTAATGCTGTTTAACATGGATGATTCTCTATCCCTTTCCCCCCAAACCCTCCATCTCTTTCTCCTCCACTGTTAAAACACGGTGCTTTGGCAACGGTGGTATGTAATTTCAATTCTCTCCTTCCTTTCACCCATGCCCTCCACCCCCCCCCCCCATGCTGCTGAATTCTCAGTGTGGGGGGGTTTGTTGAGTTGAGGCCAGGCAGTTCCTACAAAGAGCATTGTCCCTTGGCAATTTTTACAGTCCTCCAAAGGAATGACTTGGAATAACATTGGTCGAAGCCTCGAACCAAATTGCCTTCACACCCCTGTCTTTTCTTTAATTGGGGCAAGGAAGGAAGGAATTACAGCTCATTCAGGTTTAAAAAGTTACTGTTGAGAGAGCTGGATAATGATTGCACCAAATATGTTGGCATGAGAAATGGTTTCAATAGGAATGCTGCAACATTGCCTCTTAAGCAGAAAGCACTAAAGCAACAGCCTGGTTTTTAAAGACCTGAATGAATTGCTTGTGGTTTCCAGTATTGACCAGTTTGTCAGAAAAATAAAGTGGATTACAATAGCATGTAACCAATTGGATTGCTCTGTTCTAACATGGGTTTCTTTTCCCCAGTGTTTATTAAGGAGGTTAAGGCCCAATTCTTGGGTCCTCTCCCTCCCCCAAGTTTTTTTTACATTTATTTATAGAAGCACCAAAATTTGTGTGACTTGTAGATAATAAGAGTTGGCAGCTAAACATGTGCTTTGTGTCCAAGGATTCAGCCATCCTTACTGGGAGAGACTGCCATATTTATCCGAGCTGGTGCTTTCGGAGCTCAGTTGTGCTCCTCATTTCTATCAGCATTCTCTAGCTGAGAATCGCTAATCATAGCATTAATTTACTTTGTAGGGTGCCTACTTTGTCAAACTTTTTTTTGCAAGCTAGTTTGTTTTGAAGTGGCTGGCATTGTTATCATTGGTGTTTGTCAAATCTTCAGAATCTTTTAAACTCCTATTCTATCTGTAACTGACAGCGTCTTTTGAGACTCCAGCTCTGACATGTTACGTGTCCCATGCTGACGATGCGTTTGATGTCATCAGTCGCTCCATCCTCCGTTGCCTCTCCTCTATGGTCCGCCTGGGTGGCCCTTGCTTGGTTTCATTTCTACCTGTCCCGGCTTATAAAGCGTACCTCTTGCAATGGCTTCTCCTCCTTTACATGACCACTTTCGCCCATGCTTGGCCTCTCCTATTCTTGTCTACGCGATGCCTCCTGACAAATCTTTCTCCCTTAATATCTTTGACGCCACTCAAAATATCCTGTGCCTTTATTTTGTATTACAATGGGCAGGGAAATAACTTCCATTTACATGGAACCGTTAACATAGAAAAGTAATTCAAGGCACTTCACAGAAGCGTAAGAAAAATAATGGGTGCCAAGCCAAAGATGATGATATTAGGTAGGGTAACCAAAAGCCTGGTCACAGGTGGGTTTGAAGGAGGGTCTTAATGGAGGGAAGGGAGGTGGAGGTTTAGAGAAGGAATTTCAGCCCATGGGGCCTCGACGGCTGCCGGCACGGTCATCAATGGTGAGGTGAAGGGAGGGAGGGTGCACGAAGAGTCCAGAGTCAGAAGAACAGAGAGATTATTGGTTATTATAGATATTGACTCTCTCTCTGCCACACTATTCCTCAAATTTAATTGATTTGCTGTTATAAGAAAGAAAGACCTGTATTTATACAGCACCTTTCACTACCTCAGACCGTCCCAAAGCGCTTCACAATCAATCAAGTACGTTTTTTAAGTGTAATATAAGAAATGCAGCAGCCAATTTGTGCACAGCGAGCTCCCACAAACAGCAATGACATAACCAGATAAACTGTTTGTGGTGATGGTTGAGGGATAAATATTGGCACCAGGAATCAGGGACAAGTGCCTGCTGTTCTTTTGAAATAATGACATAGGGATATTTTATGTCCACCAGAATGGGCTGACGGAGCCTCGATTTAACATCTCACCTGAAAGACTGTACCTGTGACAGTGCAGCACTCCCTCAGGACTGTACTGGAGTGTCAGTCTAGATTTTGTGTTCAAATTTCTGGAGTGGGACTTGAACCCCCCAACTCTTTACAATCTATATTAACGATTTGGAGGAGGGGACCGAGTGCAACATATCAAAATTTGCAGATGATACAAAGATGGGAGGGAAAGTAGAGAGTGAGGAGGACATAAAAAACCTGCAAGGGGATATAGACAGGCTGGGTGAGTGGGCGGAGATTTGGCAGATGCAATATAATATTGGAAAATGTGAGGTTATGCACTTTGGCAGGAAAAATCAGAGAGCAAGTTATTTTCTTAATGGCGAGAGACTGGAAAGTACTGCAGTACAAAGGGATCTGGGGGTCCTAGTGCAAGAAAATCAAAAAGTTGGTATGCAGGTGCAGCAGGTGATCAAGAAAGCCAACGGAATGTTGGCTTTTATTGCTAGGGGGATAGAATATAAAAACAAGGAGGTATTGCTGCAGTTATATAAGGTATTGGTGAGACCGCACCTGGAATACTGCATACAGTTTTGGTCTCCATACTTAAGAAAAGACATACTTGCTCTCGAGGCAGTACAAAGAAGGTTCACTCGGTTAATCCCGGGGATGAGGGGGCGGACATATGAGGAGAGGTTGAGTAGATTGGGACTCTACTCATTGGAGTTCAGAAGAATGAGAGGCGATCTTATTGAAACATATAAGATTGTGAAGGGTCTTGATCGGGTGGATGCAGTAAGGATGTTCCCAAAGATGGGTGAAACTAGAACTAGGGGGCATAATCTTAGAATAAGGGGCTGCTCTTTCAAAACTGAGATGAGGAGAAACTTCTTCACTCAGAGGGTGGTAGGTCTGTGGAATTTGCTGCCCCAGGAAGCTGTGGAAGCTACATCATTAGATAAATTTAAAACAGAAATAGACAGTTTCCTAGAAGTAAAGGGAATTAGGGGTTATGGGGAGCGGGCAGGAAATTGGACATGAAGCTGAGTTCGGATCGGTCAATGCCCTGTGGGTGGCGGAGAGGGCCCAGGGGCTGTGTGGCCGGGTCCTGCTCCGACTTCTTGTGTTCTTTAGATTTGTGGTTGGGATCAGATCAGCCATGATCTTATTGAATGGCGGAGCAGGCTCGAGGGGCCGATTGGCCTACTCCTGCTCCAATTTCTTATGTTCTTATGTTCTTATGTTCTGACTAAGAGACGAGAGTGCTATTATTGAGCCATGGCTGTCGCTGTCTAAGCTCTCCTCCAGATCATTAATTTTTTATAATGAACAGAAGGCAAACCAGCAATGAGCCTTGGGGCACTCCACTCAAGATTAGACCCCACTGGCAAGCTGCTTCATTTAAAATCACGCTTTGGCAACTTCTAATCCACCTACCCATTTCTTCCACACACACACTCCTTTGTGGCACTATCAAAAACCCTTTTGGAAATCCAAGTAGTTGATGTCTGCTGCGTTTCCCTGATTAATTGTTCCAGTCACCTCTTCAAAAAACTGGATCATGTTTGTCAAACAGGGCTTTTGCTTTCAGAAGTTGTATCGCTAATATTCTAAGGGATTACTGAATGCGGGCTATAAATGGGCACATTTCTGCTTCTGGGAGAAATATGCAAAGCCTATGCTAGTCTTAGTAAAAATTGAGGCAATCACTTCGACTGTAATTCAACCGAGAAACTAGGGTGGATTTTCCCTTTGAGTTAAGTTAGTTTTACGGTGATGACGGAGTGACGTTATATGTCATACCTTTCATTATTATTGCCATAGCAGGACGTACGGTGCTCCAGTGCACAACAGGCTTCTAATGTTGCCAGGACTGGTGAGGACTTTTATTTAAAAAAAATGAAAAGGCCATCCTGTGAATAGATCACATGGTGAATGATTTGCACTTCCCTATTGGAGTTTCATGCTGAATCTAGCAGAGGCCAGATGCAATTCACTGAATCATAGAAAGTTACGGCATAGAAGGAGGCCATTTGGCCCACCGTGTCTGTGCTGGCTGAAAAAGAGCTATTCAGCTTAATCCCACTTTCCAGCACTTGGTCCGTAGCTCTGTAGGTTACGGCACTTCAAGTGTACATCCAAGTACTTTTTAAATGAGTTGAGGGTTTCTGCCTCTTCCACCCTTTCAGGCAGTGAGTTCCAGACCCCCACCACCTTCTGGGTGAAAAAATTTCTCCTCGGTTCCCGTTTAATCCTTCTACCAATTACTTTAAATCTACACCCCCTGGTCACTGACGCCTCTGCTAAGGGAAATAGGCCCTCCCTATCCACTCTATCTCGGCCCATCATAATTTTATACACCTCAATTAAATCTCCCCTCAGCCTCCTTTGATTCAAAGAAAACAACCCCAGCCTATCCAATCTTTTCTCATAGCTAAAATTCTCCAGCCCTGGCAACATCCTCGTAAATCTCCTCTGTACCCTCTCTAGTGCAATCACATTTTTCCTGTAATGTGGTGACCAGAACTGTACGCAGTACTCAAGCTGTGGCCTAACTAGTGTTTTATACAGTTCTAGCATAACTTCCTGCTCTTATATTCTATGCCTCGGCTAATAAAGGAAAGTATCCCGTCTGCCTTTTTAACCACCTTATCTACCTGTCCTACTACCTTCAGGGATCTGTGGACATGCACTCGAAGGTCCCTTTGTTCCTCTACACCTCTCAGTATCCTCCCATTTATTGTGTTTGCCCTCCCCAAATGCATTACCTCACATTTCTCTGGATTGAATTCCATTTGCCGCTTTTTTGCCCACCTGACCAGTCCATTGATATCTTCATGCAGTCTTCAGCTTTCCTCCTCACTATCAACCACACGGCCAATCTTTGTATCATCTGCAGACTTCTTGATCAAGCCCCCCAAATCATTAATATATACCACAAAAAGCGAGGGAGCTAGTACTGAGCCTTGCGGGACCCCACTTGAAACAGCCTTCCAGTCGCAAAAATACCCGTCCCATTAACCTTTGCTTCCTGCCACTTTCTCTTGGACCCCATGGGCTTTTACTTTTTTGACCAGTCTGCCATGTGGGACCTTGTCAAAAGCCTTGCTAAAACCCATGGACACGACATCAAATGCTATTTCTTGGCCTGCAGCAAGTGTCATAGTCCCACAGGAGCAGGGATTTTCTGCAACATTCTCTTTTCTGTCTCCCCTTTAACACTCTCCTTCCCCCTGCCCCCCCCCCACCCTTGGCCAGGAACTTAATCCAGGACATGGTAGTGTAGTCATTATGTAACTAGACTAGTAATCTGGAGGCTTGGACTAATAATGCAGACAACGGGAGTTCAAATCCCACCATGATTCTATTGACAGTCGGGCGGTAGGATTCCTGTTTCACGTTTATGGGGACAGTCTCGGTTGCTGTTTTGTTCCAGTGCTTGTCCTTGGGATAGATGCATTTTTCTGTACTGTCGGTCCTGTTTCTACCGTGCACTGAATCAAATATAATTTCCTTTTCAGGCTGAAGATCCAAGCTTTGCTTCTCAGAGTCAAGTCTACAATGACATTGGTAAAGAAATGCTTCAACACTCCTTTGAAGGTTACAATGTATGCATTTTCGCATACGGGCAGACCGGGGCAGGGAAATCCTACACTATGATGGGAAAGCAGGATAAAGACCATCAAGGAATAATCCCACAGGTGAAGTTCAATTTATAGAGCTGCAACTAAACTTTTTTTTAAAAATGGCATTTTTTGTTGGTGAATGGGCCCTTACTCTGTCCTCCCTCGTGATTTTGAAAGTTAGGTGAAACTGGATGGTCCATCTTCAAATTATTTTATAGCGGAGCTTGTGAATGGAAATTCCAACTGGTAATCATGGTAGTCAACATTTCCATAAAATGTGCGGCCTTTTTTCTGTTCCATCTCGCCTTCCAAAAAAAAACCCAATTTAAGATGGATGACTTATAGTCCTGCCCAGCATCAGTCATTTCTTCTGTTTGGAAGCAGAATAGTCATTAATCCTATAATCCAGGTTTTTAAAACTACTTTTTGTAATCCATCAAATAAATGGTTTTTAAATGAGATTTCACAGCAGCCAATATTCAGTATCATAGCGAGACTTCAGTAAATGACGGCTGGCTGTCATAATCTGAAATTGGTTAACTGAACAATAACGTCAAAAAAAAAGGCTTGTTGCCATAGGAAGGGCTAGTTCCACCTCTGAGCAGCTGTGGCAGACAGCTGGAGCAGGGATAAAGGAGGATGTCCAAATGCAGTGGAAAAATTGAGTGGTTCGGAATTTTGAAGCTTTATACACAACACAAAATAGTTGACCGGCTTATAATAAATGTAAAGGTAAGAATTTTAAGACCAATAATGTGCTTTAAGGGGGAAAATCTTCCTGGTTTCTAGATGACTTCCCAAATGATAATTATTAGGGATTGGGCAATAAATGCTGGCCTTGCCAGTGACACCCCCATCCCATGAATGAATAAAAAAAACCTTCACATATACGAGATCAGATTGAAATTGTTCTGTGACTTCTACTCAAATCTTAAACTGTAATTTTTTGCTTCTTTCTGCAGCTTTGTGAAGATCTCTTTGAAAAAATAAACGACAATAGCAATGCCGACATGTCCTATTCTGTGGAGGTAAGAGTTGATACAAAAGAAATGTCAAAGGGAACATAAAATGCCTTCCAGTATATTCAAGGTTTACTTCAGGATTTATTTGTGGGGTCAGTGTGTAACCTGACCACAGCTCTCGCTGTTCCTGAACCACAAGCAACCTTTTTGTTGAAAGAACTAAAATTAAAACAAGTTAAAACCATGTTGCTTCATATAAATTGATCAAGTGATTGACTGAATTGACTCAGACAATGGATTTTACAAATGGTTATGGCTTTATAATGCAAGTAACATTTTCAATATTTGTAGGACATTTTTCCCACTAAAATCTTCTGTGGCGAGTATTCTGTTGTAGAACTGATGTGCATTTTCCTTGTATGCATGAGTTTTTACTTTTATGTAGGCTGCACTGATCACACATTTGTACATTTATGCAATATTAAGCTAAGCAATTAAATTTTAAAACTGATCTTTTATTAAACATTGTTTTCAGTGCTAAGCCTGCCTGTTAACCAATTAGTTATTGCAGTAAGACCTGACTAATGAAACTAGAATAACCAGTTCCATCAAATCTGCCACTAGCTGTCGCTCTGTGGAAATTTTGGATCTGAATCCAAGCCTAGGAAAGGATGAAAGTGCCATCTGATGCAGGTCATAAATAAGCTCGAGTTCTAATGGCCCGAGCTGTCTCTCCTCAAAACTACTCTGAAATTCAAATTGTACCACACATATGGTATGAGTTGGTGGATTATTTTTAACTTTGAAGTGATGTTGATGCTGTATGATTTCAGTTTATGCCCTTCACCATCATCTAGAAATTAGTCAGATTATTGAAACATATAATATTGACTTGCAAATGGTATCAAAGAACAAAATTAATTGCGAAGCAGTTTTCCACTTGATGTTTGGAGTTGTGGATCACTGGTTTATCGGAATTATTTTTTTGTATCCCGTCACTTCCATTCTATAATATCTGTGGTATTTGAATGTACCATATTTTTGAAGGCATTTATGCCTTCACGTCAGGGGTACATATTATTCTGGGATTTGAAAGAACCAGAATTTGAATTGTGGAATTGATATTAATTGTAATTATTCTCTTCGCTGCCACACCCCCAAAAAAATATTCAGAATTGGCGAAGTAGTGCTAGTCTCAACTGGCAGGACCATTGATTGATTGCATTCCACACTAGTCGCTTAATAGTCAGCAGATGTAAGTTAGTCTTCGAATATTTGTGATATCCAAGGAGGATTAAGTACATTGAAATGTTCAGGAGTTTTAAGACAGTGAAATACTTCGATATTTCTGTACAGATGAAATTAGCAGTCTTAATTTCAATATTGACTGATGTAATAACCCAACTTGAATGCCATTTTAGCCGTCCTGCATTTTCTCAGCTATAGTCAATTCTACACCATACTGGTTGACAGTATTTGCGTTTAGCAATACTAGATGAATACATAAACATTTCAAATTATATTTCTCCCTTCCCCTGCCCCCCCCCCCCCCCCCCACCCCAAAAAAAAACTGATGATGTAAGATGCTCCTGTCAATACGTTTGCTGAAAATTGGCAACCCCCTCTCTTTCCAGCCTGGTACTCATATAAGATTGGGGAATATTAGTTCAAACACTGACCTAATTCCTAAAATCTTTGTGATGCTACTTCTTTTTCAAACCTAATCATATTTTCATGGTTGTTTACAGGTCAGTTACATGGAAATTTATTGTGAAAGGGTTCGAGATCTGCTAAATCCCAAGAACAAAGGAAACCTGCGTGTTAGAGAGCACCCACTGCTGGGACCCTACGTAGAAGATCTTTCCAAACTGGCCGTAACATCCTATACAGACATTGCAGATCTCATGGATGCAGGGAACAAAGCCAGGTTAGACATCAAGTGCTGAATCAGATTTATCTAATTGTGATCTATAAGCACTCAGTATCCTAACCATTTATTATGTTTTTTTTATAATTCTAAGACGCAGCTGTTTAGGTATTGAATTAATAAAGCCAACCAAATTTTTCTGATGGAAATCATCTAATTGCCATGTAGTGACAATCAGAGATAACGGTGAGGATGCACTGTGATCCTTCAGCATTTGTTGCAATTTAAGAAAAAAATAACATTTTGCATTAAGATTTATAGCGGTGTTTCCTAATTTTAGTTTATTAATTCTGATTTATTAATTTTTGTTAACCTGGTGTATAATAAACTGCACTAGTTTCAGGCTGTGCAGAATACAACACAATTGAGAAGGTGCCCCCAAACATCAGCTGCAATCCTTTGGGCTGTGACTCACAACTAACCTCAAGGTTCCCCTACTGCTTCATTTTGTGTAAATGTTTGACCGGTGCAGTACCTGGGTCTTGTGACAGGTATTGTTTATAATTGTATTGATAATTTGGTCTGCCTTAATCCCGTGGTAAGGTTTCTTTGGTATTTGAATTGTTGTTCCGTAGTCCAGTCATAGCGGATATAAAAGGTTGTACTGGGCTGTTGGGTAGGAGGAGGAGAATTAGCCAGGAGGATATGGTTAGGAGCTAGTGGGAAGGGCAGAGAAGAGAAATGTATTCCTTTTGAGAGACAAATAAACCAACAGTTGAGTTCTGGGTGTTGAGAAAGTTCCTGCAGGAATCCAAATCTCTGTCCTTCGAGTCACAGCCCTGTGGAGCAATGGGGAAAAGATCATATTGGCACTAAAATAAATTACATTTTTAATTTCAGAACTGTGGCGGCTACAAATATGAATGAGACCAGCAGCAGATCCCATGCAGTGTTCACCATAGTTTTTACCCAGAAAAGACATGACGTGGAAACTGACCTTTGCACAGAAAAGGTATAAGTCGGTGACAAATCCAAGGGAGGGAACGTTTCACTTTTTTGATCCTAAATTTGTTTCCACTTTCTGCCATTTCTATTTCCTGTGTGAATTGTTTCTCCAGTTCTGTTTAATAGTTAGCAATTCACCTTCTTTTAAATTTTTGTCTTTCCATTTGTTCTCGCCCAAGTCCGATGCAAAGATCCAATGTTTCAGCAGTAAATCTGAATCTCAGTAAAATTGCTAAATGGAGAACTTTGCAAGGTTTTCATTATTTCATAAGGGCCTGTCCCTAATTGCCATTCTCAAGACTACTCTCATTGTAGCTAGGGATTAATTTTTTGATCATGCAAGATTTTTATATATGTGTATTTTCACTTGATTTTTTTTTCCCTCCGTCTCCTCTCTGCAAAGCAGTACATTCAAGAAGGCAGGCAATTATTCTCAGGCCTTCTGATTCATATATAGCTAGTCACATCGAGGTTAACTGTCATGATTTTTTAAAAAACTTGTTTAATGAATTCTTGTTTAATTTAAAGCCGATGTTCAGTAATGTGAGGCCTTGGACATCTGTTGCCAAGAGGACAGGGCTACAGTCTGTTTCCAAGAGGCTGCCAATATCTTGAGATATTACATTTGTCAACCCTAGTCCATCACCGGCATCTCCACATCATGGCCAATATCTTGTGTAGTTTGTTATGGGGCAGGATTGAGTTGAAACATTTCCCTCATCCCTGCAGAAATGCTAAAGTTTTTACTCAACTCAAGAGTGAACAAACCTATGTTCATCCTGCTCAGTGACTTTTTTTCTTTTTCCTCCTCCTCTTCCCCCACCCCACCCCCACCCATACCCTTTGGAGGATGTGACACCACTTGATGGTTTGATTGAGATCAGAAGCTGCCTTTTTTTAAAAGTAAGACCAGGTACCAAATTTTGAAAAGTAGAAGAAAGTCTGACAGATGTTCTAATTCCCTCTTTGTTTAGGTCAGCAAAATTAGCCTAGTCGATCTGGCTGGTAGTGAACGAGCTGACTCCACTGGGGCTAAAGGGACAAGATTAAAGGTAAAGTGAATGGCAAATTTCTTGTCTACATTCCCTTAATTCTGCTAATCAAATACAGTGAATATTTTATGTCATCTCCAATAATACACTTGACATGAGCATTACATGTTTTCAAATGACAATTTTCTTGTTGGAGTTCTCAGTACATTGTGTACTGGGAGTTCTGTTAATTGGGTCTGAATGTATTAG
This sequence comes from Heptranchias perlo, assembly GCF_035084215.1. NCBI lineage: Eukaryota > Metazoa > Chordata > Chondrichthyes > Hexanchiformes > Hexanchidae > Heptranchias > Heptranchias perlo. The sequence goes on from NC_090356.1 coordinate 12,077,637, forward strand.
TGTTATAAATATTTAATTGTTGTAAAGAGCTTATTTGTGGACCCTCCAGGGTCAAGTAAATTTTGGTGAAAAAATCAAAGTGTCTTGAAATCTACAGAAGGAATGCTGTGCAGGTTTATTTTTTGTCACAAATTCAATATATTGACCTAAATCACCATGGGTTGATGACTTCACCTTATTCACTTTCAGGAAGGAGCAAATATCAACAAATCACTCACAACATTAGGAAAAGTCATCTCAGCCCTTGCAGAAGTGGTGAGTTTGTAATCATTTATCTGTGAAGTAACTGCACTCAGCCAGGAGTTAGAGCAGTTTTTATAGCTGTTGAGGTGTTTACTCTAGATCCTATTGTAAGTGGTTGGGAGTTTGGATTGAAACACATTGCACCCAATGGGTGGTGTTGGTAAAAGGATAGGTGGAGAACATTGTAAGCTTCAGTTTCTCCACTTCAAAACCATCCATTATTCACCATGGTCAATTTGGAGTTCTAGTTTAGCAATTTGGTAATTAAATGAAAAGAGCCAAGAGATAGTCAGCTCATCCCATTTTTTTGGCAGCCCTTTATCCACAAGGTGACTTGGGTTGGAGATGGAGATATTGATAATACTTTAGCCTTGTTGTTGGTCGTCTTCTGTTTCCTGGTGATTTTTCACTGGAGAAAATCTGAATTGCCGTTTGCTCAGTCATATATTAGAATATCCCCCAAACCTAGATTGTGCTGGGCTGTAACACAGCCTAAAACAAAATCACCAATTTGCTTGTTTGGAAGAGGATGGTACTGGTGTTGGGTTGTTATAAAGTGGGTGGGGAGTTGGCATGCAATGAATTCTGTACAGTTGTCTTTTGCAAAAGTGACTTGACACTGCTAACTGGATTCAGGATGTTAGTGAAGAAATATATTTTGCCTTCAAAGTGGGTCAGAAATAAAATTAACCCCTAATCTCCAGGAAATCCAATAAAGCCACTGAATATATTTTAACTTATGAAGTTCATTGTATAAATGTTATTTTGTTTTCCTGATGTATTGCATGTATTCTAACTGTTTGTAGGTGCTGCACAACCCTTGATGAGTGATGCTTTTTTCAATAGGGCTGTAACAAAGCTTAGAAGCTTTGAAATGCTGATAAAGTATCAAAGCTTTGAATGTTATTTTCTAGGTTGACAGGTTTGTTTAGAGGCCCCTGATGTTGGGCCCTGTTAGTTGGGATTTATGGTATGTGCATCATTTAAATGCTTTTAATTAACAGCATTAAGTTTCCAACCAGGAGACCTGCATTTGAATCTTATTCTCGATTGACGCTTGCACTCAGTCTTCCCTTGGGTATTGAGTTTTTGGCAGTCTCAGCAACCACTTGGGGTGGGCTGGAGGATGAGGACAGGTTCTGTGCTCCCACCACTGTGGTGTACCTCCCAATCAGAGAATAGTTTGAAAGGTGGAGGAAGGGGTGTAGAAAATCAGATCATACCAAGGACTACTCAAACCCCAAAATAGGAATTATGACCCTGATTGTTTTATTAGAATACTAGAGAATGTGTGCATTTCTGAAGTGTTAGCACATTTTAGTCATTCAAGTTTCATTGGTGACAGCTAGAGCCTCTGCTATTGGTGCATTCAATGGATTGCATATTATCCAATCTCAAAAGCACTGAAAACAAGGACTTCATAATTGCCTGCAGTTGCCCTATATTGTATTCAATATTTCACTTATGCTTTTCATTTGTCTGGTATCTCAATATTATTGCTAGATTATAAGAATATTTAAGATGGAGAAAGGTTGTTTTCTATAACTTGTTGTCTTTTTAAATTGTGCTGCTTTTGCAGGATAATGCTCCCAGTAAGGTACTGTTGAGATTATAATTGTATTATGTGCTTATCTAATACTTGTTTTATGTATGTGACATCAGGAAAATCTAAAGAATATTTTTCTGTTGGAAATATTGTGTTGTGTTGTATGGTGTACTTCTTTCACTGGATGCACATAGCTTGCTTGTCTCAGAAACCAAGTGAAGATAGAAAAGTCACATAATAAATGGAACTAACGATAAACATTTGCTTTCTTAAATTACCATGGAAATGTTTCTTAATGGTGTGATCTTCTTCATTTGTCTGTCCATTTATTTTTGGTACTGAATTACTAAAGCACTATTTACACCACACTAATGCATCCATCTCGCCTTCTAGAACTATCTGCATATGTGGCTGACAAAAACTTAATGTTTTGCTGTTCATTATGGATGAATTTGAGATAATTCAGAAATGTGGAGTAAATATTGGACTGCAACTACAGATTACTTAGTATTTATTTTTAATACTTGGCCAACAAGTTGTCTAAGCTTGATATATGTTACCTTTAACCCCAGTGACTAAAGATACTGTTGACCGTTGCAAACAAAACTGATTTTTTTCTCTCTTATCTATTCTTTTATCACTTTGTCTTAAAAAATGATCATAGAGGAAAGGAGCAACTGTAGTGTTTTAAAAAATAAAAAAGGTTTACCAAAATCTCTAGTTAATTTTTAATTGAGATAGAGCAAAAGAGTCTACAAAAAATTTAAGATGCTGTTGAAAATAATATGGACTGATTTTGTTTTCGTACTTACAGCCGTTGCAGCTTTCAGATTATATTTTGGTCTACAGTAATGAAATTCTCTAAATTCAAGCATATTGAGTAAAAATGATGGATCACCGAATTAATGTGAGCAATAGAAAGAGATCTCGCCGAGGTCACTCAGTGTTTGTGCACTTAAGGCACTGTGACATAGAATAGTGGGAATTAAGTGTTGTGCCTTCACATGATCACAACTGGAGTCCTGACATCAGGAGGGAGAGCTGTTGAGTGTAGGTTACTTTCTCTGCAGGGAGGATGTTTTGGAATAGGCTAATCCCAGCTGATTATAGAATAGCATCAAGCAGATGCCTAGGAAACAGTTGCATGCCCTTTTTTTGCCGTGGGAAATATGAGGTGCAGGACATTTTTTTTTACATGAAGTGCCACCAGCATTGCGTTTAGTTGCATTTTATTGTAATAAGTTTTGGGTTAGGAAGTTCCAAGGTTTAAAATAACCAGCTAGTGTGGGACAAATGAGTGACCCAACACTTTTTTTTCTTTAAACTGTATCAGCATAGAGACTTTTCCAGTTAAAGGAATTTAAGACTGGAGCATATTTAAAATATCAAGGCTATTGACTGGCCGTTCTCACAGGGAAAAATATATGGAACTGCAGAATATAATCTTAAAAATCCCAGACAATTAATGAAATAAGTACAGAATTTGACTCATCCAGAAACATGGGGTCAGTTATCTCATGAATGCTGATGATGTCCGGCTCTACTTCACCTTCTCCATTGACCCAATTGCGGTTGACATCTTTTTCCAACTGCCTATCTGAATGATCCAATAAGTGATGTAATCTTAAAAGCAGTGTGAGACAGTTTTTTTTTAATGGCATGGCCTCAGCTCCTTTTAAATTAATGTTTCAATGGCCCAAAAAGTTTTACTAAAATTTTAACCAGAGATATCTAATTTAAAAAGAAATACCTTGCAATTCTTCATTTGGATAAGGTAGCTGGGGCTGGAGGGTGGGGCGGAGGGTGCAAGAAATGAAACCACAACAGATTGGAAGCAGCCAAAGGAACCAATGCAAGGATTAACACATTCTATCATTCACCAGCTGGCAAGTTCATTTTGTTTTTCATCTTAAGTCCAAGGTGGAAAGTAACTTTTCTCAGACTAGTCAGTGAGTGTAATTTTCTAGTGATGTTTAAGAGCTGACTAAAATTGATTTTTTTTTTACCATTTTTAATGGAGAATGCAAATGCTTTGGTTCTGGCCCAACTTGACTTTTAGCCATCCATGTTTTATAGATTTAGCTCTAGAGGTCTCTCTTTTTATTAATCAAGTAATAAGTTACATTTGGAAATGGTTGCTGATCTGAATTAACAAAAATTCAGCTTTATGTAAAGAAAGACCCAAGGTAGATAATGACATCAGGGTTTTAATTTTAACTTAAAATCCTTTTTCATGTGTTGAACAGAGTAAGAAGAAAAAGAAGTCTGACTTCATTCCATACAGAGACTCTGTACTGACATGGCTTCTAAGAGAGAATCTTGGTAAGATGACTGTGCCAACAATGAAGTATTTTGTCTAATACATTGTTGCCGGCTTCTGTCTTGCTGGTCAGGATATGCACAGGGTTACAATTGAAAGATCACTTGAAGAAAATAGCATGGGCTGTTTGATACCAGGCACAGTCTGCTTGATCTAAATATCAGGGGAACATGTGTACATTGGAACCCTAGAACTGTTTGCCTGGTATAGTTTGTTCAAAGTGTACCTATTTTATTCTAACTGCAGTCAAGTGGGATAGGATAATTTGTTCCCAGGTAGGGAGTCAAAGCATTTAAGTCAAACACAAATATCTTGGGGATCATTTTGTGGTATAGGTTTGATGGATGGCTCTGTTTGATTGGCAGTTCTATTTGATTTTGAGAGATACACATTTAATTTCCTTTAGTCAGGTTTTTTGAAGGGTTTTGAAGGGCAAGCATCAAGTCGGCAAGCATCAAGTCAGCAGCCATTCTGAAGCTCAGTGACAGGGACAGGTCAGAGACTCCATAGTGGGTCAGCAACGAACAGACATGTAAGATTAAATAGGGAAGGTGTTTCAAGGGTCATTTTTATATATTGTTCGTGCAGAAGAGACTGTTGTTTTCTATGTCCTGAGGAGATATAGTTAAGTATATATGACTACTATAAATCTTTGTTTGTTGTACTACTCATTTATCTGTTTACTCTTAAATAAATTTGTCTCGTGCTTTATAGCCTAAGCCACAGACTGATGGTCTTTATTATTCTACATTTCCAAAACCAAGGAAACCATGTGGTGGTTCTTGATATAAAATACAGTGGCAAAGCTTCTTTGTTCGACCTCTGGGGCTCAGTATGAAATTTAAATCAACATTTTATTATTTTGGTATGTCGCAAGGACGCAACAGAGTTAGCACTTATGCCTCTCAGTCAGAAGGTCTTGGGTTCAAGTCCCATTTGAGGAGATAAATTAGGTTCACAATCCAGTGCAGTATTGTTGGAAGTATAAAAAATATATATTTTAAAAACCCTTGATTTGGAATAATGAATGAACACTTGGTTATCTGTGTCATTTTGCTACTAGTTTTAACTGTAGGTTTATAGATGCTGATTGTGGCATGTTCCTTTTAGGTGGAAACTCACGTACTGCCATGGTTGCTGCTCTCAGTCCAGCTGACATAAACTATGATGAAACTCTCAGCACTTTAAGGTATATCTGCTTTTAACACACTCCGAGCATAGTATCGGAAGATATCAGGCTGTGTTTGCAATGACTCTGCAGCAAACTAGTTAACTCACATCTCTAGTAGTAGGTTTGAATTCTTAAGAAGACCGTGTTCACTTTGTGATCTTTATCTGACAGCAGCTTCAGTTTTGATACTTGAGTGATGTTTGGTCTCCATTGCTCTACATTAAGAAATTAAGAAAGTATGTAGGGTTTAAAAAATGAAATGAAAGCCTAACTTTAAATCTTCAGAATTCTGTAATGCCACCTTTTCCACATTTTAACACGGTACTAATTTAATTTCAATGTGTCTGGTTTCAGGGTTTTCGCCTGACCACCTTTCCTAATTTTCCCCTGATTGGGCCTTGCTCTAGCAGTTTCATTTTATATGTTGATGTATATTTATATGGAGCTGCACCCTATAGGTTTTTTTGTCCTCTTAGCCTTTTCACCACCCCTTTAGTCATTGATCACCATTTAATGTTTATAAGAGCTCGGAAGAGATTTAATGAAGCTCATGGTGTGGCCATGCATGCAATTGTTAGTCAGTCTTGACACTAGCACCTAGCTTTTTGAGCTAATGTACCATTTCTGGTCATTTTTAACAATATCTGCATTTTTATATTGTAGGTATGCAGATCGTGCAAAGCAGATCAAATGCAATGCAGTGATTAATGAGGATCCGAATGCAAAACTTATCCGGGAACTGAAGGACGAAGTCACAAGATTGAAGGACTTGCTACGTTCTCAGGGTCTGGGAGATATCTTAGACAGTAAGTAGATTAAACACTAAGCATAACCATTTAAGAAATCCCCATTAATTAAAGAGCATCTGCTGCTGTTGTACATGAGGATTGCTTAGAGCAGTGAGTGAAGCCCTCAAATATATCGGGGGGGGAAAAAAAGGAATCTTATTCAAATACCATAATCTTCTATGCTTTTCACCAGGTTGTCAATTAGTCCTAATGTTAGTTTAGAAGTTCTTTCAGTGATGGCTATTTAAGGTCTATGGGATAATCCAATAATCATCTTGTTTTTTGTGTGTGTGTGTGAATGACAGAGTAAGATAATGAGGTCACATGCAATCGAAGTGATAGCATCTCTGATCAAATTCAACTACCATGAGTAATCCCCTTCCCACTCACAGGAAACAATTTTTCATTTTTATCTTATGGTAGTAGCAAAGATAGATACAATACAACTAAAACATATTGTCAGTATTTTGTTTAGCTCTTGTGTGCCTCCTTAGACTATTAGTGCCAATATTTATGCTATCATCATATGGAAAGTATTGCAATGTAAAAGGTATTTTAAAAAAATACAAAGTATTTTTTGTAATGCTGACCATTTCCAGTTCTACATTATGTAAATTCCCCAGGAAGGCTCAACCGTGTGACATGACTATGAAGGTCTTTCTTCTAAAATCAGCATGGTTACTCTTGGTGTGGATTTCTGTGTGCAAGCTGGACAGACTGAGCTATGCAGTAATAACTGCTGCAGAGGATGTTTAAAACACAGTCCCCACTGAGCAGGAGTCTGTAGCATGAATCTGCCTCACGAAGTCTTCTGCTGAAAACTCATTAGTAGTTCTACATGGCATGCTACTGTAATAAACAGGGGACCTAAAGGACACATTGGATTGCAGTTAAACATTGTCCTTCACCCTTCTAGGTTTGTTTTTCACTGCCATTTAATGGAGATCTGCTGATGAAGAATTGAATGGCTTTGTAGACAAAAACTGCAGTTAGAATTTGATCAAATTTAATACATTGTTCATGCACAAAAATGAGTTTCGACAATGCTGCATTGCTTCATTAACTGCTTGTATCTAATATGGTAATTTGACCATCTGATATTAATTTTGTGGCATATTTTCTCTACCAAATGCACCTATTTTTAAGGTGTTCCTTCCTGCAACACTTCTTGAATTTTTTTTAAAGTTGCAGCCTGACGTGGTTTTTATGCCGGGAGCAGTTAAATAACATGATGGAATAATCTATCTGGTCTGCACTATTTCCAATTTGGGGAGGGGGTGGGGATGAAACAAATGGCCAGCAGTGACTCCACTGCAGTTGCCTTAAGGAAGTTTCATTAGTCTGTGATCGGAGGCAACTCTTCTCCTGTTGCTTAAGACATTATATCTCTGGCAAAACTATCAAATATTAGTTTGAAGAACTGAAACTATCTTTGAAGAAAAAGGAGATCAATCTTCAATAACCCATCGAAGAAGATCTATTGTTGATCACAAGAATCAGTCTTGCACATTAATCCAGTACCAACATAAAGCTGAACCGCACCTGATTTAACAAAATTGTCCTTAAAAGTTGAAATATAGCAGAGACCTGCCACAAGTAGAATGTTATATATTAGTGCCTGGGATATAGAAAATGTCATTTCTGACGTGTAAATTTTCTTATGAATTTTAAGGTTTACTTAAATGTCATCTGTATCCCACTCACACATAGTTCCCTATTCTGCTTTTTTCTGCTTTTTGTGATATAGTTTGAGAATATAGGAATTTTAAAAGAAAAATTAAATTTCTTGCATCCCCAAATTCCCATTCCTTAAAAATTGCCTTTTGTTTTTGAGATTGTGATGGTAAGAAAATTTGAAGTGTTGAAAAATCTGAATGCTAATTCAGCACATACAATTAGGAGAATACAACCATTCCTTAATGTATGTGTGTGTGTGCGTGTGCATTTCTTAGTTTAATGTGAACATTTAAATCTAAAGCTTCAGTATCCCCTTTATGAACCAAATGCTTCCAATCTGTTAACGTAAATCTAAAGCCATGTGGGGGACAAAATCAAGCAGAAAACCACATGAACAAGATTATGGCCCATGAAAGAGTTGCATTTTATAAAAGTTTTTAGTGATTTATTTTTGGGCTAAGTCTGTACAGCTCAGAATGAAGGGATACTGCACCTTTTAAATTTTGGTCGAGTGTTTTGCAAGTCTAATGTTCAACTGAAAACGAATATGCCTAAGTTTTCAGAATGACCTTTGACCCTTCTCGTTCTCCTCCTGCATCCCTCCAGTTGAACCAATGGCTGATGATTACTCTGGAAGTGGAATCAAATGTGTGTATACGTGTGTCGGTACTTTCTAATTCTCCTACAAATCTGCTTTAAATCAGCCCCGCTTTAACCCAAGCTTTGCATGCCCAAATCGGTGGTGTCTCCTGCAGGAAAATCCCAGATAGATTTTCTGAAAATTGTCTGTGTTGTCTGCTTACGTATTCTATAAAAGAATGTGGAATAAATGGGATGGTTGGGAATGTGTCCTAAACATATGTGATCCCTAGTTGACTTTGATGTGGGTGAGTGGCACAGACAAAAGTGTTACGTACAAGCTCTGGATTGCCAAGTACATTAACCCTCAGTGAGTGTCTTTTCAGCCTCCAATCTCCCCAGTTTTTTTTTTGCAATGATTTGCAGGTCACACTTATTTTATTTAATGATTTAAGAAATGGGTGGCATCATTTCAGGCTACAATAACTCAGTTGAGCAGTTATTTGACAAGTAACAGTAGATGTGTAATGCAGCTGGTACAAAAATACATTATGTAATGCACCTGAAAGACATTGTCTGAAAAAGTGTGTACCTTCTGAGCTCTGGATGTGCAAAGCAATTTTGGAAGCATTTTCTCTCTCCTGGTAAATAAACAGAATATTTTAAAGTAACATTTTGGCCAATTTTTTTACCCTGTGTTTAAACTATCGAGCAGAGAAGATAGTGACAAGCAAGTAATTTTCTGTAGCATAATCTAGGCAGCCTGATAAACTGTAATATCAAGGCATCAGAACACTTTAGTCTTAGAAGGCAATAATCAAAACAGTGAACATGGGCATGTTATTTTTAAAGTAGTCTTTCCTTCACTAAATGAGGCAGATGATTCAATTATTCAGAGATAGACGGAGTGACAATGTTGCAGTTTAGAACAATCTATCCAGAAGCTCTTGGCTTTGCTCCAGCAGTATTGTAAAATGCTGGTTGGGGTCACCATTTCTTTAGATATTGTAGTGGCCGTCCTTTCCATATGCCAAAGAGCATCGTCCCTACAGTAAGCAAGTTCAGTGTTCTGAAAGAGAGATGCATGGTGGGAATTATCTTGAAAATTGATGCCACTGCTTCTAAAAGCTTTGCCACTATCCACCTGCTAGCTGTTCCGACCCATGGTAACCCCAATAAGGTCACAGGAAATTCTTGAATATTTGAATAGATTGCTGTGTTTTAAAGTTTTGGGTAATAAGTCATTCAATAGCAACAATATTGATCAAAAGTACCTCATAATTTCTCACTGCAGTGTCTGTTGAAATTGCATTATTCATCATTCTTTTATTTATATATAATATTATTGGTATATCTAGGTATATAACTGCCCAATGCTGCAGAGGTTTTGATCCCACATAATTCTCAGATACCAATTTCTCTATTGGTACCTCTTTTTGTGAAGTTATGTTGAACTCTCAGCCACCCATACAGTAGTTGGAATGGAATTACTGCCACTTATTAAAGTGCAGCTTCCCCATAATTTTCTATTTTAGCTGTGCTTTATATAGCCTCCCAACTGTTAATTATATATTTTTCTAACAACACATATACTTTTCGCTGCAAAAGCCCAGATGACCAGTGACTAACAACTGATATATAGCTGTCTGCTCGAACATGTTTTCATTCTTAATGAGGGAGCCTCGATTTACTGATTGTTTGGCACGTGTTAGTGATGTCTAAGTCTCCGTTCTTAAAAATTGGAGGAATTCATGGTTACTTGGCAAATATCGTACATTCCAATCAAGTTGGGGTGGGTGGGAGGACGGGTGGCGGTGGAGAGAGATATATTGGGAGTCGGAAATTGAGGAGTGAGGGCATCAAATGGAGAGATTTGCAGTTTGTCTTGCACATCAGAGATTCAGAAAGTACTTGCAGCAAAAGCTAGTTTTACAAGAATGGACCATCTTTAGCTGAGGAGATACTGATGATCTGAACATAATTGCTGCTACATCAGTGGGTATGCGCTGGCCTGTTTTGAGGGCATCCTCCAAACCGATAGCTTATACAATAAATCAGTTGATGTATTTTCCATGTTTCTGACTCTGTGCACTGTAGAATGATTTGATGCCAAATTTATAAAGATATCAATTTACTTGGCCATTTAATCCAATGTGTTTGCTATTTTCAACACAAAATCTTTTTGTAAGCTTTGTGTGCAAGAGAGAAGTGTCTGTGTTTTAAATGCATGTGTAATTATTTCCTTTGCTATAGCTAACTGCTTTGCCAATCCCTTTATCAGATAGTAACTTAACCAGATCTGCTACTCTGTTTCCTTACTGTCGTTAATACTACACTGATGGTGGTTTTAAAGTCTTAGTGGGACACTCTCATCCAATGACCAAAAAGCCCTGTGCACCTTGGGTTTATCTTTTGTTGACATTATAATGTGGGAGCCACCTCTGCACATTCAGTGTACAGAATTTGATGAATTGAATATGCAGTTGCTTGAATTACAGTAAGGTTAATTCAGATTATGTATGTTTATATATATATACTTCATATATATTACTATGCACATACATATGATTCTTGTTTGTTCTGTTTACTAATACTCTTACCAAAATCAGAATGCATTGTTTTAGAACTACCATCCAGTGTGCATGTCCATTCCATGACCCTGTCTCGTGTGTCTTATGTCTTTCCTTTCCTCTTTCTCTTTCTCTTTTCCCCCTTTTCCCTTGGTCCGCTCCTCCTCTTACTCAGATTTGAAAGAGATACACAACAGTAAACATAAGTACAAACTAGCTTCAGGAAATCAAAGACCTGGCCATTTCTCCACAGCACCCGTGGGTTCACTGACCGCCTCCCCATCCTCGTCTTCACTGAGCAGCCAGGCAGGTATTCAGTCAGTGACCAGCCTGCAAGAGAGAATAATGTCAACTCCAGGTGGTGAAGAGGCCATTGAGCGCTTAAAGGTATGTGGTTAATTTAACATTTTTGTATTTTAACCTTGTAATTTGGATCCAGATACTTTCAAAATTACATCCAGCCTAGATTTTAATTTGCATCAGTAAGGATAAAAGTATTTTCATGTTGAGTCTTGGATACAAACAGCCATAATGTGCAACTTTGATGTAACACTTACCCCATTTAATCTTCCTTACATTTTAACAGTTTACTCTCAAATCTGCTGATGTGATGTGGGCAAATGCACTTCGTAACATTACATTTTTTTCACCATTACACTCTCGTTTCATTTTGCATAATATATTCTGGTAAATTTCCATAGAATTGTGCTTTTTTTTTGTCATTGGACTATCTGTAGGAAATTACAGAGCACAGTTCTGTATTACAGTTGAAGTGATGTCATCCATCCCAGAATGCACTACACAAAGTAACTTGGCCAAGGGAGTGGGGAGGAAAGTAGATTTCTGAACAGTGTTCAGGGCAATAAGAAGAATTTTTTTTAAATGAGTTACTTGTTAAATGTAATGGGGTAGTTTCATTTTTCTTCAAAATAAATTTCTCTCTGAATGAAACATGCACTTAACATTTTAGGGTATTTTGACTAGCTTCTGCCTATACAGCTTTGTAAAAGCATTTATCAGATTTAAGATAACTGATATTAGTTGCCGTGGTGCTTTTTATGGCGCAAATTCATTTAAGAACTGTTTAGTCAGTTGTTGATTACGTAGAGCTCATCCAGAATTTCTATAAGTACTCACCCTTGTGATCTGAAATTTGCAAGGGATAGCAAATTCGTGTCCTTTTTTGAAGCTATTCAAATTAGAAAATATTTCTTGGGTAAGTTCTATCTTAACAAATCTTGCAGGCCATCATTTTAGGAATTAGGCTCCAGTTGCATATTTGAATTTCTTTTAGTCCGACATAATCCTTAGTAAATATCAGTGAAAATGAAGGATTTTGATTCCCATTACACAGCCACGGTGCTTTTTCTGTTTTGTTGCATCCATTGAATATAAAACCTAAAGTCTCTAGCCACTGATGTTTCTCTCTGTGGTAAAAGCGTGTAAAACGGCAATGCAAGGAGGAAAGTAGTCCTCTATGTAAAATTGCCCTCATTGCTGAAGGCCTAAATAAGAACATAAGAAATAGGAGCAGGAGTAGGCCATACGATCCCATGAGCCTGCTCTGCCATTTAATAAGATCACGACTGATCTTCGACCTCAACTGCACTTTCCTGTCCGATCCTCATATTCCTGGATGCCCTTAGTGTTCAAAAACCTTGTCGATCTCAGTCTTGAATGTACTCAATGACTGAGCATCCACAGGCTTCTGGGGTAGAGAGTTCACATTCTGTTTAAGTCTCTGGCTTGAAGACAAGTAGGATCTCTAGTTTGCTACAGCAAGTAAAGTCAGTGTAAATAGTAAAGAATTCAGTATTTTAGTGAGCAAGCCCTAGAAACTGGAACATTCACATGTGGATATTGTTGATTTTCCACTTCTGTACTTAACTGCGCTCAAAGCCCATTAAGTACTTTACCCTTGTATTGTTTTCTGTTCGACCTTTTTCACAACATTGCAGCACAGTCTATGCTAATGCTGCATGGGAAATTTGTTTCAGTTGACTTGAGGTTGACATTTTGCAACTCCAGTATACATTCCTGTATAATCTGTATTTGATGGTGCTGCTTGAGGCAGTAATTTAGCCGGGACAAAAATCATCTTAAGGTAGCAAAAAAGCATTAGATGGACAAAGGTGAGCAAAACAGAAGGGAATGGAATGTGAGTGGGAGAATGTGGATGGAAAATTGGGGAGATGGTTAAGTTCTGAAGTTGCTAAAGTCATTGTTGACACGAAGGGTTGCAGAGTGCTCAGACTGAAGATCAGTTGGGTTTGTTGTAAACGGTAGAAGATCAACTAGCACTTTCAGTTGTTAACCAAATAAACATTCTAAGCTGGGGAGGTATTGTGTTGCATAAAATGAAAAACCTGAGAGGAGTTAACGGCTATAATATATTTCATCTGAACCTTTACTTGTACAGGGCTCATTTTGTTTGTTTTGCCGTAAAAAGAAATTGCAAAAATACTGAAATGTTATCCATATATTTAGCAGAACAGGGCTTGAAAAACCAACTTTGATAAAATTATCCACAGAATTGCTCAGCAGGTTGATCATCTGAAAACTGAAGATAGGTTAAAATTTTGGATGGGACAAATTATTTTACTTTACGCCAGTGACCCTCAATGTAGCAGACTGTGGGTTTTGACCACGTGGAGAGGTGCAGAGCACAGGCTACTTGATTCTCTGCTATGAAGAGAAATACGAAGGTTGAATCATCTTTGCCCAATAGCCATTTCAAGCACAGCATTGCTGAGGTGCCTCGGAGCAGTCACTTGGGTTTTCTCCATGATATGGGTAGAGCTTAGTGGAAACTGGATTGAGGTAAATTGAAGTATAGGGAAAGCTAAGAGAAGAAACCAATCAGGGAGCTGTCATATTTCTTAACGGAATGATCTGACAGGGGACTACTTAACTGAAAAGGATATTCAGTAAAAGAGATTGTGCTGGTATTTTTATTGGCTTTCCATTAATGTAGAAGACTCATAACTCATAGTTGCCACTAGTGAAAGAATACCTGACAGATATCACTGGTTAGTGACTATCTTTATCCCTAAGGGAGTAAATGGCCCTTTGAAATCTTAACCTGACCTTCAGATTAGTTTTGGGACTCCGCATACCTGCTAATTTGTAAATGATCATTCACATATTTATCATTTTGTTTTCCACCTCAGTGCTCCTTTCAGGGTGGTGGAGACTGTCACATAGAAGAAATGTATTTTTAACAGCTGAGTACACACTGCTTTTGTGAAATCTCTAGCGGTCACGCACATTCTTTCTGCATAGCTGTAACGATGTCTTTATATGACTAAACCTTGTAGTGGGAACAATGCTGAATAGGGTATTTAACAGTGAATCACTGTGCAGTGTTACTCTCATGTTGGTCAGTTTAAAATAATTACTGATACCTTGATCTTAGAAAGCTCAAAGTGTAATCCAGTTAATCCAGCAATGGCAGAAGTCTGGGAGTGCACCCCCTGTCTGCCCTGATGGGTAGTGCGAGATTTCATGACATGAGAGGGACCGGGCAACAAGTCAATTTTTAAAAAAAAACACAGGCCTCGCATGTTCTCATTTCTCGGGAACCTTGGTTCAAATCTGATGTCTGCTTAGCTCAGTGGTAGCAAACTCTCCTCTGAATCAGGTTGTGGGCTCCAACCCCACTATAGAAACTTGAGCACATAATCTAGTCTGACTCTTCAGTGCAGTACTGAGGGAGTGCTGCATTGTCGGAGGTGTCCTCTTTTGGATGAGACGCAAAACCTAGGCCCCGTCTGCCTGCTCAGATGGGTGAAAAATGATCCTATGGCACTAATTAAAGCAGATCAGGGGCGGTCTCACGATGCCCTGGCTTATATTTATCCTTTCAAGCAATGCTACCAAAACACAACTAATCATTTGTCTCGTCGTTGTTTGTGCAATGTGCGGATTGGCTGCCACGTTTGCCAACATAACGGTGCCTACACTCCAATAATGTAAATACTTGTCAGTGAAACATTTTGGGATATCCTGAGGATGTGAAAGATGCTATATAAATGCAGGCTTGTTTGTTTGTTGATACATTCTTTCTTAGCCTGGATTGATGGAATGGTGTGCATGCGTGTAGTGCTTCTCGTGCAAGTTGCTAGAAGTTGCCATCCTCATTCAATGTTGTTGGTGTCACTGGTACTCGAGTGAATTTTGTTTTTTTAACAAACGTTACGTGATGACTGGTCTGAATAGGACCCAAATCTTAGCATTTCTGGGGCAGAGTGATGTACCTGCACTTGGCCATTGTCCAAAGCAACGCCACTGAAACCCAACAAATGGGGGAGTTAGAGGGAGATAGGAGCCAAGGTTAAGCAAATAAATGGCATTTTTTGGTTTCTAATCTTGAAAAAGTGATCCCAGTTTCAAAGCCTAGCCTCTCTGGTCATTTTATTTCAATTTGAAAATTACTTGGGAAAAGTAGTTCCTCTATAATTAGCTCAGGATAGGGTATTGCAAAGCTTTATCTTGAAAAGTTCCTTTTACAGCAGTCTTTCACCCCTGCATTTGATAGTATTTAGCGTGTGCAGTGCCTGACCTGGGATGCTTTGATGCTGGTGTTGGGTGAGAGATGTTTGACTTCACATCCTTCACCTTGAGCATTAAAGCAAGCCAGAAATTAAAAACGGAAAAAAACTTGCTGAACCTGTTTATCTTTTTGTATTATATTAAAAAAAGAGCCATACATTCAATGCAGATTTCAAAGTGTAGCAATTCAGGTACTGTGATGCAACCTTACGTTTAATTTAAATAATGGGACTTCAGAAAGCAACGGGGGAGTTGATGGGATGTGTAGTTAATCAGTTCCAACATTGAATGAGAAAATGCCATTTCATTTTGGAAACTGACGTGCAACTGACGTCGGAGCTGTTAAACCAATTTAATTTGGCAAAATTGAAGATCAGATAACTGGTGTTTTTGTGTTTGGATTTTGATATATTCCCAGTTACGTTATTATTGTATTTTGCATCACTTCAGATCTCTTAGTGGGGTGGAGGGATTATTCTTGGCCACTATCTTTAAAAATTGCTTTGTGACATGGAAGTAGAAAGATTTGAATATTCTATTGTGATTGCCCACTTCTTCTGATTCCAGAAATAGTGTTCAGAATTACACTAATCAGCGCCTCCTTCCCATGAATGTCATTCAGTGCTATTTCTAGCTTTCAAGTTAGACTAAGTGTGAGCATAACTAACTTTGGAAATCAGAACCTTTGTGAAGCTGGGTTGATAAAAGGTTTTTTACTATAATAATTTTCACTATATACGCACGAATGAAAACTATTTTGGTGCACCCTTTGTTTGCAGTATGCTGCGTATTAGCTTTATCAATGTATAAGTGTTTTGTCCAGCTGTAAAATATTCCTGCTGGCACAGACTCATTCACAGACTCCTAATCACAAACATCACTCTGTTCTGTGTCAGTGGACCATAACTAACCCTTTCAGTGCATCTTTGAAAATGGTTTACTGCAGTATGCTGCCAGAAGAAAGGATTCAATTGTTTTGGGATTCAAATGTTTTCGACTGTGTTTTGCAGCAGATATCTTGTTTCGTCTTTTCTTTCCCTCCTCCCCTCCCCCTCCCCCCACTTGCAAATATTACAGTGCTAAAGTGGTTTGCACATCAGGTGGGAAGAGTAGTGTTTCAATGATGTATCTTGTTGCCTTTAATACTTGTTGCCACAGCAACTGGAGACCATGCCTTGTAGTCCCTTGACAGTGAATCTGTCACTGCATGATGTCATTTCACTGGAAGATGAAAATAACATTTCAAGGCAGATGTAAATTAAGGTTAGAGGGAGACTATTGCATTTTTACAAATTACAGTTTCACAAGCCCATATTAAAAAAATAAGAGCCTTTATGGTTTAAAGGCCTGTTCTCAACAGGGCATCTTTGCAGCTATGTATGATGCACTTAATTTAAATCTCTTGTATTTATGTCATGTATGTTAAATTATAGAGCATGGGCATAATGAGTTCCTTATAACCAATACTCCAGCGCAATCGGTAATTAAGATGAGCCAAGTGTACCATGCACAGAATTGTTATGGTGTACAGCATCAAATGGGAGAAGCTCAAATCCAATATTTCAAAAAAATTTAGTGTAACATTTAAACAAAATGTACTTGAATAAGGTGGTAATAATGTAGCCATTTCAGCCCCTACCTACAACCCCCCCAGTGCCAATGAAGCCCTAAAGCCCTCATCCAGGCCTTCATCACCTCAAGACTCGATTTTTCTAAATTTCTCACCACCGCCCCCCCACCCACCAGAAGTCAACCCTCTAAAACATACAACTCCTTCAAAAATGCCATTGCCCACATCCCCACCAACACAAAAGTCCTGAACTTACATTGCTCACATCCTCTCTAAGCTCCGCTGGTTCACTGTGCCTCAGTGAGTTGACTTCAACATTTTTGTCCTCACTTTCCAATTCTGCTCTGACACTGGGCGCCAATTGTCCAGCCAGCACACTCATTACTCAGGAACTCCTTACCCAGTTCCCCTCTGCCTTGCCACCTCCTTCTGTGCTTTCTGAAACCTCGCAAATCCCTTCTCTTTGCCTGTGCTGTGACCCCTACACACCCTGAATAGCGGCTTTCCCTTTTCCTTCCTGTTTGGCAATCATTGTTTCTTTTCAAAATACTATGATAGGTTTCCTGCACATGAACATTATAGAAACGCAAATAGTTATATATATTTGGAATGTTATTATTTCTTCTCATTTCCTCAACCAACCTCAAGTACTTATTAATGTTTGGTTGGGGTATGTTAGAGCGTTCTAAAATACTGTTGTTACTTTGAACTTAAATGTATCTTGGAGGAAATATTAATTCTCATTTATTCCATTGAGAACTTGCACTGTAATTATTCATCAGCAGGAAATTCATCAAAAATTACTGATGCCTAAGGCTGCTATTCCACAGATTCCTTTTTATAAATACTCTGCCTGATTTAAGTGCCATATCTTTGTTTTATGCTCCCCATTTCCTTCTATGTTGGGATTACCTCCCGCTCCCCCACCCCCACAAAAAAAGTCTGAACCTTATCCCTCCTTCCGATAGACTTGAGACTGTTTGTGCTGGGCAGTAATGAGTTCACTGTGAAAGGGATGCTTATTGTTTGAAGTCGAACCTGCTGGAAATACACAACGGGTTGGTCAACATCTGAAAGAAAGACGGCTTGATGTTTTAGATGAGACCTTTAAAGAGTACCTCCTTGTGCCTGATCTTGATTCAACTGATTGGGTTGTTATGCTTTGGAACATTTGGCATCTGAAATTTTGTTGAATGACTCTGCCTTATCCATCGAGGAAAAAATAGTGAGGATCAAAACACATTTGACTGTCTTCTACCTCTAGATTGTGTGTTTCAATAACTGATGAAAGAGGCATTCCATGTTGGAACTGGTTATGGAGTTAGGCAACTGAAAAGGCAGGGAAACCAAATCTTCTACTGAAGCATTTCTGTCTTTTGGCTAATGCTGGAGCAGTTCTTCTTATTACACCGGGGCTGTGAGGTGATGGATTTCAGCTGTTTGGATGGGTTACGGCAGTTTAAGCACTAAATATAATCTCCGTGCTAGGATAAAATCTGAAGCTTTTAACTGGTGGATGGGATGCCAATGGGAACTTCCTTCCTGAAAGTGTTCCAGTTGGCCTGGTAATACAGCCAAAGCTTATGTTGGTATTCATTTCAAGATACCAGTGAATGGCAGCTTTTATCAATGGTATTTGACAGTGAACATGGATGATGAATGCAGATGCATCTGTAGTCAAAAGGACTTTCCTCTCCTTGAAGTATTTCTATTCAGAGATACTTGATATTCAATCTTGCCGGCAAGACGTTGCTATTACCCAATTCTGTCTAGCTGGCAAACTCATTTAATTCTTTAACACATCTTATATCCCTTGTATTAAGTAACACAAATGAAGCCTTCAGATCAATGACTCTACCCTAAACATGCACAATTGGACTAAGGTGGCTCCAGACTGTAATTCCTTTTGTCACAAAGGGTATATAAGGGGTGCTATAGTTTGAAAAATTATTTTTAGGGCAATCTTGCAGTATTTATCTGCCTAGAGATTAGGCTGAAGGTGAGTATGAGGTGGTTAGGTCTATCTAGTTGGCAAATTATTCAAATTGAATTGAAATTTTATTATTCCAAGATAATTTTAGCTACATAATTCTAATAATGCAATCATAGCTTCTGATGTTTTACTGGAGTGATTCAATCTTTTACTCTAGATTTTATTTCGAAGGAAGTCCAGTATATATTTTGCAATCTCCAATATAAGTTATGCAACAAAGCAGAATGGCAAAAAAAAACCTCACTTGGAGTGTTTAGTTCATAGCCAGTTTTACACCAAAATGCAAAGCTGCCTCGATACATCTATTGCCAACACTGACCTTGCTTCATCACTCATTGCCTATTGGCACCTGTTGTACATTTGGGCTTTACAGCGCTTTCAACTTACCTGAACAAAAGTTTTGTAAGAGCTACCACTCTTTGTATTGCATATTAGGCACCTCAAATCTTTATTGCAAGTACCAAGAGTAACCTATGCTGTGGTTACCAATGGCAATTGGGATGAAGAGTGAGAGAGAGCTGTCATCTGGATCTGGTGCAGCAATGAGTAACCTATCAATTCACAAACGTAGAAGCTACTTTAGTTTGACATATTCTTTTCAAACATCAAAGCTGTAGTGTCACTTCCAATGTAGAGCATTTACTTCATAAACACTGCAAATTAATATTTATAATGTTCAAAATGTGCATTCAGAGGGTTATTTTGACATGCATTACTTGCTTCATATTTTAAGTAAAATTAAGGAATGTTTTTTAAATCCAATGAATTGTTATGCAGGTGTAGTGCAAAATGTACTTCTTTATGAACTTTTGTACACCCATTAACTCCCTTCACCACCGGCACATTGTGGCTGCAGTGTGTACCATCCACAGGATGCACTGCAGCAACTTGCCAAGGCTTTTTGGACAGCACCTCCCAAACATAAGAACATAAGAGAACATAAGAAATAGGAGCAGGAGTAGGCCAATCGGCCCCTCGAGCCTGCTCCGCCATTCAATAAGATCATGGCTGATCTGATCCTAACCTCAAATCTAAATTCATGTCCAATTTCCTGCCTGCTCCCCGTAACCCCTAATTCCCTTTACTTCTAGGAAACTGTCTATTTCTGTTTTAAATTTATTTAATGATGTAGCTTCCACAGCTTCCTGGGGCAGCAAATTCCACAGACCTACTACCCACTGATTGAAGATTCTCCTCATCTCAGTTTTGAAAGAGCAGCCCCTTATTCTAAGATTATGCCCCCTCGTTCTAGTTTCACCCATCCTTGGGAACATCCTTACCGCATCCACCCGATCAAGCCCCTTCACAATCTTATATGTTTCAATAAGATCGCCTCTCATTCTTCTGAACTCCAATGAGTAGAGTCCCAATCTACTCAACCTCTCCTCATATGTCCGCCCCCTCATCCCCGGGATTAACCGAGTGAACCTTCTTTGTACTGCCTCGAGAGCAAGTATGTCTTTTCTTAAGTATGGACACCAAAACTGTATGCAGTATTCCAGGTGCGGTCTCACCAATACCTTATATAACTGCAGCAATACCTCCCTGTTTTTATATTCTATCCCCCTAGCAATAAAAGCCAACATTCCGTTGGCCTTCTTGATCACCTGCTGCACCTGCATACTAACTTTTTGATTTTCTTGCACTAGGACCCCCAGATCCCTTTGTACTGCAGTACTTTCCAGTTTCTCGCCATTAAGATAATAACTTGCTCTCTGATTTTTCCTGCCAAAGTGCATAACCTCACATTTTCCAATATTTTATTGCATCTGCCAAATCGCCGCCCACTCACCCAGCCTGTCTATATCCCCTTGTAGGTTTTTTATGTCCTCCTCACTCTCCACTTTCCCTCCCATCTTTGTATCATTTGCAAACTTTGATATGTTACACTCGGTCCCCTCCTCCAAATCGTTAATATAGATTGTAAAGAGTTGGGGACCCAGCACCGATCCCTGCGGAACACCACTGGCTACTGGTTGCCAGTCCGAGAACGAACCATTTATCCCAACTCTCTGCTTCCTGTTCGATAACCAATCCTCCACCCATGCCAGAATATTACCCCCAATCCAGTGATTCTTTATCTTGAGCAATAATCTTTTATGTGGCACCTTGTCGAATGCCTTCTGGAAGTCTAAATACACTACATCCACTGGTTCCCCTTTATCCACCCTGCACGTTATGTCCTCAAAGAACTCAAGCAAATTTGTCAGACATGACTTTCCCCTTTGTAAAGCCATGCTGACTTTGTCCTTTTAAATTATGTTTATCCAAATGTTCTGCTACTGTCTCCTTAATAATATACTCCAAAGTTTTACCCACCACAGATGTTAGGCTAACTGGTCTATAATTTCCAACCTTCTGCTTACTACCCTTTTTAAATAAGGGTGTTACATTAGCAGTTTTCCAATCTGCCGGGACCTTTGCCGAGTCCAGAGAATTTTGGAAAATTATTACCAAAGCATCCACAATCCCTACTGCCACTTCCCTCAAGACCCTCGGATGTAAGCCATCAGGTCCAGGGGATTTATCCGCCTTGAGTCCCATTAATTTACTGAGTACCAATTCCTTAGTGATTTTAATCGTATTTAGCTGCTCCCCCCCCCTAGAACCCCCTGTTTGTTCAGTGTTGTGATATTCTTAGTGTCCTCTACCGTAAAGACTGAAACAAAATATTTGTTCAGCATTTTTGCCATCTCCGTGTTTCCCACCATTAATTTCCCAGTCTCATCCTCTAAGGGACCTACGTTTGCCTTAGCCACCCTTTTTCTTTTTATATAACTATAGAAACTCTTGCTATCTGTTTTTATATTTTTTGCTAATTTATTTTCATAATCTATCTTCCCTTTCTTAATCAACCCTTTAGTTACTTTTTGCTGTCTTTTGAAGACTTCCCAATCTTCTATCCTCCCACTAAGTTTGGCTACCTTATATGTCCTTGTTTTTAGTCGGATACTATCCTTAATTTCTTTACTTAGCCACGGATGGCTGTCATTTCTTTTACACCCTTTTTTCCTCAGTGGAATATATATTTTTTGAAAGTTGTAAAATAACTCCTTGAATGAACACCTCTGCTCATGTACTGCCTTACTCTTTAATCTATTTTCCCAGTCCACTTTAATCAATTTGGCTCTCATACCATCATAGTCTCCTTTATTCAAGCTCAGTATGCTTGTTTGAGAACCAACCTTCTCACCCTCTAATTGGATATGGAATGTAACCATGTTATGGTCACTCATTCCAAGGGGATCCTTAACTAGGACATTATTAATTAATCCTGGCTCATTACACAGGACCAGGTCCAAGGTTGCTTGCCCCCTTGTAGGATCAGTTACATACTGCTCAAGAAATCCATCCCTAATACACTCAATAAACTCTTCCTCAAGGCTGCCCTGCCCAATTTGATTTGTCCAGTTAATATGATAGTTAAAATCCCCCATAATTATAGCTGTTCCCTTATTACATGCCCCGACTATTTCCTGATTCATACTTCTTCCAGCAGAGTTGCAACTATTTGGAGGCCTATATACTACGCCCACTAGTGTTTTTTTCCCCTTATTATTCCTTATCTCTACCCAAACTGTTTCATTATCCTGATCCTTTGTCCCAATATCATTTCTCTGTATTACAGTGATTCCTTCCTTTATTAACATAGCCACCCCACCTCCCCTTCCTTCCTGCCTGTCCTTCCTGATCGTTAAATACCCTGGCATATTTAATTCCCAGTCGTTGTCACCCTGCAGCCATGTTTCTGTAATGGCCACAAGATCAAACCCGGGACCTCTACCACCTAGAAGGACAAGGGCAGCAGGCAACTGGGAACACCACCACCTGCACGTTCCCCTCCAAGTCATACACCATCCCGACTTGGAAATATATCGCCGTTCCTTCATCATCTCTGGGTCAAAATCCTGGAACTCTCTACCTAACAGCAATGTGGGAGAACCTTCACCACACGGACTGCAGCGGTTCAGGAAGGCGGCTCATCATCACCTTCTTAAGGGCAATTAGGGTTGGGCAATAAATGCTGGCCTTGCCAGTGACACCCACATCCCATGAACGAATTCTTTTAAAAATTAAGCCTAACTACAATGAATACTAAGTACATTGGGTAGGGATATAATGAAGTAACACCAGGGGCAGTGTTCGGACCATGCAATTGCACAAGGCCCCAAGCTAGTCAGGGGCTCCAAGCAGATGCAGTGAAAGGACACTGTACGCAATGGTAATAGCTGATTATTTTGTCAACTGTTCTTGCATTACCCATCACAAACATGCCTTCTCACGATCATACACTTGTGGATTTCACACCAGATTAAGTAGGTAGTATTATAGTACCATTGCCTCGTAAAAGGTACGGGCACCAAACTGAACCTTTGCCCAGGGACCCCCGCAAGGGAAACCCTTACTGCACTGCGTAGCACTGCAGTCCTGATGGTGCACTAATTCTAACTGCCAACAAAGTATTCTGAGATCATTAGTACCCGATTCATTTCTTTTTAGAAATGAATGCTGAGGTGTACCTGAAACCATGTAGCTACCAAAAAGTATTTTGTGTGTGTAAGTAAAATATATAATTTCATCTCGTCCACATTTTATCTGTCACACTTCCTAAGTCTCAGTTCAGCTGCACGTTGTAACTTGAGCAAATTTTCTGTGTTGCACTTGCTTGGTCAAAATTTCATAGTAATTAAAACAACGACAAATCAGAATTGAGTAGGTAGGGAATGAACGAATCAAACAAGGGGAAATTGACTAAATAAACTTACAATAAGTAACTGCCAAGGGTGTAGGAAAACAAATTAAGCATGAGCAGTCAAAAAAAAACTATAAACAGAAGGCAATTGAATTGCTCCAGACATTTTTTGAAAATCCTTTCTGCTGCCTGTGTTGGTTACACAGCTGAACTGAGGACTTACTACTGGAAATAAGGTTTGTAGCACAATAGACATCAAATGCAAAATTTGCAAGAACATTTTTGAACTTGCCTATAAAATAAATGTTTCTGTGCTTGAAGTACCCGTGGCAATATTTCCATCGGAATACTGTGCCTGTGTGAGAAGCATCAAGTTCAAGCAGATTTCCCAACACGGCACTGCAAGCCGAAGAGACTCAAACTAACAGGCTGGAGATTCCAGGATACTAGAAAGTGATTGTGAGATTGGCCAACCAGAACATGCCAGGACTTCCTGTTTATGCACCTGCGCACTGTCAATAGAAAATTACTGAGAGCAAGCACCCCTCTTTCTCCCGCCCCCACCCCCCCCCAAACAACCATTTTTGGGAGTAACTGAACTTTTTTTTGCATAAATCAGAGCAAGTTAAAGCATGGATTCAACTTTTTCCAGGTAAATTTGAAAGGAAAAACAAGTGTGCTGTATGCTAACTGATGTTCAGCAAGCACATTGAGAGCTCAGCGTACACACTGTTAGAGCGGAAATTGGTGAGTGGGAATGGATTCTGACCAAAACTTTATATTTTCTAATGTGTTTTAAATGGTTTACAGCAGCTGCAATTTTTATTTGTTTGTATGAACTGTCTTTTTGAGGTTTGAGTATAATCAGTAGCAAGTTCGGAAAGGACTGTAGCATTATTCAAGTTTGGAAAGAGGTCCTGAAAAACTGCTGCAACCATTTAGATAGAATACACTCTAAAATATAAATAATGGCTCAGAATTCTTTCCCACTTAATAGTTTTCTCTTCAACTGTATCTGTGTTGGGCTTGTTTACTGAAGTTGCAGGACATTATTGTAACTTGTATATAGTATATATATCTTTTTGGCTCAAAGTACCACTGCGGAGAGATTTGGTAGAGCAGGAAAGATGCAAATTAGTTTAATCTCCCGTTTTATGTACTTTTTGACACTGACAATAAAAGCCCACACCCTAAGTAGATGGACAGTGAGGAGCTGCTCCCACCCCCCAACCCTGTTAAAGGCAGACGTTTATTTGTCCAAGTGTGGTATGTAAGGAACAAATTTAATTGTCTATCTGCATTAAGTAAGAAAAACCCTAGAAAACACTTATTTCATGGGGTGATCTTTTACAAACTTCTTTCCAATGCCGTTCATGGAGATGTGCAAACCTTGCAAGAGTGCGACTGTTCGTGTTCCATGAGCAATGACATTGAGATCTGCTAGTAATTAAGGAAGGAAATCCAAGCAAATCATCAGAATGTGGTGATTGTTTTCAGAATAAGTCTTGTTCCCCACTTACTAGGGCAATTCTTGGTATGTGCTACGTATGTGAAGATTCCACTTTCATATTGTAATGAAAAGACATCCAACCAAAGTACTGCTTCGTTCCAATATAAAATATAGGTAGTTACTAAATTGTGAGAAATTACTAACCTCCAAGTCGGTGCCTAT
Source organism: Heptranchias perlo (assembly GCF_035084215.1). Taxonomy (NCBI): domain Eukaryota; kingdom Metazoa; phylum Chordata; class Chondrichthyes; order Hexanchiformes; family Hexanchidae; genus Heptranchias; species Heptranchias perlo. Next base: position 12,103,010 of record NC_090356.1, read on the forward strand.
TTCTTGGTTTTTAAGTATAGAACCAGCAAGCAATCTTAATTTTAAAAAAAAGTCGTATGCAGGGAATTTTGAGCAAAGAATGCAATCTCATCCAAAGATTTGTGCCGTTTATATATTGAATGTGTGAGTCAATGGCATTTGCCTCCAAGAATGAGATCCTTTGGTTATTTTTTTTTCAGTGACAGATTTGGCTAATTAGATCTGTTATGCCTTAATAAAACGTGAAGAAACAGGTGATACTTCTTAATGGCTGAGTTTTAAATACATCCGTCTATTTGCAGGAATCAGAAAAGATCATCGCTGAACTGAATGAGACCTGGGAGGAGAAGCTTCGCAAAACCGAAGCAATCAGGATGGAGAGGTCAGGGCCTTTCTTTCTTCAAAACTTTTATTTGAAAGCTACTTTGCAAAAAAGAATTTGCTTTTAATCCTGTAGAATTTGCTGTAATCTAGCTATTCAGCACCTCTATAAATACTGAACCTATGATATTCTTCTATGGTTAAAAATCTGAGTAAGTTACACCACTGTTCGTCATCCTTCTATTTTTATAATTGCTGTTTGGTTTTTAATAAAAACCTTGCTCACACCATATTCTAAGTCCCTTCCCTATATTTAGAGAGTTACAAAAGTAATTTTTGCAGCAGATCTTAGACATAAATATTCTGCTCAAGTTTAAAAGTACATTTTTGGGGTTTTTTTTAATAGATAAATCTGGCACCCTGCAAAATATCGTTTGGCTTTCCGAACTTGCAAATTTCATTCATTTTCAAAGTTATTCTGTTTGACCTAGATATTGGCCCAGTGACCTTCAAGATAAGGACAAGAATGAGATAACAACTTGCTGTACTACAAGTCCAAATTGCTTTTTAGATACGGATTTTCATTTTGTGTTCCTGTATTAATAAAGTGACTTTCATTGGCCCCGCCCCAAAAAATCTTCCCATAATTATGCAGTCAGTGCTGGTCCGCATTGGTTAGAGATTGAAGTTGACGACAAGTGGATGATACCTTAAATTTCAAAGTAAAAACTGTTCTTTGCTGTTGCTTATATCACATATTTTCTCATGATCAGGATCACTGAAACTATTTGATCCTTTAACTGATGGCCTGGAAAACAGGCTACAATTTGCTGATTTTAGGTTGACAAGTAACTGTATCGAAAGAAAATTTAAAAAAATAAGAGTGCTATTTTCAGTTAATATGAGGCAAGCGTTTCAACCACTTTTTGGAAAAATATATAATCAAGTTCTAAATCTTCTCTCAGCTAATGTTCAACTTGAGATCCTCTTTCTGCAACTGCAGTTATAGTAGGCATTTCTGCAGTTACTATTTTGATACAAAATTTACTTAAAAAGATGCCGTGTGGATGTTTTATACTTTATGATGAAAGTTGTAGATAGATGATATGGTTCCACAACTACAATAAATTCAACTTGATTTTTCATTTGTTTTAAAGAGCACTTCTTGTACTGATGCATTGTAGCTGTTTAAAATGTTTTTTCTTAATGTGCTGAAATTCCCTATTTTGATGTACATTCTTTTGTTTCATGTAATAAATGCAGTAGTTGAGGATATCAAACTAACATTTTTGTAGCTCTGGCCATGCTGAATTTTCCATTTGAAATCCAAGATGTCTTTTTCAGTAAATCCTCAAACATTTTCTCCTTTTTGCAGAGCTCCCCAGTTGTTTTGATTCATTGCCTTGATCATTCTCATTTGTTGTGGCACCTTAATCAGAGATGTTTGTTAAGCTGAGCCAAAACCATTCATTAGCAGCTCACTGGTATGACATTTCTTTAATTCTAGAGAGGCCCTTTTGGCTGAGATGGGAGTTGCTATACGAGAGGATGGCGGCACTTTGGGAGTTTTCTCTCCAAAAAAGGTAGACTCCTTGTATAAAGTGTTCTTTTTATGTGAAACAATAAGCTGGCACATATGTCTATACAAAAGTTAATCACATGATTACTTTATTCAGTTGCGTCATCTACTTGTGTAACTCTTTGCTTTTTAATTTTCCTGAAGCTTATCTTTTTTGTGCAGTCACTGTTTTGGTTTCTGTCACTCATTTACTTGCAATGGTTACATTTTGCACACCATTCATACTACTGCTTCACATTTTGTGTTTAATAATTTGCACTGGTGTGTATTGGCCAAAAGTCAGGGTGTTAGAAATGCTTAGAGGATATTATAATTGCATTCATATAACACTGCCAAATGATATATTATTCCATCAATTATTTCGTAGTGTATTGGTGAATGTGGAAGGGGCTGATCTTCATGTTTGTCCAATATCTCCGTAATCACACTATGAATAGTAGTGTTCCATTTGTTTTATGGTTTTGTTTTTCAAAAAAAAATGTTCCCACGTTTGATGCCTATTCTTTTAGGTTAGATTATTTACTGAAGTTATCACTTCCTGAGCATTGATAAAGCATAAGCTAAATCACAGTGCAACACTGGATTACTTTGAGTGGAAAAGACGCAAAATACACAAGCATTTTGAGCATCAGTGGTTTGAGTATCACTGTGTGAATTATACAGAAAATATTCAATTATAGGCACATTAATAATGTGATCTAAAAAAGATGGGCAGAAACTTCAGTTTTTATAAATTCTAAATTTTATTGAAAATTCAGGTTTGCAATATACTTGGTTCCCATGGTGAGGAGCTGCTTTATGGTCTGTTGTGCTATTGATGGTGTCCTGCTTGCTTGTGACTTTTACACATCTGCACTTTAGGTGGGCGAGTTGTGCAGGGCCTTTTAACCATTTCCACAAGTAATAGGGAATAATATTGTCCACACTTTAATCTTTACTATTGTGAAGTTACTATGCAGGGAATTATAAAAATAATACTTACATTATAACTTCATTTTTTAAAACCATTATTATCTTGAGTGTAAGGACAGGACAGGAACTTAAGCCATTTGTGTGCACAGCAGTGCAAAGCCATTGAATTATTTGTTTGTCATTGTCATATTCTTGAACTTTACATTTTGTTCTTGTTTTCTACCATCGCATCCTGTTCAGATTTACAACCGGACATCATCTGAGTTGTTTGAATCAGATGAAATATTTACTCCTAAAGAGGTTGGTTTATGACATTAAGTTCATGAGTCTGAGACTAAACTTAATAGTGGTAAAACTTTCGCAGTGGTATTACCATTTGTGAAAATGTTTTATTGAGTTTGTAAGTTTTTTAAAAATGCACTTTTCCCCTTTTCAGTCAAAGCCATGCTTTTTTTGTGCTATTGCCGTCTATTTGGAGGAGCAAATAGAGGCAAATAAGTCATTAACTTCTCCTTGGCTTCCAATATAAAGGTTGTCCACTTATGTTATCCATTCATTATGTTCTTGTGGTTACATACCCAGCCCTAAGCCCTGTGCTTTTTCCTCCAACTGCATGGACGTCATAGATTTCGAATGCCAGCTAAATTTTCATGTCGAGTGTGTCAATGGGAGTGTTGAGTCTCTGCTTGCCATTAATAAAAAAAAATCAAAAATGAGTTGTAAATGTTCCCAGGCAGTCCGTTTGGACTGGGAATATTTTTAATTTGTGTTTCACACCTGAATACTGTTGTACTATTCATTGTGATGCTCAGATGGTGAGAGACTCCCTACCTTCTGGAGGTGGTCTGACGCCATTCTCCTGCCCGAGTTATAGCACCGTTCTTGTGCTGTTATATATCACTACAAAGTGGTAATGTAACTGGCCCATTGGGTTGATGTCATGGTGGCCTTCCTTATAAATTCAGGTAACATTTTATACTCAATTTCAGTGTGCTAGAAATGGCCAGCTCTTCTGCACAAGGCTCTCTTTCTTTCTCTCATTTCCTCTTCTTTCTTTAATAGAATATGATGAAAAAGCTATAGGATATATGGTTTGTGACCTTTTAAAAGCTCAATTTACTTGTTGGCTGCCAGCAGAACTGAAGGCTATTTTGAAATTATCCGTGGCAGTAATGTCACTGGTTGGCACAACAAAAGAGAGAACAGATTCTAAGTAGGAAAGTCAGATTATCTTGCCCTTCCTTCCTTCTCATTGTTCAAGTGCCTTGGGGAATCTGAATTGCAGTAAGCAATTTGGACAAGTCAAACAGAGCCTGCTGTGAAGTAATTGAGAGAAAATTAAAATTGAAATTTGTACTTTTCTTCAAAGAGAGATTCTGTCCTGTATTTTTAAATGATATTTACTGCAGAAAGATAGATACTTGATTTAAAATAAAAACAGCAACTGTAAAAGATGTACGATTTTGCTGTTTTGCCCTGAATGGTACTTTCTGTGCTCATTGAATTCATTGTAATTTTAACGTCTTGGAATTTTTTTTCAGAAGAAAGATCTTTGTAAACAATTTGATCTAACTAAGAAATTATAGTGTATTCGTCCAATTTGAATTTTTCAGGTGTAGCAGGGTAGAGGGAGGATATAGGGGGGAAAATGGTAGCAGGGAGCAGAGTGGGAGGAGGGAGAGGAGGGGAGGGAAGGGAAAAGGTAATGGGAAAGGGTGAAGGGAAATAAAGGATTAGGGAAGAGGAAGGGAGGGCCATGAAAGGAAATTTCAGATCAACAGTGGTAGGGGTTGGGGGACAGAACTGTCAGTTATGGGAGAGGGAGAAATACATCCCATTTCGGGGAGGGGGGTTTCTGGGGTGTGAGAGAGAGGTTGAGGACCAAATTTTGGCTTGGTGGGGAGAGATTGCAGGCTGAGAACCTGCTCATGGGAGAAGATGGACAACCGAGGGCTGAACAGTTCCTCACAAACAGAGCAGGATTTATAAAAGAGATTCAAACAGAAGAGTCCTGTCTGTTCATTTGAAGGCTGTCATGTAATGTTCGGACAGTCTCCATTGTATAGGATTGCTCACAGTGCCACCTACAAGTGCAGTTCCATTAGAATCTTGACATCATTCAATGCTTCTAATATATTATAGATGCATTGTTTTTGCCACTTGATATAACAAAGTTGCTGCCATTATTTGAACAAAAATTAGCCCAATTGGAAATGTTGGTTGAATACTCTCTTAATTTGCAGTTTAAATCTAAGAATTGATTTATGTTGGTGAAAAAGTGAAATGATGCAGTTTAATTTTCTTATAGATCCCTTACATAGAACTGTATCAACCTTGGTTCAGTGATAGCACCCTTGCCTCTGAATCAGAAGGTTGTCTGTTCAAGTCCCACTCCAGAATCTTGAGAACATAATCTAGGCTGATACTTCTGTTCAGTACTGAGGGAGTGCAGGACTGTCAGAGGTGCTGCTTTTGGATGAGATGTTGAACCATGGCCCCATCTACCCTCAGGTGGATCCTGTGGCACTATTAAAGAGCAAGGGTGTTATCCCAGTGTCCCAGAACCACCAATAACAGATTTTCTGATTATTTACCTCATTGCTGTTTGTGGGACTTTGCTGTATGCAGATTGGCTGCCAAATTTCCCTACATTACAACAGTGACTGCACTTCAAAACTATTTAATTGACTGAATTTTTTTGGCTGTCCTGAGGTTGTGGAAGGTGCTGTATAAATGCAAGTTATGTCTTTCTTAACTGCAGCAATTATGACTCTTGCATAACATGCTTAAAATCTGGAAACCTGGAAGAGATTGTGACTAGTTTTTTAAATCTAGCTTTTAAAGTCTAAAATTGGGATACTGTTGCTTCTAGTGTCTGGATATTTGGGCTTAAGTGTGGCAAAAAGTGCAATTTTGTAAGAAACATAGTGACATTTAGATTCTCAAAGGTGAAGTCTTGGCACACAATTAATTTGTGTTTTCTCCAACTGTATCTAAAGAAGAACTGCATTTAATTTTACTAGATTGTCTGGTGGAAACTGCATAAACCATAGGCTTCTAACCAGCACAAAGCTTTCAGAGCCACAGATATGTCTGCTGATGTGAGATATTTCTATTATGATCATCAATTCTTTGACATTCCCATTCAATGCAATACACATTACAAGAGATGTTTTCAAATCTACACCTTCTGGGCAAATTCCCATGGTTACGCTGAAGCTTTTGTTAGTGCGCAACAATATAACTTTGAGTACACCTATGGGGCTTACATGTGAATATTCTGTACATGACTGGTAGGCAGAATGCAAATGCAATATATACTGTCTGATTAACTGACGGAAATGGATTAAGATTGGCATTGTGGTTCTTCCATTGTGGTTCTTCCGACTGTATGATGCAATTTTATATTGCAGATACCAATTTGACATTGGTATCTGTTTTGGAGTTGGTAAACCAGCGGGAAATCATGGTTCTCAAATTGATCCATAAACAGAGGAAAACCTTGATAGAAATTGTATGTCAAGTTTAGACTTTAAAAACTTGATTTAAAACGTATGTTCAACAGTCTCTTGCACATTCCTATTTTACCTAGTTTTTAGTGGAAACCATATTGTTGGCGATTCTCAATTCCCATTAAAATTTAAAATGGATGGAAATCGCATCATGAGTCAAACTGTTCTGATCCAAAAAACCAATCATGTTAGAGGCTTTTCTTCAATTTTCATGTATGCCAAGTTAAAATTTAACTTTTAGTGTACTGAATAAAATGGAAAGTTGTGATTTGGTTAATGTTGAGTCATCAAAGTGTAGTCCTAGTTGTGTGGCTTTGACTTTAGAGGATTCATCCACTCAAGTGTGGAACATTCAGGAAATACTGACATTATCACAATGATTTTGTTTCAAGGCTCATGAACTCAAATGTATTTATTTCAGTTGTAAATTCTGTGCGGTCTATTTTCTTCCTATACTAACTATTTTGTGTTTCTTGTTTTACGTAATTCATGGTTCTCTTCACTTGTTACCCATTTTGTTGAAGTGTCTTCCTTGTGTGTCCCCCTTACACTCATGCTTTTTCTGTCGCTTTTTACTTTGGCATTTCTGTTTCCTGACACCTTGTTGCTTAGATTTTGACTCCAAGGCCATGTGATCTTTTTGCTGACTCCTATGGAGTGTTCTCTCCTAAGAAGGTTGGTATACATGATAACTTTGAGATTGTAGTGTTAAATGGTCTGTCATAATCAGTGGTGCTCATGTTAATACTAAAATATTGTGTATGTCGGTGTTAAATCTGCCATGTCCATTCAGTAGAATACACATTACAGGAGATGTATTTCAATCTACTGATACCAATTTTCAACCCTTGAATACCACTTGCTACTGCACTAACCTCCTGCAGTCTGGGCTGTGGACTGGACAACAAAATAAGTAAGATCGCTCTTCAATTAGCTAATAAGAAGCAAGATTCAAAAAGGGCAACTTGGACTGTAACTTTTAATAGTTTAAACTTACAGGTAGTTTGTGAAAATGTCTCCTGGGAATGCTGTTCTGATAAATCTTTAAAATGGAATATTTTGGAAGGCTGTTCGACTCTTGCATTGTAGGTCAGTTTTGCTCCCTCCCATTGTTGTATCTTACTTCTATGAGGTGCTGCTTCTTGGTGCCTGCCTCCTGATTGACTATATTTGCTGAGCTGAGACCAGGCGATTGTGTGGTGAAGTATCTTTGATGTGTAGTTGAATGAAACATTTAAGATACTGATCCATTTTACTGTTCACTAATTTTTCATTTAAGGTCAAATTGAACGAAGCATGATTAAAGCAAGACTTTTTGCCTTTTAATTGTCAATTTTAAAATTGAACATTACTGCTGGATGTGGTTGGCATAGTGGCCTCCACCCTGGACTTTCATCTCCAGGACCTGGATTCAAATCCTGTCCAGACTGATGGGATGAAAGATTCCTCTGTTGGCTATAAGGGTCCCACGTGAAAGTTTGGGCAATCTGATCGTTTCAATTTCTAGCTGTGAACATAGTTAATTTTTTTTTTGCCAAATTGAAAACTACAGTTACAGTTCTTACAATCCTATTTCAATTCCGTATATTCAGCACTATGAACAGTGATAATTGTTCTTTGCTCAAAGTACATATATTCAGCAGAGCCATAATTAAAACTGTCTTCGCAAAGCAGCTTCACTGAGCTGCTGAATTGTACAGAGGTGTAATGAGAAGTGGCAGCCATTGCAGATTACGTTCATCATGCTGTTATTTTCAATTTTACATTTAAAAAAAAAATCAAGCTGCAAGCTATCACAGCTGGAAGTTTAAGTGTGCTCTGATATATGATTTGAAATAGATTTTTTTGCATTTGGACTTCAGTCCTTGACTTGGGTTTTCAAGACTGCAGCCAAGCACATCTGGAGTTAAGTAGGGCAACTTGAATGATGTGAAAAAGAGTATGAAGGAGCTTAATAGTCCCCATTAATTTGAATGCATAAAATATAAAATTCAATACAGTGTCATTTTTAAGAAGGGTACAAACAGTTGATGTCCCCTTGCTATGAGGCTGACTATAACCGGCACTCAATTTTATTATTGCACCGTTATCTCACCCTTGAATATAGTTCATATTCATTGACCATAACTTGTCCATATAATGAATGGGTTTACAGCTGGGTGGGAGCTCATCAATATCCTTCTTTCAGTTCTCCATGTGGTCAGTAGCACTCAGTTCCTTTTGTAGAAATTTAATGCATCTGGTCTTGTGTATCAAATAGCAAATTAGAAACTGTGGATTTTTCCTCCCCTGAACAAACTGATCTATTGAAGGCAATGTTGTGGGGGGTTCTATGCATGGCGACCACCTCTACCTCACCAAATTGCCATTGTTCATGTGTGAGCTTGGACAGAGTGACCCTGAGATACTTGATTGTTAGGGGCAATCGCAGCTCAATGTGATCATGCCTACAAGTGCATTTTTACAGAGGTCACTAGGTATCATTAGGATCTGGAACCATGGTCTTTTCTAATCTTTTTGTTCTCTCTTCTTCCCCCTTCCAATCCATCTGGACACAAAAAGGCCAGTTCTGGTATTTCAATTGCCAACATGCCAGATCTGGTTAACTGGGCACAAACTAGGGATTGAAGCTGGTACTCTCCTGTTTTCTATTATACATTTGTATTGCATTTACTTATGGAGACACCAGGTGAACGAGTTGTGAACATTTGGTATTCTTAATAAAAAATCAAATTTCTTGGAGCCAAGATTATTCCTAGGATACTTGGTAGCCCAGAATGATCACTGAAAATGCAACATGATTTCTTTCAATCTCAAACAATTTAGATGGCAAAATGCTATTTTGGCTGTTGGATAGAGATTTTGTGTTGCAAAGAATGATCTGAATCCAAGCAAAATTTGCCAAAAGATTATTTATAAAAACTACAAATGTAAGTTTACTATTCTCCTATTGTTTTTTTTACTGTTCTCTTTTTCTGTTAGACGCCACATCTTGTGAACCTCAATGAGGATCCTCTCATGTCAGAGTGTCTTCTTTACTACATCAAAGATGGCATCACAAGGTAATGAGATGAAAAAGTCAAGCCACTTTGAAGAAGGTGTCAAGTAATGACAACCTGGGTTACTGACTCATTCTTGATCATCCTTGTTGACTTTATAAAACTTGACAGTGATGGATTTTTTCCCATTAAAATAGGCTACTTGGATTTTGTTTCGAAAGGTTAGATTTTTGTGAAACTTAAATAGCTACAGTATTCGTACATTGCGAAATCTAATCTTTTCTGGAATTTGCATAAAATAAGAATTGTAATTTCAGATACTTCAGTAGTTTGATCACCTTTAAACTCATCTCATCTGACGCTTAACATCATAAAATTCGGACAACCACTGCATACCTAATTGAAACTTAGTTTCAGCCATTTAAAAAAAACCTTTAAACTGCACCTTCTATTGCACTGGAAAAGTTTTGTACGAAGTTCCTTTTGTCAAACTCTTCCACTGAAGGATATCAGTTGACCAGATTGTGCTCAGTTTAAATGATCTAATCAATGAAGCAGTCCAGTACGTTTTAATCAGTGACTTGTTAGTCATGTTATACTTGAATTCGCTTGTACTCCTGAAGGAGGTTTACACCTAAATAATTGTTCAACTTATTCAAAAAAAATACTGAGTTTGGAAATTTTCTAATTCTATTTTGTAACCAACATTTTTAACCACCTTCTCGAGGGCAATTAGGGATGGGCAATAAATGCTGGCCTCGCCAGCGACGCCCACATCCCGTGAACGAATAAAAAAACCAGACTAATCGTATATTGTCCTTGCTGGCTAATGAGTAACATCAAATTTGCTTCAGAGGTTTCCTGTCTATTAGTAGGGTATAATGGATTGAATCTAGCATTAAGAAGCTTTAATTTAATGATGAAGTCATGTTATGTGTAGTTATTAACAATTTTGATATATGTAAACAGGAACTGTATCAAAGCTAACTTGGTTTTAGAAAAGTTTTTCTTTCTAGGCACACTTTTTGTGCTCAAAATGAGGATGCTCATGGTGTGGAACGGAATAATTTCTACCTTTTGGGTACTGAGTATCAGAATTGAGGAGGGGCTTCCATGTTGGGCATTCACTGAATATATTTAAGAAGGAGCTAGATAGATTTCTAGACACACAAGGCATCAAGGGGTATGGGGAGAGAGCGGGAATATGGTATTGAGATAGAGGATCAGCCATGATCATATTGAATGGCGGAGCAGGCTCGAAGGGCCAAATGCCCTACTCCTGCTCCTATTTTCTATGTTTCTATGAGTTCCCCTGTCAGTGCACTGACAAGCCTAAATTCCTGTTTCAGAAGCTTATCCCACGCTACACCGTTATAATCTTCCCATTTCTCACACTGTCCCCGTGATCCTTGAGTGAATTGCCGATTCAGTAGCCATTTCCTAAATGTCCCCTAAAACTTCCAGAAAGCAAGATTCACCCCATCAGTTTAGGCTAGATTATTGCCTAGATTCAGAGGGGAAAAGATCATTTTCAACTCCTTTGCATCTCCCAGTGACTCATACTTCAAACTGAATTTAATTAGCTCCATAATTAAAAATTTAACACATTAGTAAGTGGAAATCTCATTTGATTTAGGTTTGTGTTTAAGTGCTGTGAATGTGTATTTTTTAATTATAAGGGTTGGCCAGGCAGATGCCGAGAGACGTCAGGATATTGTTCTCAGTGGAGCACACATCAGAGAAGAACACTGCAGTTTCAGTAGTGACAAGAATCAAAATGGAGAAGGTAAAAACTAACAAACCAATTGCTTTTGTAGCTTTATGTTCAGTTTTTTCAACAAGCTTTATAAGTGACTTTACCTCATCACTCTCTCTGTTGGAATCAGAATTGCGAGTTGTCTGCACCTAAACTGGGTTCCCCAGATCCTAAATTGGCACCGTACAGTCTGCAGAAATTGTACAGACTTGGCATGCATTGGGCTATAACACGACTCCACATTTTTTTTTTAAAATGGGGAGGTCGGAATAATTTCATCCTTTTATGTGTAATTGTGGTAATAAAGCTTTCAGATACTCATAATATTTTGTAAAATAGGGAGCTTGAGTTTTACAATCACAACCTGTTACAGATATGATGCTGCTTTTTGCAAGTTGAAAGTGCGTCTTACTAGTTTTGTGTCAAAAGAAATTGAATTCATAGTGCAACACTGGCTTGTTCCTTGTGACCAGAGGGGAATATGATACCAGGGTAGAGTTTTGTGATATGTTGCTGCACCACAAAATAAGCTATGTTTACATGGATGATTTTAAATGTTCATTCTGAATGTAATTGTATTAATGACAATTCCAACCAGAGATGCCTCTGAGAGGCTGATGTCCAGCTTAGATACCATATTTGGGATGTGATTCCTTCTAGTAGGATATTAAACGCTACACTACAAGTGAATCTGAAGCCCATTAACAATGGGTGATGGTTGTTAGTTGGTTTTAACGTCATGGTTTATGAATGGTGTAGCTATCATAAACCAAGAGCAGCTTTTGAGTATGCTGTTCATGCTATGTACAAAATTGTAATGAAACAGTAAGCTTGCCTTGTGTGAGGTTTAAAAATTGTTGCTGATTGTAAAATATTGTGATCAATTTAGACACTGCACAGATGGTATTAAGTACAGGTCAGCCTAATGCTTCCCTGACAGTTATCAGCTCTAAAGAAATAACCTTTCTGCATCCAGTGACATAGTTTTCTCCTGCCTGTTAACCAGGGTCTTTGGCAGAAGCTGGCAATGCTTCAATCTGTTCATTCTCATTTTTCTTTGCAGTTATTGTTACTTTGGTGCCCTGTGAAGGATCTGAAACGTACGTGAATGGCAAACGAGTCGCCAATCCAGTGAAACTACGTTCAGGTCAGTAAAGCACAGATTGAAGTGTCAGTCTGGCAAATTTATGTTTGATGTTTCTTATGCTTGTATGGTCTGGGTTGGCATGGTCTTCAATATTGCATTGTAGTATTTTCTGTTGTGCTATGTTACTTCTCTAGTTGGTGGAGGGGATTCTTTCAATGTTTTTCAATTGCAAACTTTTCCCCCCAATTTTCTGCCCTTTCTCGAAGATGCTGACTTTTGGAGGTATGGTTCCATGATGACCTACAGCCTCTGGCATCTCTCCCAAGGTGTCCAAGCTGATTCAAATGTACACTACCCAGCAGGAGTCAGTAGCCATGAGTGGGAACCCTGGCTGTTTTTCTTTCTCACTTTTTTCTCATGTTAGACCAGGGGTGCTGAGGGGCAACTACAGACCCATAAGTCTAACACCAATACTTAATAAAATAATAGTATGGATCATCGGGATCAAAGTTGAGTACATGTGTGAGAATCTAACAAATACCAGCCAATATGGCTTTAGAAGAGGAAGATCCTACCTGATTAACTTCCTTGATATTTTGAGGAGATGAAAGCCCCTATGATGGGATGTACTTAGATTTCCATAAAACGTCTAAGGAAGTCCCTCATGAAAGACTGCTGCTGAAGCTGAAAGTGGGAATTCAAGGTAAAACTTGGTATGGATAAGGAATTTGCTGAAGGAAAGAAAACAAAGTCTAGTTGTTAGGAGAGTGATGCTTAGGGCAGGGGAGCGGTTGGACAGATTTGAATGGAATGCCCCAGGATTTGGTGCTCTGGCCCACACTGCTCCTAATCCATCTACATTAGTAACTTGGATGCAGAAACTGCATACACACTAGTCAGGTTAACAGATAATACTAAACGGGGGTTGTTGCTGTCAAGATGAGAAAAGTAATCAAGGCCTAGAAAGAGAGTTGGACAAAACGCGCAAATAGGTAAATCAATATACTGTAGATAAGTACCAAGTACAATCTATCTTCTGGATGGCTGAGCTAAAATGGGACAAGTGATCATTATTTGTATGTACCTTATGTTCTTGTGAATTATAGTGACCCAACTGCTGGCCTGCCAGCGATCAGCTATCGCAGGATAGACCAGGAATCAAATCCGAGACCTTGTGCACTCTATTGATTGGTGCCATACTGAGTCAAGAACAATTGTTCAAACTAATGGCTCTGGAGATAGGTGCACTGCTTGGTGTGCTGCTGCTGAGCCATACAGTTGACTAAGTTTCAGGCTTGGATCCCTGTGTGTTTAGCTAATCTCAGCCAAGGTGGTGGTGAGTGCACAATAGTTAGCATCAATGTCCCTTGTCTGTGCAAGAAAAAGCTTTTGCCATTGTTCTCTCTCTGCATCATTATCCAGTGATTCCTGTTGCAAAATTTTCATGTTTAGATGTCAGATGAGGACAGAAATAGCCTCAAAGCCTGATAAAACTGATCAAACCTGTATATCAAAAATGGCCAGTTGGGCAATGCACTAGGAGGCTGGTGACTTCTTTGGGACCATACCTCAACATTGAATCACCATCTTAGGCCAAAAGCACAACCATGTGGAAAGAGTTGAGAGGGTATCAGTGGTAGTCCTGGGAGTGCGGCGATCAGCTAACGCAGGACAGACCAGGAATCAAATCTGAGACCTTGTGCACTCTATTGATTGGTGCCATACTGAGTCAAGAACAATTGTTCAAACTAATGGCTCTGGTACTTATCGACAGTATATTGATTTACCTATTTGCATGTTTTGTCCAACTCTCTTTCTAGGCCTTGATTACTTTTCTCATCTTAACCCTTGCCAAGAATATTAGGGGTGGAATGGAAGAGAGCAGGTCTGCTTCATTTCCTTCCTCCTCACATCTTTCCCCCTCCCCCACCACCTCCAAATAATTGCAACAAGACTTCCGGGAGAGGAGGGAAGAAGAAAAATTTAAGTCAACAGCAACATTGACGATCTGTAGACCTACAAGAATTCATTGCCCCCAAACTTTTGAACCAGTTATTGGAATATTATCTTCTGATGTTGTAGACCAAAATATCTACAGAGCCTGACAGATGTAGAGTATATTCACTCTTACACTGAACTTGCCACTTTTTCAGGCACAGTGCGAGAAAGCCTCTGAAGTGAAAAGTAAATTAAGTGCATGTATCCACTGCCACTTATTTCCACGCTGGTCTTTTAAAATTTTTTTATCTGTCCTGTTATCAATTGTTCTGAAATTTGAAACTGTTGATTCAAACTTGTTTTAGGGAATCGCATTATTATGGGCAAGAACCACGTGTTCCGATTCAACCACCCTGAGCAGGCACGCGCTGAACGAGAGAAGACCCCGTCTGCTGAGACCCCAGTAGAACCTGTTGATTGGGCTTTTGCTCAACGGGAACTTCTGGAAAAACAAGGCATAGATATGAAACAAGAGATGGAAAAAAGGTAATTGTAGACTCGCAAGTAACCTGGAAAATTTCTTTAAATGTATATTTTTGGGTCAATTTGTAAGGTTCTCGAGGTGAATGGTGTTGATGCTGGAAATGGGCCTAGTACCAAGATCATGGGTGCACAGATCAGATGAGTGCTAGATGAAGAATAAAAATGACTTTATTACCCCAACTCCTGCTACACCAGTGTTGCACTTCTGTTACCCACACCAGCCACTCTTGCGAGCCTGATGTTTATTACATTGCTGACACAAGTGAGCTGCATTAAATAATGATGTCTTACTTGCATTGGCCAGGTTGTACTTGCACTGGCTTCCAATGCACATAGTCATGCAAGTTATTTTGCATGCATTTCTGCGCAGGCCCCAAGTTTTTGTAATTTTTAAACATTGCCTAACATAGAGATAGTATGTAAATACTGTAGTAGTGCACATTCATCTAACTATTGTAGTACATCTACTGATCATAAGGGGTTGGTCTTGAGCTGCTAGGTTAGTATATAATTAAGGCAGTTGAATGTGTTACAGTCCACTTTAGATTCTGGGGCATGATCAGCTACAGTTGTTATACTGAAGGTGAGACATCACTGAGCTGCCATTTTGCAAGTGGAGCAGTGCTGCCAAATTTGGCATCTGTTTTGGTGACAGCTCAACTGACTTTCATGACAGATGTACTCTGCTCAGGGGCATAAATTCAGTGGAAAAAGTATCAGTTCGATCGGTTACTGGTAAAACAAAATTGTCTTAAATTCTGGCAACTCTGTGAAGTGAGAAAAGAACACCTTGCATTTATATAGTGCCTTACCGAGTTCGGAACATCACAAGGCACTATACAACCAATGGATTACTTTTTGAAATGCAGTCAGTGTTGCTATGTAGGCGAACTCAACTGCCAGTTTGTGCAGGGCAAGATCCCAAAACCAGCAAATTAATGAATCCGAATCAGTTTTTGTTGGTTGGGAGGAATGTTGGCTCGGACACCAGGTGAACTTCCTGTTCCTCTTTGAATAATTTCATGGGATCTTTTTGCATCCATCTGCGGGCCAAGGCGGGGTCTCAGTATAAAATCTAATCCAAATGACAGTACCTCTGATGATGCATCCCCCAGTACTGCATGATCAGCCTTGATTTATGTGCTCAAGGCCGCGGTGGGAATTCAACCCACAACCTTCTGACTCAGAGACAAGTGTGCTACAGACTGAGACAATAGGGGTCACAGGACAGTGTTACACCCACCGTGCCTGTGTTTGTCTGACTTTGACTTTCCAGTGTTGTCACTGCATTGTCATAATCCCATGCACAAAACTTGCACGCCATGAAATGTCAAATAGGCTAGCA
Source organism: Heptranchias perlo (assembly GCF_035084215.1). Classification (NCBI taxonomy): domain Eukaryota; kingdom Metazoa; phylum Chordata; class Chondrichthyes; order Hexanchiformes; family Hexanchidae; genus Heptranchias; species Heptranchias perlo. The sequence goes on from NC_090356.1 coordinate 12,118,981, forward strand.
TTTCAGATCTGACTTGCCTCAGCAAAGTTTTAATGCCTACTGATAAGTACGCATCTGGAAGGAAGTACCATCAGCTCTTTTTTTTGTGGAAGTATCACTGCTTTTGGGAAAATCGTTAGCATCACCGTGAACATTTTGTGGCTCCTTAAAGGGCACAACCAATGTAAGCCTTTTCCTCATTCCTAATAAGACCTGTTACGCAAAGCCTTGTTACTACTGGTAATTGGAAGTTTGAAAAGACCCCAAATCTATCTAAAATTGCCTGCACTCACATCATTCCATCCATCTACTCTGGCCTGTGATATTTTCGACTACACATTAGTAATGCCTTTTTTTTGCATGTGTGTCATGTAATTTGCACTACTGCAAATATGTGCCTACAGAGAAAATGTAGTCCATGGAACTGCTTTACTGAAAAACAGAAATGTAAGCTAGGCAATCACTTTCAAATCTGCCCAGTCCTGAGTCTGTACTGACCTACCGGGTCTCAGTGGCCGCACAGTATGAAGTTGTCCTGAAAATGAATCTCAACCATTCTATTCTCAACAGACTTCAAGAGATGGAGATTCTGTACAAGAAAGAGAAGGAGGAGGCAGACCTGCTTTTGGAGCAACAACGCTTGGTAAGGGTTTTTTCTCCTTTAATTTTAACATTTCTTGTCTGTCAGATGTTTTAATGCATTAAATTGGCCTGAAAAGAGTGGATTGTTGATGCTTGCTTTGTTGACCTCTGGACACTACTAATTTTGCACAATCTTTTACCTCTGATTTTTCATTGAGCTCTTTGTGATGAGTCTTGAAATGGATCATCTAAAACTGCATGGTGCAATCCACTTCTCTTGCATGGGACTTGATTTTCCTTGTACCTTCTGGAGAAATAACGATTCTGCCATCTTTGAACATTATCCCACAGCAAGACTTATTCGGAGAGACGAGGGTTATGTACTGAATAGCTGTTTTAGCTTATAGGATAATTAATGCAAGGATTTTGTTTTCTTGAGAAGAAAAGCAGTTGTTGAAAAACGAAACCATTCCATTGTAAAATTGAAATAAATGTTTTTTATATGAATTAGTTCAGTTTTAGAACTTACAAAGATCTGCGGGGAAAATAACTAAATGCTTAACAAAATCAGCAGTAAATAATTGTGAATATCGGTCAGATGAAATAAATCATTTTTCTTGGGAGCTTACAAAACTGGATAGCGCTCAGCTGTATTTGTTTGTAGACAAACCATTTTTTAATCCTTTTTGAAGTTGGTCATTTTTGAATGAATGCTACAGTATATACCTGTAGTTTGTTTTACAAAAATTGTGCAGTATTTTCCCCCATAGACTTATTTTGGATTTGCTCTTAAAACATAAAATGTGCTGAGAACTGGCTGGCACCATGGCTAAATATTGGCTTCTCGCATCTGGGACTTCGGTTCAAATCCGGACTGATGGATGAAATTATCCTCCTGTTCTCGCTGTAAGGATCTTAAGTGAAATGAGTTTTGGGGAATCTTCAGTTCCTAATGGGCATGGGCCTACAGCACAAAACTGCCCTTAATTTGGTCGTAGTTGGCAGTGTCACTCGGAGAGGGCTAAGGATGTTTGGTGTGGGAAATGGAAAAAATGCCACACTGATGCAGTAGGAGGTTGGGCAAAGTAGAGGGAGCTTTACTCTGCATCTAATGGTGCTGTACCTCTAACAGGAGTGCTTGATAATGAAAATGGATGTCTGAAATTATATGTGTTCCATTCCCGAGCACCAACATCCACAAATTACATTTTTTTAAATGCTTGCAGTTCCCCTGATTGACTCAACAGCCATGTAGACCAGAAAGGTCCCTGGTTCAACCTCCAGTTTGAATTAGCTGACCTCTGCCAACATGGTAGTAGCGATACTACAGTTGGCTTCAATATGTTAGGGAAAGGAAAATTGGCCAGGGTTCTGACTCCCTGAATGGCAGTACTCATGTCTGAATGTTGGACAAGTACAGGATTGAGCATGGCCTTGCTTGGGTAGCCAGCGGAGGCTTACTCCATGGGCTAACACGTGATGACCGGCCACATGGGTCGGGTCAGGTCAGTCACTGGAGGATGCCTAGTGCCTGTGGAACCAGAACTAAGCAAGGAACCAAATCTTTCAGGAGTGGGGAGAGGGAGACAATTTTCAGGAAAAAGAAAATAAATATTTTTTGTGTTTCAGTTGTAGCATTATTGGCGACGTTCACTCATTATTACAATGAATTAGTATTTCAAGCAGCACATCTCTACATTTAGAAAACAATGTATCTAATCCTATGAGGATGCTTATAATATAGCGATTTCACTAGTTGTCCCAATTTCATATGCTGACTATGAAAACTCATCACTGCTAATATATAAAATACATGCTCAAAAATGTGTACATTTATAAATTGGGTTTCTGATATATTGTTTGTTATGCTGGTAGTAGGAGATTTTGGGAGGTTTCTTTGCTTTCTTCAACTTTGAACAGTATTGGAAAGGTCACTTGCTTTTTATAAACTTCTGATGAGAAAATTGATACACACGTTAAAAGCATGCTGTGAATAGGGTTAATTCTGCCTTGCCTAATTGCACTTGTGAAGCAATTAGGGAAAGAGGAGGAACCATAATGTATAGTTGGCATTTTTAAAGGTTAACAATTAAAGTCTTGCCAAAAATCAAACTGATACAAAGAAAAATTAATCATTTAAAAAAAAAACTGCTTTTTTTAGTTAAACTGTAAATGTTAATAACTTAGATAGCACTGAGTAGGAGTTACTGAGTCAGATGTTGTGAGGGAGCTGAATTAAAATGTTTGAAGTGACCTGATTTTGAAAATCCCATACTAATGATGTAGCTCTACTTGCATTCAGCTCAGTCACGCTGTCAGGTTCTGTTATTCCAAGCCAGATTTCCTGATGTTAGCATGCACTGTTTAATCAAATGTTGAAAAAATGAATGGTGCTGATCATCCTTTTTGTAAGCGTTTAATAAAATAGGTTAGTGAGATTCCCTCAAAGTATTAGTATTCATATAAATGATATATTGGTGAGTTTCAATAGTATGTGAACCTCTACTTTCTACCCATTCCCATCAGTGTGGCACGCAAGTTAGTTTTTAAACCCCAACACGAGATCTGAATTCGAACTCGGAGGTAAATGCAAAAATGGTCCAATTGATGTCCAATCAAATATCTGATTAAGTTTAGTTGATGAACCCATTTAGTTCTTTGGCAATTGATTTTTATTTTTAAATGTAAGTGGTAAGTAATTCAAGAAAATCAGTATATACCTACAGCAACGTGGTTTTCTCTTCAAGTAAAAAAAAACCACTAAGGCACTTCCTAAAGTTGTGGTAACCTGTGGCTGTATTTAAAAAAAAATCTAATATACTGCAAAGATTAAGAATTCCAATGCTATGATTTTTTTTTTAATAAGGACAGTAATGAACCTTCAAGCTTATTTTTTATGCTGCCCAGACTGGCCTCAGCCTTTCCATTTCACCTTAAGTTAGTAAATCACCTACTTCGAGGTGACGAGGTACTGATGCCTTGTTGCTTGTTCCAATACATTAATGTTCTGGATTATTTGAATTTGTGATGTTAATTGTGATCAATTCTGCTTAACATTCCAAGTTAGACTGATAAATAACAGTTTACCTAGACTTCATCTTTTCTTTCCCAAAAATTAAGAGTTGGTAGTGTCTCATTCTTGCTTTAACTTGATCCCGAAATTTTTGAAAAAAAAACACACACAATTCCTTTTGGAAATCCATATTATTAGAATATTGCAATACTGAGGCATCACTAATAAGTCTGGCAAAATGTTGAGTCAAATTTGGCCTCTGTATTTTTCATAAACAATTTTTTCAATCAAAAATATCAATGCTTTTAGTCTGGTGTCAGTTGTTAAAGGAATGATAAATAACATTGTTGATTAATGGATCTCAAAATGAGATTCTTTCCCTTTCCTGCAAGAATGAGAAGCTACTTTATAACATATCTTGCCTTTGTTTTAGTATAGAGATGAGTATTGGCTGTTCTGGATTTAACTGCATTTATATGTGCACCTGCATACTAACCCATCTTAACTACATCCATTTGATCACTGTACCGAACTGAACGCACTACACTTTTATCCTGCCGTTTAAATGGCGATTGCAAAGAGGAGATCACTTTTTTTGCATGTTTGTAGCATGTCTTGGGTGCAGCTTTGAAATTCAGAAAGGAAAAACAAAATTATAAATTTGTCCATATAGATGGGTAAGGGCAGTTTGACATCATGCAATTAAAAGTTTTAAATTTTGGGTTTTGTTTCCCTTTCGTAACTTGTTTGTCAAAATTAATCATCTGCAGAATTGTGGTGCAGAATATATAAAATGTCTGATTTGTTTTTACAAATATTTTTGAATGTGAGATGTACAGAAAGATCCACCTATACTGTAACCTATCTTGTCAGAAGCTCCTCCTGACTAAAGCAGCATAAATGAGTGAATAGGATCTGTAGCGTAAGCTGTTAAATCTGAAATGGCCGAGGCTGCTTTAACAGGGTAGATTGTATCAAAGGGGAGCATCTTTTAGCTGAGTTTAAAAACATTTGCACAAAGTATTTGATTCTTTTAGGATTCTGGACCATAATTGTGTTTGATTTTTGTATCAAAAGCTTTAAGCATGTTCACCTAACTCATCACAGTTTTCCCATCCCCCATGTTTTCTTCATGACTTTAGTTTTTGTTCTCATTCAATTTGAATTTTGGGTTTTGATTTTAATTTTGGTTGTATTGGGGCATTTTGGTTTTTTTTTAAAGGATGCAGACTCTGATAGTGGGGATGATTCAGACAAGAGATCTTGTGAAGAGAGTTGGCGATTGATAACCTCCCTGAGGGAGAAGCTGCCTCCCAGCAAGCTGCAAACCATTGTAAAAAAGTGTGGCCTACCCAGCAGTGGGAAAAAACACGAACAGATCAAAGTTTACCAGATTCCCAAGCGGCGTAAAATTACCAAAGACCCGAAATGGGTGACTTTTTCAGACCTTAAGATCCAGGCTGTGAAGGAGATCTGTTATGAGGTGGCTCTGAATGATTTCAGGCATACTAGGCAGGAGATTGAGGCACTGGCAATTGTTAAAATGAAAGAGCTCTATGCCACCTATGGAAAGAAGGATCCCAATGAGAGAGATTCTTGGCGAGCTGTTGCAAGGGATGTGTGGGATACAGTAGGTGTTGGAGAGGAGCGTATTGAAGATGTAATAACCACTGTGAAAACTCCTAGTGATGTGGACGACCTTAAATGCCATGTAGACAAATTAGAAAATATTTTGCAAGAAGTGAAGAAGCAGAATAATACGAAGGAAGAAGAGATAAAGATTCTGCGAAACAAAATGTTGCAGATGGAGAAAATTTTGCCACTGATAGATTCACAAGAACAGCAAGGGAAACATATTTCTGCTAATGACTTTCTTAAAAAGAAACACGAGGGAAATGAAGATGCTAAGTACAGAAGTAGCAGTGAAAATGAGAAAAACAAAAGTGATTCCGTAAATGAGGATGAGAAAAGCAAGGACGAGCGTGTTTCGAAACTAATGTCTGAAGATCCAGAATTCAGGCGGGGTCGTCTGCGATGGATGAGGCTTGAGCAAATTCGATTTAAAAATCTGCAACAGCAGGAGATCACGAAACAGTTGCGCAGGCAGAGCGTGCCACACCGATTCATTCCGCCACAAGATCGGAAACTCCGATTCCCTTTCAAGAGTAACCCCAATCACAGAAACTCCTGGAGCCCTGGGACGCACATAATCATAACGGACGAGGAGGCGGTAGAGTTTGTAGTCGAAAGAGATTCGAAGGAAGGAAGCGGTACTGAGGAAGATGTCAATGAAAGGAATGACCATGATCATCCTCATTCGTGGCGTCCGTATGGGGCAGGCAGAGGATATAACCAAGGCCAAGGCAACAGACAGCGCTACAAGAATGAGCAGCAGGTTCGCTGGCGCAGCAATTCATTCAGCAACGGTCAGCAGCGTGGTTTGCGTCGGCAGACTTCAAACTCGACCGAATCATTACAGTCATTAGATGGTCGTCAAACGCCAGAGTTTCCGATGCACCAGCAGCGACGCAACCATCAGCGGCAACATTACTATAATAGTGGGTCTTCAGAAAATTGTTTCCATACATTTGAGTACAGTAGAATGGATAGACCATACCACAACCATTTCACTACCCCACCAAGAATGCGCCGACAATATTCAGCACCAAACCTTAAAGCACGAGAAACAACTGTGTAGAGACATTCACTGGAATAACCCTTTTTTTTTCCCTTCAAAGTTTACAAGGTGCTTAAGCTGACGATATGTCAGGCTATCGATCTTCCCACATCATTAAAATCCAAACCGCACAATCACGTAGCCAGATTTTTGTCCTTAACAATTTTTGGAAATCGAAAAGGCCATGTCTACTTCATAGGTTTCACATTAATTTTGCCAGTCACAACACTCGCTCATCTTTTGCACTAGTTTTGAAAGCTGACTGCTTAATTAAAGATGTACCAAAAATTGGCATTGGGAATTGACAAATGTCATTTGGTCAGTATACCTGTTTTGTACTTCATTTCAAAATCAGTTTTATGACACTGTAGCTTTATGCTTCAGTATCTTATTTCTCTGAATTCATAAACTGGGTAGAAAAACTCTAATGTGTTTCTTAAGTCTTCATGTCAATTGGCAAAGTTCTTGACAAGCTGACACATGCAGTTAGCGTTTATTAATAATATTAATGGACTCAAACGTTTAGTGGCAAGGCATGTCTTCATTTTATCTGTTATATTTTGTAAAACCATTTTGGTCCAAGTTATGATTTTGGGTAGGTGTCAAAATACAAGTGCATTTTATACAAATCTGCTTCAGTAGGTCATAATGTGCCTTTTTAAAGGTCCAAATTGAATTTCTACTTTTTTTTAAACAAAAACCCAAATGTTACCACTATTGTGTTTTTTATTTCAGTAACTTCATTGGGGTGAGGGGTGGAAAAAGTGTAGACATCTGTGGAATTGCTATTTTTTGAGTTCATATAGATCCAACAAAACTGGGCAGTTTTTGTTTTTTGCACTTGGACGCCTGTGTAACACCTACATTAATATGTCTCAACTTATGGTCTGAGTATTTTTCATTTAGTGAAAGAATCTGATGACCAGATTCCTTAAAAATACAAGTTTACATATATTTTTTAAAAAAGCCTTTCAAAGTTTTCCCCCCTGGAAGAGCAACTCTATTAACCATTCTACACAAACCTTCTGCGATATAAAAATGTATCAACTGGTACAATACACTTTTGTACTATTCATTATGGTTTGAAATATAGCCTGGGTAAACTGACTAAGAGGGATATGTAACATATATTACCTTTCAAAATTTAGTTTTGTCCACTTCACTGATAAAGAGCGAACGATTCTTGGGCTTGACAAATAGGAGCAAGTTAGCTCTTTCGAAAAAAGATGTTGCATGTTTTGATGTCTGTGAATGTGTCTAGGAAGGTTAGGAAGAGGCTGATAGAAAGGAACTTTAAACTAACAAAGGTGCCGTACCCACCTTAACACATTGCAGCGAGCTCTTGATGTGTACTTCATTGCTTTATTTTGGTCTGAACTTGCTACAGGCATCTATTGCTTTCATTTCTTATAGGTCACAAATTCAAATGATAGAAATGAATAGTTTCTCCTTTAATCATGTATCATTTATTTTAGAAGGATTCAATTAAATGTGTCAAAAGTACCTGAACTGCATTCGTATTTCAATTTTAAACATTTAAGAATTGAACTGTGCCCTTACACTTGGGAGCTTTCTTCTCAACTAACTAATATAGGAGCCAAATCATTCCAATATTATGTACTTCCTCTTTAAAATTCTAACCTATTGAATATGTTTAAAAGGCTTCATCCCAAAATTCTGGGGGAGAAAAAGCTTTCAAAACCCCTTATAATTTCAGACTTAGCATTTATAGAATACAATTTTGGAGATCGGTAGTTTGAGTGTGAGCTTCTTGATCCAATGCGTTTTAAAGCTTGGGTTTTTTTTTAGGTTTTTTTTTTTGGTTCCAACTTTCACCACGCTAACTTTTTATTTTAGATAATTATGTTCTATCGCTTAATATCTGGAATGAGGATGATGAAGAAGAATGCACATGATGCGAAGCATGTGGTTCTCTGTAGGGAAAAAAATTAAACATTTTCGATTTGTCTTGGTTGAAGTGATGCGCAGGACTGCTTAGTCCACAATAAGTATGAGTACTTTCAATTTAATTGAAGTTTTTTTTTATCAGCATGTCATAATTTCCTTAACTTTACATATAATTAGGTGCTTTTTAAAAAAAATATATATATTTTGGCTTATTTCTAACTTCTGCCTCAATTCATTCAAAGTTTCAAAAAGTCACATATTGAAGATAATCATTAATCCTTTTACACTCTGGAGGCTTTAACTTATCATTTTAATATCTGGGTACCCTTGATGTTAGTCATGTTTCTCAAAGGAAGCTCTAAAATTTCTCCCAGAAATTTTGTTTTACGTCAGTTGGTCTGATGTAAATATTTAGCTTCCAGGTAATTGAATGCTGAGTAATGTGTGCCCAGAATAAAAATTCCTGAGTTTAAATAAAGAACATCATCTAAAATTTATTGTTTGCTCAAGAACAGTTCTCCAGAGGATTTTCAGAATATCTTACTGCTGATGAAGGAAAATTATCTGGTGGGGCTCATACCTGGTGTAATTATAATTTCATGGAAGACTTGGTATAATATGGCCAGCTTCTTAAACGTACAGTTTTTGCTTCTAGTTTAATGTGCTATATTTTTAGAAATGGACAACGTCTGGGATAATGCAGCTTCATTTGACTAACTTGTTTAAAAACTTGAATGTACTTTGATTCATGCATTCTATCCGATAGCAAAGACGTTGCGTTTTGAAGAACATTAAGTGCCACGGTACCTCCAAAGCTACAGATTGACCAGTGCCTTCTCAACATAGTGTCTAATAAATCCTGCTTGAAGGATGTCCCATTTTCCAACATCATCTTTACATTTTGCAGGAACGTTTATGTTGATCTTAATGATGACGCATGCTTCTAGTTTTGTTTCTTTGATTGGCTGTACTTAAATTACCACTGTTCTAAAACAATACAGACTGATATTAAGGAAATGGTGCTAGTAAGTTTCTTGTGCAGAAAAGGGGAAGGCAATCACATACAGTACTGGGACACTTTGCCCTCCTGTGGATGGTTCATCGTGTGCTTTTAAAATGGGTCTTTCGTGGACATTTGTTACATCATTATAATCGATTTTTAGTGAGGCTTAAGAATTGATTAAATAAAGGATAACATCCAAGTGTTTCCAGCTTGTTTTATGTGAGTCTAATTTTGTAAATTTGTGACTTTCATAACTTTGGAATCGCAATAACTGCGGTCTGACTGATGCCTTTGTATTTAGTTTCATTTATTGCCTTTTCTGGCAATTGTACTGTATGTTGGTGCCCAATTCAAACCATTTGGGAGGTTGTGTTGTAAAGGTTTCAGTCAAATAAAGTGCCAAATCTTCAAGTTTGTGGTGGCTTTTCTCAATAAAATGCGTTTAATCTTTACAGATGTGGTTGTAAATTCCCCCCCTATTGTATTTTCAACTTTATGTTCCTGGGAATGAATTTTGGTAGCCTTGTTTTACTTTAGCTCTTACCTTGCTGAATAATTGAGAAATACAAGAAATATGACCAATGATTTAAGAATTTAACTTGATTAGGATTTCCTTTTTTTTTGCTGGTCATCTTGATTAAATTTCAAAACTGGTGACACTCTCCAAATTTCCCAAAAATCTTTATTGCCATCTGAAGTTGACATACTTTTAGTGTTAGAGAAGACACTTTGCCACTTTATCTCATCAAATGATGGTTATTGCTTCTTATGCAGGGGTTTTTTTTATAGTTAAAGTGGACTAACTTTCTTGGAACAGTCGGAATGCTGCTGTTGGCAAAGAAGTTTCTATCTTGTGTAATTGAAGGTTCTCTTAGGCCAAGGTAGTAAATAATGGCTTGTACTTCTATTTATAATTCCACCCTAAGCAAGGGTGGGGGGGGGGGGGGGGGAGAAAGGGGAAAAAAATCAATAAGTTACCACTTTGTTCGACAGGAATGTCAGGGAAGCCCACTAGCTATTACAGCTCTCAAAGTTCCACACTTCCAATCTGAAATAAGATTTTCACATTTGAAGCCCCTGAGGCACGATGTAAAGTAAGTAATATTCCAGTACAAAGTATTTCCTTTTCTGACCAACATCAGTACTCGGAATCATTAAATGATTTGGTGACTGTCTTCCTTTGATTGCAGCACCTTCATGTCTGCAATTAAAGGATTGGCTTAACTGACCGACCTTGCAAAACTCGACAGAGACTATGGTCTCGCAGATTTTCTGTCTCCTGAAGAAGCTGGAGTTCTTTGAAAAATCAGCAGTGGTGCTTACACAGGATATTTAATATAGGTACATTTCTGGGCATAGTTTCCTCATTACAGGATCGCATCATAATCATGGAGGCTGATCTGTCATCTTCGTAGAATTCAGGTTCAATGTGATTCATAGGCCATGGGGCTGATTCAAGAGGTAAGTATCTTAAGCTGCAACTCCAACATGAAATGAGCTTAATTACGGGTACTATTGCTTTAAATGAAGTGCAGACAAATGTTGCAGTTACAGCCGTGTTCTTGAAATGCCAAGAAACAATAATGAAAACTGAGTGATTTTCTTTCTAAGATTATACACTATCTAAGTCTTGGATGTGTCCTTGAAGGAGCAGGTTCACGGCCGTATCCCTTGGATGTACTGTCGCTGTGCCTTGTCAGTTAGCAGGCTGTTCAGGAAACATGACTGAAGGGATGGTATGACCCAAATCAATCTCCCGTAGGGATCAGCTTCAGAATAGATACTGAATCTGAAACATGCCATTTTGATACTGTTCTGTTGAGCTTGTTCTGTTGAGCTTGTTCAGTTCTATTCACTCCACCATAAGTATGAGAATGGTGATGGATAATGTTTAAAACTGCAGATTTTTACCATTCAGAAATGCAATTTCCAGAGGTCCAGTATCTTTCTCCTGTCCACTGTACCATGGTGTGCATACTTGAAGTTTCTGTTTTAATTATGTTAATTGAGGGATAATTGTTCACCAGGATACCAGGAAAACTCCTCTGCTTTTCAAATAGTCCCATGGGATCTGAACAGGCAGGTGGGGCCTCTGTTTAACACCTCATCTGAAAGGTAGCACTTCTGACAGTGCAGCACTCCCTCAGTACTGCACTGAAGTGTCAGCTTAGAGTAGATTTTTTTTTTAGTTCATTGTGGAGTTTTACTCGGAGCTGGTGTATTTGGTCACCGCCTTTGTCCCTTCCGACACGGCGTGCTTGGCCAGTTCACCGGGCAGCAGCAGGCACACGGCGGTCTGGATCTCCCGGGAGCTGATAGTCGCCTGCTTGTTGTAATGGGCCAGGCGGGAAGCCTCATCTGCGATGCGCTCGAAAATATTGTTCACAAAGGAGTTCATGATGCCCATGGCCTTGGAGGCGATGCCGGTGTCGGGGTGAACCTGCTTCATCACTTTGTAGATGTAGATGGAGTAACTCTCCTTCCTCGACTTTCTCCGCTTCTTGCCGCCTTTGGCTGGGGCTTTACTCAAGGTTTTCTTGGCGCCCTTCTTGGGAGCTGCTTTCTTGTCCTCAGCCATTTTCAAACTCAATTTCAGACTCAGAAAATCAGAGTAGATGCTCAAGCCCCTGGAATGGGGATTGAATCCATCACTTTTTGACTCTGGCAATAGTGCTAACACTAGCCAAAGCTTGACACCCTTTTGCTCAAAGATGGGTCTTCCAATTCATTGCTTCAGTACATTCACTTATTGTATAAATAAAAGATGCCATACTGTTGTTTTCAATGCAAATGTGTGATGCGTTTGGGCCACTTGTTTTCAATTAAGATAGCATTTAAAAATGTTCACCTAAGTTACTGTTCTATTAACATACATTCTGAGATGATTAAGCTGAAGAACTAAAAGTTACCAAGCAAAAACTAAGCACTTCACAAATAAAGAACAATTTGAAAAGACTGAAATGAGGGAGACATTTGGTCTTGTGTCAGCATTCAATGGCTGCAGGTCATCTAATCTCACGAGTGAAAATTAGTTCTGCTCAAATCTAGTGTAAAATGTTCTGAAGTGCAGGAAGTGTTATTCTTTCCAAAGATTCTACAACATTTAAAACCTGATCTGCAGCCACTGTAGTTAAATTAATTGAAAGCCTCTGTGAGCAGCATAACCAAATGGTGTGTATAATTTTTGTAATATATGAAAAACAAAATTCCTTTTTCTCTTTTTAAAAAAGAAAAATCAGTGCTTAGTTTTACTGGAAATTGCAGCTTAATAAATAATTGCAAAGTGTGGTTGTACAAAGGAGGGGAGATTTCATCTTCTGCTCAGATCAGAATATGAATGAAACAGGGATCAAACATGAGTTCATCTCAACTCTGTGGTCTGACTGCTGCATCCTAAAAATAGTAAATAATTTGCAATAGGTCTGGTTTAAGTTTCTAATTTTGTAACTTATTGGAGCTGAAACTACTACAAGTGTGTACATTTTAATATCCTTACTGGCAACTAAAGCTGTCACCACATCAGTGTTTCATTTTGTGGTAAGTTGATTGTGTAAAAATTGAAAATAAATGCCAAAATCAGTGGGCAATTTGGTTCAACATTCTAAACCAGTGCCACTGAGAGTGACTTACTAGGGGCCCAATTTGTTCTAACTTCCAAAATCATTCCCTACTTGCAGGATTATCAAGGTTGTAGTTGGGACTTCCCAGACTGGATGAAAGTTGCTTCATAAAATAACAATATCGAAACACTCTCCAGGCTCATAATGGAGAATTTTAAAATTCTGCAATTGACAACATGGTGTTTTATTAGAAGTAAAGAGTTATTAAATATTTATCCCACATATGATATCAGAACTAAACCCACTTGTGCCTATGCAATTTGTGACTTTTGAGGTGCTCTCACCTGTGAAATGAAATCTGTATTCAACACCAAAACTGTGCATATAAATTCTGAACATCTGAAGTTTTTTTTTAAGCTAACCGTAATCCAAGGTGCGGAGTCGGGATCGTATTAGATTCTATCCAGAGATCCTAAGTATTTTTGAAGTTGCATTGATAAACTGTATATAAGCGTGATTCCTAACTGTGTTCTAATGGGGCGGTCCTGAATTTGATCGACCTCCCCCCCACCCCCCAACCTGAAATTACATATCAGAGCAAATTTAAATTAGTTCAAGATTCAGAAGTTATAATTATAATGTTAAAATTTAGTTGCAGTTCATCTTCGCATTTATTTTGTTATGAGCTGCTGCGATTAAAGACAGTGCAGTACCCTTGACCTCTGACCCATTGGGTATATAGAGTTATACTGTTCATTTGGCATTAGCTCTGACATGTGCTGAAGTAATTTAGTTGATTTGGCCTTTGACTTGAACAGGATTTTATTTCCCTATCTGTTTCAACATAATAGAATTTCTTATTTAAGCAGCTCATCCGCTTTGGGCACAGAATGTAGTGGTTGAAACCCATTTTGTATTATCATTCTGATTGGAGCTACATGCTGTTCATCCAATGTCTTTTGCTCTGAAATGAGAAATTTGAACCCCAAAAAAATCTAATAGGAGTCCAGCACATAGCACTGTGTTTGTATGAAATAAAAACAGAAAATGTTGGAAGTACACAGCAGGTCAGTCAGGATCTGTGAAGGGAAAAGTCAGGTTATGACGTTTTGGGTGCATTGAAACACGAGACATGCATCATTGAGTTTTGATAAAAATTATGCAACCAAAACATCATAACCCGTCCTTTTTACAGATGCTGACTGTTCATCTGTGTCTTTGTAACATTTTCTGTTTTTATTTGACTTGCTGCATTTCCATTTTAGCCATAGTTTCTTCAGTTTAAAAGTACAGGTGACCAAAAGCTTGGTCCAAAAGATGGGTATCACAAAGGAAGTTGGAACGGCTTACGGAGGGAGTTCCCGAGGGTAGTTCCCAAAACAGCTGAAGGCTCAACCATCAAAAGGTGCAATGGAAGGGTGGGGGGCGGTGATGTACAGGACGTTAGCGTCAGAGGATAGAAGGGTACGGGGTGGGGGGACATAAAGCTGGAAGGGAGGTGGACCAGCCTGTGGAAGGATTTGTATACGAGGATATGGATTTTAAATTCGATCTTTGGCCGAGGGAGAGCCGGTGTATGTTGGCAAGGATGGATGAGCGGGACTTATGCGGAATCGGATGTGGGTCATAGCACTTTGTGTGATTTGCAGTTTATGGAGGCCAGGGGGGCATTGGAGAGGTTGAGTCTAGAGGTGATGGAGGCATGGATAAGGATTAAGGCGGCAGTAGTTCTAAGGTAGCGATGGACACAGGCAATGTTGCAGAGATGGAAGTCGTGGTAATGGATATGATACCAATTTTGAAGCTCAGTTGTGCATTGAACAGAATGTTTGAGTTGCATGCATTGGTTCTGCTTGAGCGAGCAGCCAACTAGGGAAGAGGGTGTGAATTTTTTGATGGGGGCTGAAAACAATTACTTTCATTTCCTGATTGTTTCATTAGAGGAAATTCTGGCACATCCACAACTTAATGTCAGACAGGCAGTGTTAGTAGCACAGAGGTTGTCGTGGGATTTAGAGAAGTGGAGGAGTAGAACTGAGTGCCATCAGCGTACATGTGGAAGCATACCTCATGCTTCTGGATGATGTCAGAGGCGCAGCATGAAAGTTGGGAAGCAGTACGATATGCCAATAAAGTTTACCATGTAGTATCAGAATTTGAACACTGGAATTTTCAATCAGATGTCAGAAAGTGAGCTGGGACATCAATCCTGTTTTTGATATTAAAAAAATTACATACTTTTTGAGCCACTTCCTCATAGAGGCTGCCTAATAATGGTGTGTCATCGCAAGGTAACGTTTGAAGGTAATTTTTTCATTTTCCTTCTGCCTACATCAGATGAACTTTGATTCTGCAGCGGTATGAAATTTAAAAATAGTTTAGAAGAGTTAATATGTTTTTTTAAAATCTGTAAACCAGCTAGATTAGCAGCAAGCCTGTGTCAGGCTCAGTTCTTCAAATCAATTGGACAACAATGATGTCTGTATTGGAACTTTTCTTTTAAGAAAAATACATTGAATTTTGGTATCTTTAGCATTGAAATGGCCTCCAATTCCAAGCAAATGTGACATTCTAATACTTAATTCCATCTGTTCATGTCTGTGAGCTATTATAACTTTTAATACATGAATGTATTAAAAATGCCATGGTCTACAATCAGTAATTAGTTCTGCAAGTTAATTAACATGATAAAGCAACTGTGGAGATTAGCATTGGTATCGACTAACCCCTAATATGATACCAGACTTGTGCCACATCAATTGCTTATAGTAATTGAGCTTTATTAATAACACAGCCATTTGCTTTTACAATTCTGGTGGAATGCTAATGTTGAAAAGCCATATAGTACCTTGACTGTAAATAGACTCTGTTGGTTATCAATTAGTTGCTGTGGTTTCACATGCATTCATCGTTTTGCTGATAGCAACAGTGCTTTGTTACGCTTTAAAGAAGAAATGTATTCATCTGAGTGGCATTTATTCCTAAATGTGCTAACCTATGCTAGATTGGTAGCTCTTGTTGTGTTTTTCTTCCATTTTAGCTTATGGGGGCTATTTTGTACGAACTATCCATTCTTGGGTTTCCTCAGACTAGCAGTTATAAAGCCGAAGCACAAGAATGAGGGAAAACAGACAGTAATTATATAGATACTCCATCATGTTTAGGACTTTGTGACTGCAGTTCCCTTTTTAAATTTGAGCAAGCATGCATTCCTTAATTTTTCAAACCAGCTGGTACTATAATAAGTATCTAATTGCTTTGAGAAAAGAACCAGGTTCTCTCTCTTTGGAGTTTTGTAACAAATTGTACTAAGGATACTAACAGACCTTGACATTTTACATGGAAGCAAAATTATTAATGAACTGTAACTGCTTAATTCGAATTGTCAATTCCTGGTTGTCTATGCCAAGAAATTGAACAGAAGTTTAAAGATCTTAATATTGCTGTACTGCTGGGTGAACAAACTGGCAAAAGTTAACTTTTCACTACCATGTGTGCTAATGTCTGTATCTTGGGAAGTACTAAAAAAAAATTAAGGAAAGCTTTGAGGAGTTGTAATTATGATTGGTTTGTGACTTATTTGTTCCATTTTTATTGACTCAATCTTTTCAAGATTAAGCTGAAGAAATTGTCTACACTTGTTCCCATGGTGCACGTCAAATCTTGGATCACTCAGCAAAATATGTATTACTCCTGTACTGAAAGCAGTAACCCAGTTGACCTGCCTCTTTAGAATCCCCAGTCTTTGACTTCTGGAACCTTGTTGGCTCTCTGCTGTTGTCCTTTCTTCCACACGTCTTCTGTCTTTATTGCCAGGACTATGAAAGTAAGCTCGAGGCCTTACAGAAACAAGTGGAAACTCGTTCACTAGCTGCAGAAACCACCGAGGAAGAGGAGGAGGAGGAAGAGGAAGAAGAAGGTAATGTAGCTGGGATTAATCATGATTTTGTTTATTGATGATGCTTCCAAGTATTGATAAGCTCTTGGTATAAAACCTATTGGCATCATTCCAAAATGTTCATAGCAATTAGTTGTAAAATATGACTACAGTACCTTTACTGGATATCTTCTACATAGCAAGATATAAAGACCTTTGTCAATATGGAGGAAGAATGGAAGAGAAGGAAAGGAGAATGAGTGACACTCACTTTAAGACATTTGATGTCACCCTCTCCTTCCTATGCTGTATGTCTTTTGTCTGTCCTCCTTGTACTTTTTCTGTCCTGGGAATCTTCTGCACCAGCTTTCCTTTCCAGAATCACAAAGCCTCTTGGTGTTTCAACGAAGACCTGAAGTGACCTATCGGGTGACTGTAATAGATCCTCAGCTGTTCAAACAAACCAATGATAACCTGAGTCTTGTCAACTTTCTCTTTAGTCACTTGATAGAATTTTAGGTGATGTGTGAAATTTCAAAGACAATAAGATTCTATTGCAACAGTTATGTATGTTAGGTGATTGAATGAATGAATGAGACAGATATAAAATGAAATTATTCAGTCAGACCTGTCTGATAGATTGGTGGAAGAAGATGCTTTGCTGCATTCAAATAAAATAGAAAATTGTTCATTGATCAGGGCAGAAATGGTTATAATCCTGCAATTTTCTTTTTTTTATTCCCCAAAAGTCTGAAGGCTTCAGACCCTGTCCAGCTGTCAGACGGAAGGAAGTGCAAGGACATGCTACTGAGCCTGTTAATGCTGTCTGTTAGATGGTGCCACCTTCTGAACCCCCATCCCTAGTCACTACTAAAGCTAACTTCTAGGGGAGATGAAGAAGTGTGGCCAATCTCAGGAAAAACTCTGGGAAATTGCTCCCTGACTCCCTAAAATATTCAAGCGAACTCCAGGAGACTGGGGTTATCAGTGACCCATGACTAGAAGTATTTGACTAATACCTCCTTCGCCTTTCCCTGATATTTCCCAATGTCTTGGGGACATAGAATTGTATAGGACTGGAAAAGGCCATTTCCACCCAGCAGGCCAGTCCCAAAGCTGATCGATTTCTTACCAATGCATCCACTTCACTCCCAGAAGGTGGTGATCAGTCTGTTTTGATAATGTATGATCTTTGGGGTACAGTGTGACACAATTTGCTTCTGCTCTCTCCATCTGTGCCTTAGCGTTGGAATAGACCACATAGTTTTGAATAGTGTTATACATTAAGTATCACATTATTATCTAAAAATTATTTTCTGAAGAATATTGAAACCTTAGTGAAAAAAAACGGTTCGCAAAAAATATTTCATTGATCCGAAAGTTCCTTCTTAATAAATATCAAATGAATTGATCTCTGATATATGATGGTAAAACCTGTTACTGGGGTTTAAGTATTCTCACTTCAAGATTATTGTATTGAACTGTTTAGCACACTGGTTTTTATTCATTAAAATGTGCTGTGATTTGAACATGATGGCCTAGGTTTTCAGAACGTAATGCTAACAGTAACCCATTCATTTTAAACAGGTTACTGTCAGCGATATGGTCAGAAAATCTAAGCTGATGTGTTTTAATGGTTTTCCACTGTTCAGTTATTATAATGGTCTGATAAATTTCCGTTATAAATCTATTCTGAATCTTGGTTTTCCTTTATAGTGCCCTGGACCCAACATGATTATGAGCTGGCCCAGTGGGCATTCAGGAAATGGAAATATCACCAGTTTACATCTTTGCGAGACCAACTTTGGGGAAACGCTGTCTATCTGAAGGAGGCTAATGCTATTAGTGTTGAACTGAAGAAAAAGGTACCGTATAAGCTATTGTGGGCCATTCAATAATATAACTCCCTGATTACATTTAGTGCCATTTGTGAGCTTTCCAAATACAGTTGTTTAAACCAAATCGATTCTAAATTGAAACTGGTTATTGACTACTCAAAAAATATTGGCCTTCAGCCTGTGTTGCTGCTGAATGTACTGGGTCTGTGCTGACAGATTGTGCTGTTCTGGTCTAGAATGTACTCTTCAGACAAAACTCAGAAGCTGTTCCATAAAAGAACATTGCTCTGTAGAGCTGATGGCAGAAAAAAGTGCTGATGTTTCTTTTAAATTATGTACTAGTATCAGTACTGTGGGGGAGAGACAAAAATTTGTATTTGACCAATCAAGATTGATGAGACACAGATTAGAGGACTGAGAAACATGCATAATTAAATAATGTTTACGTTTAAGGTGTTACTGAGAGACAATTCTATCTGGTTTCGATTTTTAGAGGCAAAACACTCTTGCAAAACCTTAAAAGCAGAAGTGGGTTGGATCAAATGACTTTCCCTAATGCAAGCTAGCACTGGCTCTGTAGTGTGGCTTGGACTTCAGTCCACAGTGCATAATTAATAAGTTTTTATTTACAGAATGGTGTGTGCAGTTTTTGGGCATGATATCATTGAGGTATAGTATCTTTAACCAGTTGCAGAGCAAGACATACACTTCATGATATGTTATTGATAGATGTTTATATTTCTGTATTGTACCATTTTATATCGTGTTTTATTCCTCAATCATATCGTGCATTGCATCAGTTATTGATGCTTTGGGGAAGAAGGGACACTATACACTTGCCAGAATAGCAACAGTAATTCGAGCAGACAGCTTCATAGTTGATTGTTTTTTTCTCCCACACTTACATTCAGGTGCAATTCCAATTCGTGCTGCTCACAGATACACTGTATTCCCCACTTCCACCTGAATTACTCCCTGTTGAGGCTGAGAAGGATTGTGAAGTTCGACAATTCCCCAGAACTGTTGTTGCAGTGGAGGTACAGGATCTGAAGAATGGTGCAACACATTATTGGTCCTTGGAGAAACTCAAGTAAGCATGTCTTAAATACCTTCCTAACCTTTTGGCATGCTAATCCCATTTTATAAATGGTTGACATGTCTCTCATATACAATTTATACTATATTCCCTGGACTGCTTTTATGATTTACTTCTAGAAAGTATTTCCACAGTGCATCATGACGATCCAGACATCCCAAATAACGGGAGAGCTCCAAAACGTCCACTACTCAGTGGTGTAATCTTTGATACAAGGGTTTGCATTGCAACAGAGCACACTGCTTTACTAATGGCACAATGAAGATAAAATAATTTCCTGCTAAATAACCTTCCCTGTCTCCAAGACAACTACTTTTATAAAAGAAAAACATATTAGATTGTGGTGCCTGAATACACGCAGCTGGGGGCTTACATGCACGCAGCAGGGTTGGGGGGGAGGTCTGCATGCACACAGCGGGGTTGGGGGGAGGTCTGCATGCACATAGCTGGGGTGGGGGGGGCGGGGGGGCCTGCACACACGCAGTGGGAGCTGCGGAATTTCCCAGCATGTGCTGCCTGCATGCACCTTCAGCATCAAAGTCCTGGCCACTGACTTAAAAAAAAAGTTTTGTACATTTCTACTAGTCTAAAAAGGTCACTTTGTTACTGACTGCCATGGGATCTTGCAAAACCATGAGATCATACAGGTAACTTAGCAGCTTAGATCTTAAGTATATGTGTCTATGACCACTATGACCTGTTTTGGCAACTTCAATAGGTTGGCTGTACAATAAGCAAATGGGTGATGGCGAATCGCCAGCTGCTCTCTGTATCAGCCAGTTTCCATGGAAAGCAGTGTGAAGAAAAGTTAAAACTTCAGATCCATCAACACGTAACTGGGCAACTTCATGCTATTTAGAGATGAAGTGGATAACTTTGGCTGAGATTTGTTGAGCTGAATCTTAGAATACCAAGTACCTGTACTGCATATCAGAAACTTCGAGTAGTACGGAGAGGCAAGAATTGTTCCAGTGTCCAGGAGTTTTTTTGTCACTATATCTCTCCCTTTTAACACTCTGTTTTCTCATATACCTTCCTGTTTTCTTACTACTTCCAACCTTGATAATATCCTGCAATATAGCCCTTGGTTTCTCAAACAAAAATGTCCTTCACATTAAATGAAAAAACACAAAATACCTATCTGGTCTACAAATGCTGCACATGCGCAGTATTGAAATATTGTAGATCTGTTTGACAAACTGCAGAGAAAACCCATCTCTCCTGCACTCAGTCAGTCTGCAACTTTTTTATATTATTGGATTGAATGAGGATGGCCTACCATGTGCCAGAGTCTATGTACAAAATTAGAGGGATCCGGTTGGATTGTCAGTCCTGTAGTAAGTTGACGAGAGCAATATCATAAGATTTGCTAGTGCTTAAACCAGATCTGCTTCTCTGGCTATTGTTTCAAACCTGTATGGTAACCCATTTAGCTGATGATTTAGCTGTATAACATAGGTATTCCATGTTCTTTTTCCCCCTCTCTGTCTGTCTTTCTCTTCCTGCCCCTGTGTATATGTGTGTGTATCTCTCACTGTGTGTCTCACTCAATGTATACGTTGCTCTTTTCCCCCTGTCTGTCTCCACTCTCTTTCTCTCTGGCTCTCCTTGCCTCTGTGGTTCTATCTTTCTCTATGTCTTATCTCTCTCTCTCTCTCTCTGTCTCGTGGCTTGTGGGACCATACTGTGCACAAAATGGCTGTGGCATTACCTACATACGTGACTGCACTTCAGAATATTTCATTCCACAAAGTGCTTTGAGAAGTTTGAAATAGGATAAGATGCTGTATAAATAGAAGTTATTTCATTCTTGTATCCACTTCACCAACTTGGTTGGTTTTTGCTATCAATTCTATGAGAGAATTTACTCACCAACTAAAATAGGAAACTTGAACTACCAGCTGGAGTTAATGTGCGGTTTTATGTGCTGAAGGAAAAATGTGAAGCAAACATCGCGTTTTTCCTTCACTGCCCCCATTTTAATGTTAATTTTCTCCCATTTCTTTAGGTTGTAGATTATCCTGTACAGACTGAATCACAATTTCCTCTCTGGTTCTCTCTTGGCAATTGCCTCATCACTGCCTTTCTTTGCTTTGCCTTGCTGGGAAGGGGGGAGAGGAGAGAACGTTCATGTCACTTTATAGTACAGAATGCTCATTACAAAGCTCAGAATGTCTGTCAGTGAGCTGCTGGTTATGGGTTGCATTGCTGATCGTTTTTTAATAAGTTTTGATAGCCTTGACCTGATACGCATTGTTGCAAAGGGGATCAAAATGTGTACAAATGATCTACCCTGCTATTTATTAGTTGAGCAGCATTTGGGTATACATGCATGTGAGTGACCTCTGGTCCCCCATTGTCTGAGTGGAAGGGTAAACTCAGAAGAGTGGTGTATGAAGTATTGCTGTTTAAATGAACTGTACATTTCTAAACAAATATGTTTTGTTTGTGCAGGCAGAGGTTGGAACTAATGCGTGAGATGTATGATCGTGCTGGAGAAATGGCCTCCACCACACAAGATGACAGCGAGAACATGATGACAGGCAGTGACCCGTTCTATGACCGCTTCCATTGGTTTAAGCTGGTGGGAAGGTATGTCAGCATTTTTTCTTCACGCCAAAACCATTTGGCAGTAAACTCGACAGCTGCAGGGCAGAGACCTGCACTGACTTAGATGCCAGCTATACTGATGAAATAGATATTTTTATCGGAGCATTTTCACAGACTCTTTTCTGCAGTGCACTTATTCCTGCAATAAGTTTTAAATCAACAAGTCCAAGTGAATAAATGTCGCTGACTGATATCAGCACGCATTCCTGTGTAATTCATAAATGCATGAAATACAAAAAAAAATGACTGAAATTGTCTGGGTTACTTTCAGGTTTGTATTTGACAAAACATTTTTATTTCCCAATCAACATTCCTTCAAGCAATGAGTATGCAAAAACCTGAGTATTGAATTTAATGAAATCAAAATATAGCCTGTGGAACCATTGCTTTTTGGAAGTGCTACAGCTCTTGGGTTAATGTATAATCTATACTGGCAATTATTTTCTGCTGGTGAACTATGAATCATCACCCAAGCTTCTAACAATGGTCACAATTGTTGAAACATTATCAGCTGCATGGTGAATTTGGTTATCTAGCTAAGATTAGAATTGTTTTTTTTGGCAGGGGGTGGAGGAGAAGGTTCAGCTCTAAGTGATAGGTTAGTAGATTGGGGTTTTATCTTTACCAATCTGGTTTGGTTATAGTGCTGCAAGGATCCTATCTGAAATGAGTGAATTCGTCTCGTCCCAGATCCTGGTGGGTGTGGGTTCACAGAACAAAACTGTCCAGCTTAGCACCAACATTGCCATCTCACTCAACTGTCATAAGAATAGTTGGTGTAAGGATAACAAAATTCACACTGACGTAGTAAGGGGCAGTGGAGAAGAACCTTCACTCTCCATATGATCTGGAATAATTGATGCTAATGCCAAGTGCCAAAAACAGAAAAGTTTTCAATTTTCGCAACACTGAAATCTCTCACCTTGAACACACACATACACTTTTTTTTCTCTTTATCCCCCCACCCCCAAAAGCATTGGTAGATGTTTCTTCCCACCCCACCCCACACATACGGTACCTCACCTCACATAGTGTGTGATGATTGACAGTGAATATGGAAGGCAATTTGACTGCAGGGGCATCTTGACCAAGCTGAGACTTGTCCTCACTGTAAATTTGCGCATGCATATTTCTCGCAGAGGTCACTGGATAGCCATTAGAAGCACCAAACCTGGCCAATATATCCCCATCCCAACGAAGGAATGCTGAGACCAATTGTAACACCACTCGCACTACGATGTTTGAGACTGACTGAAGGTCAAATCCAGAACCTTCCTGAGCTGTAAAGCTCAACCGTCCACTGGATAAACTCTCAGCATTTTGGAAAGCTTTATATGTAAAAAAAAATGTGGAAAATGGTGGACAAATGGAAGTGATTTAGAAGGCAATTTCAGGGGTTCAGGTGCGCTTTGCTTTCTTCTTCAATGTCACCTGAACCCCTGAGTTAGGTTACCTTGTAATCATTCCAGGGTATCAATTAATCATTCTGTTCTGTAGTTTGTTTCTCACACCAAAAGTTTGCAATTTTCCATTCATGTATATAGGGTGTATTGGTATTTCAAAACAAAACAATCTTGCTAGTTTCAGTTTTCGATCACCTTTTTATGAAAACCAAAACCTTCTGTGGTGGATATTCCCAGTTCATTTAACTGGTGACTTTGTTTTAGTTTTTAGCTGGAAAGGAATCCTCATCCCAAAATGGCCATTTTTGGTTTCATGGAGGTAGGGGAAAGGGAACGGAAATATTATTAAACACTGTTGGGAAGTGTTGAGCTTCTGAAATGTGTTTGGGGGACCGGGAGAGACTGGGAAGAGTTTGAACTTCCAAGATCCTTGACTGGAAATGCTCTTTGTAAAGAATATTGGTATTAAAAAGAAAACCCAGAGCACTATGTGGATCATATTTGGGCCATATATAGACAGACGTGCCATTGGTCATTTGTGGCAATTATTTGCTGAGCTGCTACAGATGCAGAAGGATTAACCAGCTGCTAAAGTTGAGTTAGTGGTTTCTAAGGTTTCCTATCTCCCATCGGCTCAGAGCTGCATCAATAACACAAGCATCTGTTAAAATGTTTGTGTCCCTGAAGAATTTTTAAGAGCGAGCCACAAAGCTCGAAAGAATATTTTAGGAAAGTGTGACATCAAAAATCCTTCCTCTACTGCACTTTACCTACTGTTAAATTACCCTGTTAAAACAAGGGAAGAAAAATGTATTCAAAAAATGCCTTGGTCTGTCTGATTGTTCAGAAGGGACAAATTCAGACCACTTCATTGCTGCATCATGAAGTGGTCTGGTATGGACTCTTCCCAGTGAACCCAGTACCTGGTGTGTTCCCAGTCTCTGGGCTGTTAGGAAGAAGCACAAAGCTAAAGTAAGTTGCTTTCCCTAAGGGAGGAAATACCCTGAGGCATCTCCAACTTATAGGCATTTAGGTCTTAGGCACTTCCCAAAGCTTGGCTGAAGAGCAGCATTCTGAAGATATTGAACAGGTTACCTGCCTGCCCTATTGGCCTGTTATGTCTGGTGTGAGGGTTCCCATAGAGAAGATAACATTTAGATAAAATTCAGGAAGGGAAAATGAGGACAAAGTACTCCAAACTTCTGACAAAAACAAGTGTGTGTGTGTGTGTGTGTGTGTGTGTGTGTGTGTGTAGTTCCCCCCTTTTCTCCTCTCCCTCCCTACATTGGAGTAGGCCATTCAACACCGCAAGCCTGTTCGGTCATTTAATTAGATTGTGGCTGATCTGTGTTATAAATTAGATAGCCAGGTGGTGAAGGATAGACTACTAGAGCCTGGTCTTCAGTTGCTTCCAAGCCTTTATTCACAGAGCTCCACATTACACCCACCACACCCTCGATAAGCTCTCATATAAATAGATTCAAGAGTCCTCAATTGATATGCACCACCTGAATACAAGTAACACTAATTGATGTAAATCATATGGATACAATTAACAATTTGTACCTCAACTCCATTAACCCACCGTTATATCCATAATCCCTTGATACCCATACCTAATAAAAAATCTGTCGATCTCAGTCTTGATAATTTCAATCGACCCAGCATGCACAACCTTTTGGGGGAGAGAATTCCACATTTCCACTCCTCTTTGTGTGAAAAAGTGCATCCAGATTTTACTCCCAAATAGCCTAGCCCTAATTTTACGATTGTGCCCCCTTGTTCTGGATTCCCCCACCAGAGGAAATAGTTTCTCTGTGTCTATTCTGTCAATCCTTTTATCATTTTAAACACCTCAATTAGATCACACCTCAACCGTCCAAACTCAAGAGAATGCAACCCACGTTTATGCAACCTGTCCTCATAATTTAACCCTTTAAACCTCGGTATTATTTTGGTAAATCTGCTCGGAACCCTCTCCAAGGCCAACATAGCCTTCCTGAGATGCAGTGCCTTGAACTGAACACAATACTCTAGATGGGGTCTGACCAAGGTCCTGTACAACTGAACATAACTTCTTTCCCTTTGTATACCAACCCTCTTGAGATAAAGGCCAACATTCCATTAGCCATTTTGATTACTTTTTGTACTTGTGCGCTAGCTTTTAGTGATTAATAGTGTACACGGACACCCAAATCCCCTGGCTCCTCCACAGTTTCTAGTCTCTCTTCATTTAGAAAATATTCTGATTTGCCTTTCTTGGATCCAAAGTGGATGACCTCATACTTCCCACATTGAACTCCATCTGCCACAGTTTTGCACACTCACTTAATCTGTCTATGTCCCTTTGTAACTTCCTGCTCCCATCTACACAATTTACTGTTCCTCCTAACTTAGTGTCATCTGCAGACATGGATATACAACTCTCTATTCCTTCATCCAAGTGATTGATATGTATGGTGAAAAGCTGAGGCACCAGTACAGATCCCTGGGGAACACCACTTGTTATATTCTGCCAATCAGAGTACATCCCCTTTATCCCCACTCTCTGTCTCCTACCTCCCACCTCCCAACCAATTTTCAACCCATGTCCCACGGTTACCTCCCGTGCCACGTGCTCTCATTTTTGCCAGCGATCTCTTGCGCAGAACCTTATCAAATGTCTTCTGGAAGTCTGTATAGACAACGTTGATAGACACTCCACCTTGTTGGTGACCGCCTCAAAAATTTCAGCTGGATTAGTCAGACATGATGTACCCTTCACAAATCCATGCTGACTCTCTTTGACCAGCTCATACTAGTTCAAATGGTTTGTTACTCTGTCCCTGATAAATTCCAATAACTTCACCTGCCTCTGTCTTTATTGGGCCCACATTACCCCATACCACACATTAAAGAAGGTTTTTAAGATGTTGTTGTGGGTAAATTGTTCACCAAATGGATTTGGCTAAATTGAGAGAGAGGATCTTAAGGTGCCACTAAAAAAGGATCTATTTCGTTAAGTTGTGCCTCTTAGCTGTTGTGTTTCTGGCTCTTTATTGTTTTTATATGTTCATTAAAACGAATGAAATATAAAAGGTCAAGCTTGCAATTTTACTTTCTAGCTTGAAGAGATTGAAATAATCATTAACACCCATTTTTCTCTGATTATAAAAGTCAAATTAGACTTGTACAATGGAAAATAACCCTTTCTTACCCTTAACTATACTCCAGTTCCCCAATTTTCCATGGCTGTGTGAACGAGCACCTTGCCGATCGCACACCTTCGCCCACCTTCTCCACAGCTGATTCTGACATCACCGAGCTTGCTGATGAGCAGCAAGACGAGATCGAAGATCTGGACGACGAGGCCTTTGTGGACGATACTAGCTCAGATCTGGGGAATGAAGAGGGATCAGACATCTTCGGCGATGGGCAGGATCCGTTTTATGACCGGTCCCCCTGGTTCATTTTAGTGGGAAGGTTGGTGAGGTTCCTTGGAGAACAGTGGGAAGGGACTAGCTCTTTTCATTGAAAGACTTTACAATTTACGGCAACAAAATCACTGTATTTAACAATGTATGGAAAGCATTCTTGCCTTGTTCAATCACAATTAGTGGGTTGCTGCTAATCAGCTCATGGAATTAGCGTTTTTTTTTGGTTTGAACGAGCACAAATCGGTTTCACTTAAAAATCATAGTAGCCCCAACTGTTCATTTGTAAATTGCTGCACGTGTTCCCAAGTGAGGACATTGCACATTTCTTGATTTTGAAGTATATCCATTTGATGCTGTCCATGAATTCCTACCACCAGCAGTTCCCCGTATGAGATTAGTGATTTACCGGCTGCCTTAAGATGGCCGAATCTTAAATTGTACTCTATTACTAAGGATGCTGTCACCATTACAGATAAGAATAATGACTCGAGTGCAATAAGTTGGAAAGCTATTGTTGAGTAAATGTCTTTCCAACCTGTACACATGGGAAATTTCATGAGAACTTCATTTATGTGCAGGAATTATCTTTTTTTTCCCTCCCTTTGTAACCTTCTGACCTTTGTGCCACCCTTCTGCAGATAACTAAGGCAGCTTAGCTGGCCTCAGACTTCTGTGGCATTGACCAAAATAGATTCATAAAATGATTCTTATTGGTGTAAAATTTGAGGGTGTACTGCTCTCTGATCTAATAGTAAGTATTTGAATCCTGATAAAATAGAGTTTTGACATATACTGTACTGTTGCTGAAACTGATTTTAGGCAGTACAAGTATTTTTCACTGGTCTCTAAACCTTTGTCTAAATATTTTCATGTGGTCCAAAATACGCCATTCCCCTTCCCCACTGGTTAGCACTCAGTGCTATTGATAGCACATGACCCAGGCTGTTGTCTCCTCTTGACTGAACACCTGTACCATGATGGCAGCGGTGATACTTTGGAAACAAAACATGTTTTTAAAAAAAAAACAATTTCTGACATTACACAACACTAAGGGTGCAGACTACAGGATGTTGCATTGATCCAAACTTGGGGAATTGAAAACTTGTTCCTTTTTCATTTGTAATACTGCTGTTCTCAAACAGTTATTTAACTAGATGTTAGATGTATAAACCTTGTACCTAACTCCATGAGCTAAACTAAATATACTGTGCAGACAGTACAGTAAGTGAAACCAGATTAGATATAAGGAATGTCCATGAATTTTTGAAGTATTGCATGAGAAAATGCAATGTGATTTTATTATAAATTTATGCAGCAGAGCTTTCTTATCATACCTAATTTTGACAGGCAAATTTATATTGAATGTATATTTATGGGCCTGATATGGTTTTAAAGGATCAAATCAACACTGAAATGGAGAAGATAAAGTCGAATCCTAACTCCAGGAGGAAATTAAAATGAAAGACGTAGAATGGGAAGGTTATAAAAGTAATGTTGAATAGGCTAGCAGAAAGTAACATGATTAAGTTAGACCGAGATCCAAGTAATTTGCTTGTTAATGTGTATATATATATATATGTAGCGTCCCACTTTACTCTGCTAAGTCCAAAAATGGTTGCTATTTCTTGCATGATTACTTCAGTTTAGTTGTGACTGTAGTTTTATATTCCACAATCTGCAGTATTATGATGTACACCAGAATAGATAGTCCAGAATGGAATGACCCATGTTTTGGAATGCTGATAGTGATATCAAATATAATAAGCAGGTTTTGCTGTATAAATGTTGCATCGAATTTACTTAGATCGGTAAAAGAGCTCGTCCCTTTGGCTGTCTCCCATGGCATGCTGGGACTGTATGACAATTTCACGTTTCAGATTATTTTTTTAAAATTAATTTGTAAAAGTTGTCTGGTGTCCTCAAATTGCATATTTGCGTGTTTCTAATTCAACATTCCCCTACTATTGGCTGTAACTTTTACTTTGATTAGAGTTTTATTTGGAAGGTTGTTTTGTTTGGAATTTGTTTGTCAACATGCCGTTTTTTTACCTCACCAATCTTACTGCTGATATTGTTTCAACCTCTTCAGTCTGCTTAAAGAAAGGCACATTAAGCACAGACATTACTATGAATTTCAAACTGTGTCTGATGAAAGTTAACTTTGTTCTACCGGATGTCTGGCGCACCTCAGCGATTTCCAAAATTTCTCTCGTTTGCTCTTTTTTTTTACAAAAAAGAACAAATATGCTTGCTTACCAGAGCTTGTGTGAGAAAAGAGTGCAAGGTGGAATGACAGTGCTGCATTCTAAATATATGTCGGCCTTTCACACTCAACAAATGGGTCTGCAATGGGACTAGGCCTGCAAAATAAATTTTAAGATTTCTGCATTGACGGTAGTTGGGAATACATGTTTCGATAACATATAGACTGCAGTTGTTGTATCCTTACTTCAGTTCTTTTTGTCATACCTTACTAAAAGTATAGTTGTGCTGATAAATGCTGCAACTGATACTAATTAGTCCTGCCAACCTTTTGGATTGTTTTTGATTATTCAAATATGTAAACATTAGCACTGTTTTGCTTATTTTATTTTTTTACGGTAACCTTTTGTAGTCAGAGTGCTTACTGGCTCAAAGCAGACTGAATAAGGCTCATGTGGTTCTTTTTGTTCTGTTTTAGGTCTTACTTTGTCTCGTTATTTTTAACCTTCATAATGTTAGCAGTTTGCTATATTTTCCTGTTTTTATAACTTTGTGTTTATTTCAGTATGATTATGACTCATTTTTATATTTAGTTGTCATTTTACAGCATTATCCCTCCCTTTCCCTCTCACACAATTGAAGATGTGTTGTTGGTAAACAAGTATATTTGAAGTGTTGCCCATGCAGGAGTGGGGGGCGGGGGTGCTGCAATAGGCCATAGTTGTAATTGGTGCTTATAGAGTTGTGCATCTGAACAGTGAGGATTTGCAGATATCCCATATAAGTGGTGAATCGTAAGTGAGGCATCACCCCCAAATTTTTGACTCCTTGTTGCAGATCCTGATTTTTTTTTTCCCCCCCCGAAATGCAGAATATAAAAGTTTTGATTATCTTGTGCATTAGCAATCATCTAATTGTGTTTCCCAGTTCCCCAGGTTGGGTAAGGAGGAGTAGGGCATAGAGCAAGAGAATCAATTGCATTTAGCAAATCAACAACTGATGCTGTTGAATTGGAAATAGCAACAGAATGTAAGTTACTTCCTGGTTATGGCTGTTTGGGATCTCCAAACACAAAGGTAGCGTAACTGTTATCTGTGCTTCATCAAGGCAGTCATCATCTGTTAATTTTGCATTGCAGTATTAACATGGTTCATGGATACAGTTTAGTTTATGGACACAATTTGTGACTGATTAATTCCACCCAGAACTGGTGGAGGTAAACTGAAGGTTCGTAAATCGGTAAACATGTAAAACTGGCAAAACAAGACAGATTTTGTGTAAAATTTGGGTAGTTTAAAATGATTAAGAAAAACCATGAACACGTTTAGCCTAGCTGAATAGGAAGTGACATTTTTATATCTGGATTGTTAAGTAAACTTAAATCAAACTCAAACTTGAAACAAAGATTCCTGATCGGTTTTTAGAAATACAACTCCAAAAGTGTGTAAAAGTCACCAGCATTGACAACCTTCATACCTGGTGTCTTTCAAAACTAAAAGTTTAAGTCAGTGTTTTAGTGAGGCATTTTCCCTACAAGTTATTTAATAAACAGCTGAGGCCTGGTCTTTCCAACAAACTGTCAAACTGTTAAATTCTGATCTGTGCGTACCTTTGACAAGAAATCTGCTCGGCTGACATTTCCTACAATAGAAACAAATGGAAATTTTTCATTGGAATTTTGTACTGGATCCAAGTTTTACCGATTCTAATATCCATTTACCTGGACTTTATTGTACCCATTTCTAAAAAGGATATGATCTGATAATATCTGCACATCCCTACTGCCAGGTGTTGCAAACGTTCACACAATCTTCAAATGTTTAGCTAAATAATAGTTTTGTGCTTGTCTTTCTTTGTTCACAGAGCATTTGTTTACCTCAGCAATTTGCTGTATCCAGTGCCCCTTGTTCACAGAATTGCTATAGTTAGTGAGAAGGGGGAGGTCCGAGGGTTCCTCCGAGTTGGCGTACAGGCCATCACTGGTGAGTTTTTACCAACTGGGTTTGTCAAGATTGAGGTTCGGTAACGTTAATAACCTTGGTGACCGGATAACACAATGCTTCAGTTATACCATTTTAACATCTTGTTTGTGAAGATCGATGCATAAATTGTTCCTGTTAACTGCTGTAGTGATGTAATAGACTTAACTTCATTTTATTTCCTTCTCTGATTTAAAAGGGTAAAATGATGCAAGTCCTGTTGTCTGACTTTATTTTAAAAAAAGCTTCCTTTATATTGTGAAGTTGTTATAATGCTGAGATTTGCCTAACTCCTAACTGTTGTAAATATTTTCCTTTTGTAATTTTAATTCCAGTATTGCATTGTACAGCTTTACAAGAATACAATAGAATCTGGGTCATTTGAGCAAGAAGCAGACTTTAATAAAGTGCACAAACCTTTTTGTTTAGACTTCAAAACTTCAATGTTTTACTGACATTTTCCACCTTTCCTTTTCTCCCCTCCCTATGATGGTTATTCAGGAGGACAGACCAGTAAACTGTTAAATTCACCAATTGGCCTTGAATCCTTTAAATGTGGTCAACAAGTGTAGTGTGGATTTGCTGGCAGGCAAATTGAGTGAAGCATTGCACTTGAGCAGGAATAGTTCCATCCCATGGGGCATCCAGCATTATGGCCCTCAATGGCCATTGTACCCATTCTGGCAGATTTAACTGTCAGCCAGTGGTCGAATTAGAACCCGTCACCGCAAGCATCTCTTGTAATAATTCAACAGACTCTAAAGTTACAAAAATACTTCTTGTGGTGACTGTGTCGAACACTAGTCCTTTCTTTTCTATCACCTTCACACTTAATGTAATAGTCTATACATAGCCCAAATCAGTTTGGATTTTATGCTGAATGTTTATCTCTTAACATCTAGCTGACGAAGAGGCACCAGACTATGGATCCGGTGTACGCCAGTCAGGCACTGCTAAAATCTCATTTGACGATGAGTACTTCAGAGAGGTACATATAACTTTGCTGTCTTTAAACCGCCAACACAGATTTGGATGTCTAAATATGCACATGCTTGGACACCTAGGTTATTTTCACCTTTTCCATGTCGGTCTTTGTTGCTCTAATTGCAGAGTGACATTTCTTCTGTGGTAATGACGCGTTCTGGCCTATCGCTGGAGGAACTTAGGATTGTAGAAGGGCAGGGTCAGAGTACAGAGATTATTACTCCGTCAGAGGAGATGAACAGAATCAACGAGCTGGGTAAACTGTTTTCAATAAGCTTGAAGTAATACTTGTGAACAGTAGCAATTGCTTTTTCAGACTGCTATTGGAATATAATAAGATTACACTGGATGTACAATTCAGTTCATTTGCATGAACCTCTTGACTATATTCAACATAATCCCTTCAAGTGGCATCAGAAAGTCAAGCACTTTGAATAGCGGTACTGTGTAACCTTGTCAGAGTTTAGTCATATAAATCATAATCTAAGCTGCTGTATAAATGTTATTATTGAGAATTTCTTGGAAATCCTATTAAGAACAGTGAAGTACTGAAATCTTTTTACAGAACTCAACCCATGTCAACTCTTCTTTCTAAATTATTATGAAAGTTGCTATTTAAATTCTGCTATTCACATTTACATTGGAGCACAATTAATAAATCCAATAGGATTTACAAATGTTAGAATTGGAAAATGGTAAGATTCCATTTTTTTCTGCAGAAATGGATTAGCATTAGAACTTTTCTGACTTTCAAATCCCCTTTTGAATAGATGGAGAAAAGAGTGCCCTGATTAATACTTATTTCACACACGATTCGACAGATGCTGTATTTTTTTTTTACTCGACTTCCCTAAAGGCAGTGAGTTGCGTCATGGATTCAGCTGCAGGGGTAACAGCAGCCCTGCAGATCATTGTCCAAGTGCCACGGTTCATGATGAGGTTCGACATGGGCACTCGTGCACATTTCTAGCAGGTCTCTGAAAAGCAATTTTCTCCTCCATCCTAACTGGGGTGCGCTGAGACTGCTTATAGTACCTCTTCCCAAAGGTCAGACTGACCAGTATGCTGCTTTTTACAAAAAAACAAATAACGCTCTTTCTTTCACTTCCTTTCTTGGCCCCCATTGTAATTTTTATTCTGAATATAAAACTAAGATTTGCTCCCAATTTTATGCTAATATAACAGCTTTTACTATTTAGGAAATCCCTCTTCTGTTAAAGTAATTAGGAATTTAAGAAAAATATTCCAGCTACTTTGAAACTAAATTTACGTGATAGTAAATGAAGTGACATTGCATTTAACACCCTGACCTCTTCCTTGCAATGAGCTTTATTTTATTCACTATTGTCATAATCAGACCTAGTCCCTAAAGTAATTTAATACATTGGATTCATGTCTGTAATTGATGATTTTAAGTTTGATTTTGCTGGTGGAATGATTAAAAACGGCAAGAAATAACATAGAATTAGTTTCTTGAGAGGATTCAAAGCTTTGATTAAGGGGATTATTAACCTTTATGGTGTGTAGTGAGCTAAATTAGTTAAATTGTCTTTGGGTC
This sequence comes from Heptranchias perlo, assembly GCF_035084215.1. Taxonomy (NCBI): domain Eukaryota; kingdom Metazoa; phylum Chordata; class Chondrichthyes; order Hexanchiformes; family Hexanchidae; genus Heptranchias; species Heptranchias perlo. The sequence goes on from NC_090356.1 coordinate 12,152,666, forward strand.
ATGGTTACTAAATTAATAGTATTGTTTCTGGGTCTTTTGAATGGCAGATTTGAAATCAGGCACTGAGTTGGACCCAAAATTATCCTTGGAGGGAATTTATGGCGATGTTGGTGAACACCTGAAAATCGGCAGTGTATTCACTTTCCGAGTCACTGTGCTGCAGGCCAGTGGGATCCCACCTGAATACGCAGACATCTTTTGTCAGTTCAAGTAAGCAACTTATTTGCAATTGTACTTCATGGTTTACAACTCTTTCCACACAAAAGGCCTGGGAAGTGACATCACATATATCCTAAATTTGCTAAAGGCAGCAACGGGTACCATTTACTCTGTGGATTTTACTGGTTTCGGAGTGATGATGCACAAATTATAAAATGGCTTTGTCGAGAGGGATGAGACTGTGTAGTTCGGTCTATGATTACGAACATACAAAATTGATGGGCAGGAAAAGCTCAGCTGGTCCATCAAGCCTGCCCCACACCATGATGGTTGGAACATTATGACTAAACACTTCTTACCTCCCCACCCCATTACCTGCGAGGAAGCTATTCTTTTGACTGTTCATATGATTTTATTGCATTAAGTAGCTAATATTTTTAAAGCATGTACATTAGTATTTTTATTCTCTTAAGGGAAATAGCAGCTCGGGTGTTGGAGGAAGCTGTGCCAATAACAATTTATGTAGAATGAAACTAATTCACATAGCAGTTTTTGTTTTATATCCTGACAAATGACTAGTTTCATTTAAGAGTAATTACCTCATTTGCTATTCCTCTACATTGCAGCTTTGGTGCCACAAACACACCTGCTCTTTCTCTCTTCTCCGCCCCCCCCCCCTCCCCTCCTTAAACAGCTCCATGGTTGCTGCCAACAGTGATAAGCAAATAGATCGAGATAGATTTCTTTTTTCCCTGATCAAGATGGAGTCCTCTATTACAGTAAAGTGCTCCATCTAGTGGCCCTACCAAGAGTAAGAACTCCCACTGAAGCCAATAATGCCATCAATATCTACTGTTTTCATATTCAGTTTGACAAAATGCAATGTTGTAATTTTTTTTCAGTATATTTAGCAGTTTTGATGAATAGTCTTTTTTTTAGACTGGCATTTTGATAATTTGAAGTTTTAAGCTTTCAAATGCGAAATGTGTTACTTTTTTTTTTCCAAATGAGAGATTGTTCCTTAGCGCTGACATCCCTCCTTCATGTGCACTGAAGTTTTTCCACAGAAGGGGGGAAAAATTCAGCTTGGACAATAGTAATTTCATAAATGGTTTCATCACCTGAAGAACCACAGCAGCCTACAATCCATTATTTTAAAAAATTTATTCTGTGGATATATTTCTTGCCCATCCCTAGTTGCACTGAAATTACAACTGAGTAGCTTGGTAGGCCACTACGGAAGGCATTAAAAGTCAACCATGCATTGTAGAACTGGAGTCACATCTAGGACGGACCGGATAGGGTGGCAGTTTCCATTCCATGAAGGACATGAGTGAACCGGTTGGGCTTTTCTATGACCATTAGGGTACTTTCATGTGATTTTCTGGTGTTTGCCTGCAATTTATCATTTATTGAATACAATTTCACAACGTCTGGGTTTCTAGTCCAGCACCATAACTACACTGCTACGGTACCCACTGCACTGCCACAGTTCAGTGCTAAAAACTTGTCATTGTAATTGAGGCTGTATTCAGAATACAATCAAGAACTGGAAGGTAGAAATTGTTATCAGCAATGTCTGAACGCTTAATGCACTTGCATCAAATTTCCTCCTCCACTATTTTAATGGGGGTGTTAACTTCTTTAAGATAATTGTCAGTGGATGAATTTGTTTATTACCAGCTTTCTGCATCGCCACGATGAGGCCTTCTCCACTGAACCCCTAAAGAACAGTGGCCGTGGTACACCCCTTGGCTTTTACCATGTGCAGAATGTGAGTCTCAGTTACCAATGTTTTTTTTAACACTTGACCAACCATTTCACCAGTTAAATGTGAAGTTGTTAAATGTTCAAATTTTACATGTTTTCCAAAGTAAATTGAAAAACCTGCCTTTAAAAACGGTCTTGATCATTTATTTAGGTTGCTGTCGAAGTTACAGAATCATTTGCAGAATACATCAAGTCCAAGCCAATTGTTTTTGAGGTATTTGGGCACTATCAGCAGCACCCTTTTCATTACCAAGGACAAGATTTTAGCAGGTAAAAAAACATGCAGAGACTTGTAAAAAGCTTTGAAAGTTTTGGGCTATATAAATGAACTAAATAATTGCACCTGATTCCCAAGCATTGTATGCCTTTCTATGAAACCAGTCTCTCTTTTAGGCCTGAGTCTACATGTCTCTCTCTTTCCCCAACCCCACCCCCTACTGTAGCAATATAGTAGGTAACTTTCACTGGTACATTAAGTTGTTTTTTGAATCCAGCATAAATTTGAAGACCCTGAATCATTTAATGATTTTTTTGCACTTGTATTGCTACAGTGTACTGGAAATACATTTGACCTGAATGGACTAAAGATGAGCAGCTCTCTGATTCACAGCCAAAATATTGTACAGTTGCTATTTATTCAGTAGTCTCATACTCCATAGGATATGTAGATATGTTCTCCCTAATCAAAACACAGTACATGGGGAAGGGATGAGGTAGTAAAATACAATTAAAATAAAGTGCCATTGAGACGGTCTCTCCCAATCTTTCATTGGTAGATCGACTGTGCTTTTTTTAATTGGGAGAACTTTGCATAGTGCCAGAGGATGGATGAGTAAACTCACCTTTTCAACATTTTTCTTACAGTCCATCACAACCTGCTCGCAAATATTTCCCACCTCCAATGCCTCTTTCAAAACCAGGTGAGTCGGAATGGAAGTTCTTTTATAGTTGTGGCATTAGATATTACATGTGTTCAATCTTTTGTCTCACTGTAGACATAGTGTTTGAGTAGTAAATCTTCAGCCTAATTAATCTATTCAGTTGTATGATCAAGATTGTTACATGGAGAAGCAATTTTTTACTGTTTGCACTTAAAGTAACTACCAGTAGTTCCCTGGTTGCAATTTCTCGCTAAGGTAACGATGATTTCAGGTGACAAGTGCTGTTTTAGTAAATTAATGGTAATTATACGGAAGGTCTCAAATGAATGAAACAAACTCTGGAGCAAGTAAAGACCATTCTGCCCATCAAACCCATTCTATCTAGAGTCGACATGTGATTATTCTGTCATGGACTTTCTTTCTCTCTTTCTTGATCACTTTGGATTGAAGTTGAAGTCTGTAACTTGTTCCACCAGTTCAGGCTTAACTTTTTATCTTGGCTCTTATTTCCTATTTTATGGTCTGCACTAGGACCACTCATACGAACCCTGGGCTATACAACCATTTTCAGTAAGAAGATAGACTAATAGTATTTTTTCCTTTTTTGTAATGTATTGATCTTGATGCCCCTTTTTTGTGTCCTACAATATGGTGTCTTAGTTTATTTTCCGACTGCAACAAATAATGAAGATATACAAGGGATTTAATTTTCTGAACCGAATATAATGCTTGATGAAATACACAGCCATTAACTTAGGTCTTTATCTTGTCAATATGAGAGTAATTTTCAGTGGTACATATAGAAATATATTCATACAAATCTGATGTAATGGATGTGTGAATGGAAATGTTTCCTAAAACAAGTCTTAATAGCAAAGGAAAGGAGCCTTGATGTTTAATGCTACTAATCTCTTGTATATACACTTAAGGTATGCAAAGTTTTTGTAGATATTTCCAAGAAAGATTTACAGTTGCAAAAAGAAAAAATTATAATTAATATCAAGACTTGCACAACAAAACATTTAGTATTTTTATTTTTGCATGTTAAATATTTATTTTCTCTTTATCCTCCTGCCCTGCCCCCTACACCATCCATGCCCTTGATTTCTCTTCCATTTCAGACCATGAGCGAAAGATTGAATTGATTAGATATCTGATGTCTGGCTATGTAAATGTGCAGTTGCTTGATGCTCTCTCTGAGAATGCCAACACGTTTGTCTCATCTGCTGCCGGCTCGTTCATCAACAGCGCAGATCAGCTGCCAGCATTTCTTTTTCATCCTCTTCCCATTTGCCACGTTCTGAAAGTCCCAAAGCATCATGGTTGGTAACTAACACAGAGTCATGGCAAATTAGTGATGTTTTAGGACCCCATCTAGTGTAGTCTTCCCTGTCACACTGCCTTTGTAGCTCAGATGTACAGATTACAGCTTCCATTGTTCGTGATCAACTCGTGCACTGTATTGTACTGAAGCCGATGCTACGAATGTAGAAAAAAAACCCTGCTTTGTGAAGCTTAATCTGTAGTTTAAAATCTATCTTCATTTTAACATTGTTGTGTGAGTTTATGCCTTACCCTGGATATTCATTCATTATCTCATCATTTAATCATTTTCTTTTAGGCTACTTTTTTCAATTCATTTTTTCTATTTTTTTTTTGAAGTGGCGGACAAATGTAATCAGAGAAGCAGCATTTGAAATCACAGGATATGAAACCCTTTAGATATCCTGCCACCAGGTTTTATACTAGAAAACAATCAGATTCTGGTTAAGAGCAAGGACAGGGTTTGGATATGGGGTCTGTTGTAGATTTACCTGCCACTCTAAGGTTCCTATTCATAAATCTTTTACTTATCTTCTCGATAGCTGCCATCTCCAAATGACCATTTGTAAAAAAAAAATATTGCAGATGGTTGCTTCTGTCAGATAAAAGGAGGCAAAAATGATTTTTTTATATATATATAAACCTAGATGTAGTGTCAAAGACCATAATACAGCATAGCACTAAGATTGCAAAAAGTAGAAAGGCAGATAACGTAAATCAGGAAATAGTGATGAATAATGTCAAGTTTGGGATTAAAAAGACTTTATATTGCTGCTAGAGGTTCTGGGAAAGAATAGTTAGGAAACTGCAATAAATCTTAACAGATTTCAGCACGAGAAGGAGCTTGTATGACTATATATTTGCAGCTTAGAAAGAACAAGAAAGCAAAATTCAGAGTATCAGTGACATAGAATTACATAGAATGTACAGCACAGAAACAGGCCATTTGGCCCAACAGGTCTATGCCGGTGTTTATGCTCCACACAAGTCTCCTCCCACCCCTCTTCATCCAACCCTATCAGCATATCCTTCTATTCCTTTCTTCCTTTGAAAGAACTGATGAAATACACATAATGGAGGTTATAACTAGGAGAGGAGTTGACGAATGTGGTGTTAAACAATAAGAGTGATGGGATTGGATGATGAGTGGAGGAGGCCATTGAAGGAGCAAAGTCAGACACAGCGCTGGGAAGCTCCTGAGTTGATAGAAAGCAAGATGAACAGTCAGCTGCAGTAGAAAGGAAGCTAGATAGTTGTGCACATAGCTTAGGTGGAAGACAGTGCAAGTAACTTGTTTGGAAGTGATGGGTGCTGGACCCCGTCAAAGGTTTTGGAGATATACATGGAGTTGGGAACAGGCAAGATCAGTGGAGTTACCGTGCTGAATGTCATACTGGGTTAGATCAGAACTTTCACTGCAGTCCCTTTATTGTCTTCGGTATGGAATCTCAATTAGCAGCATGAACCTCAGTCTGCCACCGTGAAACCTGGTGTACAGAACAAACATGTAAAACACCAACATTTAAAAAAGACTTTGTTGGAAGTAACTAGCACTGCACTATGTGATTTCTCTCTCAGAATGTATTCTAATAGATGTAATTATTAATTATGTTGCTCCCTCCCCATTGTTCCCCAATAGGTTGTGTTTATGTACCCCAGTAATTAAAAGTATGCTTGTGCAATATTTGCCATGGTCCAGTGAAATGTATTTTCTATTTTTTCTCTTTTTTAAGCTGTGCATATTTCTAAGATGTGAAAATATATGCTTTTTAATCAAATATGTCAATATTTTAGCTCTCTGATAAGGAAATGACCAGTTCCTCTGAAGAAAGTTGGATTTTCTAAAGCAAGTATTTGCTCTTCACGAGTATTACTAATGAGGAGTTTGCTTTGAATTATTCTGTCAAACTACTGAGAAGTGAAAATTGCTCTTCTGCAGTAATGCATCTAACTGGAGCCTTCACCGTTTCTGTTCTGTTGTGCTGTTACATAGTTGAAAACAATCCAATATGTATCTCCCATTTAAAAACCAGTGTTTAAATTCCACTAAAATGCAATTTAGTTTGTCTCTAACTGCGACTGTGTGGGTGGCAGTTTCAGAAGGAGTTATGGGAAGTAACAATCTTGGTTACTGTATTGGAGTGAGAACTTGGGCCAAAAATGTTGAGTGATGAATGAGTTCAATAGTGGAGAGAATCATAGTGAATGGTGTAATCATGAGTTTCTCATACTGAGGGTGCTTGTAGATTTGAGAATGGAGTCTGAATATAAAAATCAGCACCAAGATCAGACTTTCTGGGTGTAGAAGCAGCACAACAGTTGCTATAACAAAATGTATGTCTTTTTAATTTACTTAAAACTGATCTTGAACGTAGCTGACACTTCGACGTTGTGGCAGACGAAGTAGAAAACCGAGGAATTAGTTTGTGTTAACCTTTTGAGTATTGGTCATCCGTTGCACTTTGAAATAGTTCCACCAAATGCCATCTATTTTAAGAAAAGGTTTTATACAGATTTCTAGAGATTGATGGTATGAAGTGAAACATGAAATGTACAGAACCGTAAAACATTTCTGAATTTATATTCACTGGATAAGTTCTTTAATTTTGGTGTAGAAATGTTTCTACACTTTTTTATTAGTTCTCAGGATGAGGGTGACACTGGCAGGGCTGGATTTATTGCCCATCCCTACTTCCCCCCCACCCCAAAACATGTTGTTGAACCTTCTCCTTGAACTGCTGCAGTTTTGTACTGATGGTGTTCCCACAATGGCGTTGGGTAGGGAATTCCAGGATTCTGGCCGAGCAGTGATGAAGGAATGGCAATATATGTCCAAGCCAGGATCGAGGTGATGGTGTTCCCACAGTTTTGCTGCTCGTCTTTCTTGGTAAAGAAAGAAAGTTCTTACATTTATATAGCACCTTTCACGACCTCAGGATACCCCAAAGGGCTTTAATTTTCTTTCTTTCTTAATTTAACTTTAGTAAATTGGTTAATTCATCCTTTCACATTTTGGCATCACCTTGGTACGGCCAATGAAGTACTTTTGAAGTGTAGTCACTGTTGCAATGTAGAGAAAGTAGAGGTTATGTGACTGGGAGGTACAGTCAAATTAATTTTGGTGAGTTAAGGCAGTGTACCCTGTAGTATATTCTGCAGCCACAGGGCGGCAGTGGTGGAGGGGAAGGATATTGAGTCCAGTAGCACCAATCAAGCAGACTCTCCATCACAGATGTTGTTGAACTTCTTGAGTGTTGTTGCGGCTGCACCTGCCCAGATGAGTGGTGAATCTTCCATCATACTCCTGACTTGAGTCTGCAGATGGTGGAGAGGCTTTGAAGGGGCAGGAGATGAGCCACTCATCATGATGTACCCGGTTTCTGCCCCTGCTTTTGTAAACAATTTTACAACACCAAGTTATAGTCCAGCAATTTTATTTTAAATTCACAAGCTTTCGGAGATTCACAACACCAAGTTATAGTCCAGCAATTTTATTTTAAATTCACAAGCTTGTGAATTTAAAATAAAATTGCTGGACTATAACTTGGTGTTGTAAAATTGTTTACAATTGTCAACCCCAGTCCATCTCCGGCATCTCCACATCCTGCTTTTGTAGCCACAATGTTGATGCGGCTGCACCAGTTAAGCTTCTCCTAAATGTGGCCCATGTTTCTTCGCATATTATGCACTAGTTTCAACTGTGGTTAGTTTCACTGTGAGCTGAAACTAACTGTAATTGACAAATGGCTTAGCTGCAATGCTTCAGATTTTGCAGGCCTGGCGGACTAGGAAATGGCCCTTCAGTTGATTTGGAGCAGCTTCTTTGCACCAATCACTCCTGCAGTCCAGGAAGTTTAAAGAGCCAAGGCTCAATCTTCCAAGTTTTCAAGCTTTGATGCAGTGAAGGATTTTGGAACAAGAGCTGGTGGGAAGAGGAAGAAGGCTTGAATTATTTGTGTTTCGAGGGTTGGAATCTACGTGTACGCAGGCCTTGCCTTTTTGTGGTGGGGTCTTCTGGCCTTTTTTGTGTATAGGAAGTCTTTTTTGTGTGTGTAGGAGATCTCGATTTTTCTATGTGCACAGTGCTGCTTTTTTTTGTGTGTTTGAGGTCTTGCAATACTTGTGCGTAGGAATGTTTGAATTTTCTGTGCACCAGGACTCGCATTCCTGCAAAATCATACAGCCCACTTACTGGTTTTGACACCAGTATTCGGGCCTCTGCTCAAAAGATTGGATATCCCTGGTTTATCTTACATGATATCTGTGTTGGAACTTCATTATTATACAAAGAAATACAATTTGCCAGGACACCTCATCAAGCTGCGATTTAGCATTCTGTAATTGTGGCATTAAAAAGATCAAGTTGTCATCAGGCAATATTCCATACTTTCTTAATTTAGCTTTAGTAAATTGATTAATTCATCCTTTCACATTCTGGCATCACCTTGGTACTTTACAGCAGACACAACCTGATAATTGACCAACTGATGTATCAAATAATTTCACATTTGGGACAGAATAAAGAACACAGCGTCAAGAGAGCCCCAATTTTACATGAAAGATCTTAAATGCTCAGAGGATTAAGTGGGAGGTGAGAAGTTCTAAGTCTGGGTTTGGACTTGGTTGATTTATTTTTATTCTTTTCTCCTCCTTTCCCTACAAGGTTTATTTTGAAAGCTTTAAAATGAATGGAAAATGGCGGAGGTTACTCCAGAGTGCAGCTACATGTTAAGTTTAATGTGTTGACATTTTGTTCTTTTCGTGTTTCAGTACCAGCCACCAAGTTGAATGCCATGAGCAAACCTAGTCTGGGACAATGTGTCAGCAAATACGACTTGCTTGTCTGGTTTGAGATCAGTGAACTGGAACCTACAGGAGAGTAAGTTGATAAATGACGAGGTTTATTTTTACTGATCAATACATGTACAGTCAGGCATAATACAATTTGCAGCATTTCTTTCTCCTAATGATGAGATTGTTGTCTGAGATGAGTCTCATTAGTTGGGTAAATTCTTGTACAGCTTTGTTAATTTATACTTATCAAAAATTACATGTTTTGAGATGTTGTCTCTACAAAAAGTACTATTTTTAAACTGGTTGCATGGAGGGTAGGGGGTGAGAGAGGAGAGATGGGGAAAGAGAGAATTTGCTACAGTGCTAATTCTGATAAGGGCTACAGATCATAGAGGTGTTCTTTTTATCCTCGTACATTCTTCCTGCCCAAGAAACCTTTTGGAAAAGTAAAGAAGTTAAAAATATGATCAGTTTATAAAATTATACAAGGTTTTTCTAGGTTTATTAGGGGGTTCAGAGAATGGCTCAGTGTAATTTTTCTCCTCATTTGGGCTGATTCTTACTTTGACGGATGTCTTGTCCATTGTGCAGATATATCCCGGCAGTAGTGGACCATAGCGGAGGCCTGCCATGTCAAGGCACTTACCTGCTTCACCAGGTAAATATTTCAGTTGAACTCATCTATTTAACCCTGTGTCTGGTCGATACTTTATGCCAGAAAAGTGGTTCTGACGTCAAAAATTGTCGCGCAAGATATTAAATTTTCAAGCCTCAATTATACTTAAATTCACATGTATTCAATTCTGATCTAACGTTGTCTTGAAATATAATTTCAACCGGTATTTTTACCTCCTCATGCAGTATAGTTGTCCTATTGTACCCAACTCTAATTCTGTGCAGCTGATTTTTGGCCCATTAGATGCAACTGGATTCCTCTGTTCAGGCTTAATAATGGTCAGATAAACTGAAGCCAATTCCCAGCTTGTTGATGCTTGGGAAATTTGGAAGAACTGTGCTGGAACTAGCTGTTGCTGGGTTTGATGCTCAGAGAATCTCAAACGTTTCTAATAACAAAACAGAAATTTGGAACTGGGCCTAGTTCTCATTTTGTCATTGACCTGGAAAGAGCCTCACAATTTTAGTGAGAGGAAAAAAAGCAACAGATGATTCTGGGTCATGCGACTCTTCGTTCATTGGAAACTCTCAAAATTGAGCTTGGTTTTTGTAGGAGAAAAGAAAATTTAGAGGAAGCTTCATCCAGATGTTTAAAGTGGTAGGTACAGATCGGACAACTGTACGGTTATTTAAATTAGATTGCAGAACTAAAGCACATGTACTCAGTAAGCCTCAAGCAAGAGATTACACATTTCCCCTGAGTTACAAAAGAGTGGAATAGAGCCTTACCAGAAGCAATTAGGGCCATGTTAATTATTTAAAAAGAGCTGGAGAGCCCTGATACTTTAGTTGTTCAGATTTTGTGGTGAGCTATACCGACAGGGTTTCATTTCCATCCTGCACTGAGGTAGCTACAATGGGCCTTTGTGTCCCTGAGCTCGGGAGTGTCGAAATCAGCTAGGTTCCTTTCTCCTGATCACTATACAGTGGTCCTGGCAGGAGGAGTGAATGTGTGAGAGAGAGAGTGTTTATCTAAGCGCACATATACATAAGATGAAAATATGATCAGACCCAGCTCCACAATCAAATAGCCTGCCAACACTCACTGAACCGGCTACCACATAAACCATACGGACACTTGTATCCGGAAGCAATACGGGTACACTTACCTGATCAAATATTCTGTGGACGCAGTGTGCTGTTTGCATAATAGTTGTGTCACCTGTGTAATTGAACTAGGCAGAGTTAAACAGTGTGGGTTGTGTAATATGCAGTACTCAGAAAGCACTCTATTTTACGTACCATTGTGCACTCTGAGAACACTGTTGACGCACATAGAGAAGAACAAAACCGTAAGGAGAAATGAGTCATCCTTTGATTGAACTGACCTCTGACCAAAGCAGCTTTTTTAGCTTGGAAATTTTATGGAGCATAGATCGAATTGAAAGGAGAATAATCTTTGGCAGGGCAGAGGTTTAGCATTGTGGCAAAAGGAAGACTTGCATTTATGTAGCACCTTTCATGGCCTCAGGAAGTCCCAAAGTGCTTTATAGCCAATCAAGTACTTTTGTAGTGTAGTCACTGTTGTAATGAAGGAAATGCAGCAGCCAATTTAAGCACAGCAAGGCCCCACAAACAGCAATGTGATAATGACCAGATAGAACCACATTTTTCATAAATTCAATTATTTGGTATAAATTCATAAGAAATCTTTCATTTTGAAGGATTTGGAAATGTTGAATCAGTCCATGGCAGTGATGTGCTAAAAATTCTGGCTGTCTATCATGCACAATGCTTGGTCAGGATTGAGTCTGGTTTCTTGTATTGTCTTCTGTGTTTCTAATTACAATAATCCTGAAGCATTTTGCATCTGACATGTAGTCTATTGAGGAGTACTGAATGATGGTGATCTGACTAAAGCCATATTAATAAAATATATTCTAGTAAAATGCTATAGATGGTATTTTTAGAATACTTTGTTCCAATTTCTGATTTTAAAAAATCAATTTCTTGATTTGATCTAGACTTCCTATGATTTACTTTCCTTTAAGCTCAGATGGCTGACTCATCTGCTTTTGTTCAACCTACAAAGGTTAAGCTCCCAGAGGTTCTTAAAGCATTCATTCAGTCTTGTCCTACTCAAGCTATGAACTTGTACTATAACACTGCTATACTAAAATTATAAATAGTATGTATCTTAAGAAGGAAAGAACTTGCATTTGTATTGCACCTTTCATGGCCTCAGGATGTCCCAAAGTGCTTCACAGCCAATGAGGAACTGTTGAAGTATAGTCACTGTTGTCATGTAGGGAGCCAATTTACACACAGCAAGATCCCACAAACAGCAATGAGATAAATAATAAGATAATTGGTGATGTTGGTTGAGGGATAAATATTGGCCAGGATACTGGAAGAATTTCCCTGCTCCTCTTCGAAAAGTGCCATGAGATCTTTTCCATCCACCTGAGAGGGAATCCAAAAGGCTGCATCACTCTCCCTCCGTACTAAAGCTAAGTGTCAGCCTTGATTATGTGCTTAAGTCCTGTAGTGGGGCTTGTACATGCAACGCTTCTGACACAGCGGTGAGAACGCTACCACTGAACCACGTCTGACACCAAATAAACTAGAACTTTATTTTCTCGCAATAGGGAATTCAACGCAGGATTACGGTAACTATTGTACATGAAAAGGGCAGCGAACTTCATTGGAAAGATGTTCGAGAGCTAGTTGTTGGTGAGTGTTTTTCCAAAATCTTTTTTCCTTTTCAACCTTACTGAAAATATTAAACTTTATTTTTTAAAGTATTTTGCTTTTGCTATCTCTCTGGAGAGAGATAGAATTGCTGAAATTGGTAATGTTTGGACTCTCATTAAGAGTTAATTATTTGCATTCACATTTTAGTCAGAACAATAAATCTTTCTGCTTTGGAATTTAAAAGGCCCCCATTCTTGTACTAAACTGTGATTTATATTAAACTGGTAAACAGAATTTCCTTTTGACTTCAGACACGAAGGGAAAATACAGAAACTCCATGAGACAAGTGATGTTCATGCTGTCTCCTTCAAACCCAGTAATTATGTGTTTCACCACTTGCTCCCAGGCCGCATCAGGAATAAACCAGAGGTGGACGAGGCTGCTATAGATGCTGTTTTATCTTTGAATATTATTTCCGCAAAACATATCAAGTCTTCAAACGATGCTCATAGGTATGTGTGGTTTTTTTTCAGAAGAGACTGCACATCTTGAGGTTCAGTTCTTTTGTCCATACTCTATGAAATTGCATTCCTTACCTTGTAGTGTCTGAATTAAGGTTTGGGCCTGGCATAACCAATGTTTGTTTTTTTGAATAGTGTTCAGTATGAAGCATCTGTCTGATTGGAATGTCAGCACGCTTGTGACTGTAGCTTAACCCAGTTGCGAATGGTAGATTTGATTTGATGTGTGGTCTTTCAAAAATACAGTCCAACTACTGATGATACCAAGCTCCCAGCTCGGTGGGACCATCGTGTTTATCTTATACGGATACTCAGTTTGAGAATCGGCATAAGATACATACGTACAAAATTGACAGGCAGGAAAAGACCAGCTGGTCCATCAAGCCTGCACCACACTCATGATGGTCCGAGCATTATGACCGTCACTTCCTTCCCCGAAGCCATGTAATCTGCTGAGAGAGGCTGCCCTGATGTCTGAAGCTGTCATCAAGGTGTCTGGATTGTTCCTGGGTAGTAGGTTTTAATCTTTTATCTTTCTAGTTTCCTCACCACCTCTTTCCTTCTCTCTCCTCTCATTCTCTCCTCTTTTCTCGTGTTTATACATATTTCAAGTGGAACAAAATGAGCCCTCTGAGAGGCCTTTAAGGTTCTAACCCTTAGATGGCCAGTAGGTTCGGGAAATGAGCTGTCTCCCTGGGCCAGCTGATTTGTATGTGCTTCAGCATCTCAGTGCATGAGCTGAACAAGCACTATTATCACAGTATTAAATCGAAGATGTCAGGGACAACCCTAAACTACAAAAAAATTTATAAACTATTTCTTTTTTCTTTCCCCAGTCTCTCTACTGTATTTAACGTTATATATTTTTAACCTAACCTTTTTATAACTTAGTTCTTTTTGAAACCATCCTTAAATCACCTTACTTGCCTAATTTCTCCTATTTTCACCATCCATTTTGGAGGTTAGAGCAGCATTTTATAAAAAAATGGCTTTGTTTGACTAAAAACCAGCTCAAAAAGACGAGCTAATTAAAGCCACAGCAGTGAAGATTACCATGATCTGGGCTGCAACTAGGTCAATCTTTAAAGCGTAGAAATAGGCCAAAACAGGAAGGGCTGCTGATGTGTGTATACTGGATGGTTTATAGACTAAGAGCTTGCCTAGATAAGTACCTCATCTGTGGCACATTAAGGATTATAGCCTGGATGTTCCAATATGTAAAGGGCCCTTTTGCTCTTGAGGTTCAGAAGCCTTAGTCTAACAGTGAAATATTCAGGACTGCAGAAGGAATTCAGTGGTCAGGTGGCCTCTAGCTTGCGTGTTGTACTGATGCAGATGGTTGATGTTTTTGCAGTTTCCTTTATCGCTTACACAAGGCATGCCTGGCTGGTATTTCCGTTAATTTGGCTGCAGTTTGTTTCTCTCCTTTCTTTCTTCAGTACTACTAATGGATGCTTCTTGTATTTTGCAGGCTGTTTCTTGATTTGGATTTACCTAGGTATTTTGAGTTTTTCATTGTTGCTTGTTTATTCTGTGCTTATTAGATTAGTGCTTCATCACTTTTTTAAAAAAAAATTCATTTCCTTTGCTTTTTATTTAGTCATTGCTTAGTGCTGTTCCCAAACTTGTCTTTATACCACAGGTGTGGGAAATAACCAGTGAAAACATTTTACTTATTTCCATGGGCACGACATAAGCATCAGGGGCTCAGAACACGTTCATTCTGGTCTGAGAATTCAGACACTAGAGTTCAGTTCCACAAACCCACATGTTATAGATTTAATTGTTTGGCAAAAAGTTGGTTTTAATTTTTACCCCTCTGACTATTTAAATATTAAATTCACTCAAGTTAAGTGACCATCTTTTGGTATTGCTGCTGTAGGCTAATGTCAGCCAATAGGTGTAAGCCACTATATACACAGCAAATGGAGTGTGTGTAACAATCTCCACAGATGGATTGGTCGTAACGTGGAGCTAGATTGGTGTGTGATACCAATAAGAGCTCAATCTTTAACTTAAACGTATTCAAATATTTAGGGGGGATAGCGTGCCTTGGAACTAGAAATGTAAACATTTACTGAGCTGTAGTGATGTGGAATACAAGCGTTGGCACCAATAAGATTACTGTCAAATTTACATTCGTACTACATGGAATAAGAATAACGAGACTCAACAGGGTCAGTAGTTGGAGGGCCACAATTAACTTCAGTGCCTCTGGGGGGAGGGAGAAGAAAAATTGATCAGGTTTTCCGCACCAGGCCCCTGCTGAAAGGTGAACTGTGTGGAAGTCTAAGAACAGAATTGGGCTCGGTTGTGATGCACTGCGAGGTGGAATAGCCTCCAGGCGCTGACTGTCTAAGTTCACACATGAGGAGATGGCCGCTGAGGATGAGGAATAAAAATGGAGAATTTAAATTAAGCTTTGTGGCAATTAAATATTGTATGGGTTATACTTGCCCTGAATTATCTCAACTTGTAAGTACGTTTTCCAGACAGTGACCCAGGGACATTGGAGAGAAATAAGTCAGCTGTGATGGGGGGTGGGGGGGAAGGGGGATCAAGAGATCTCTGTCCTTATTTTAATCCCAGTTTCTATCAAGAAAAAGTTTAAAAGGAAATACCCTGTGGTATAAACAAAATAGTGTATGAAGAGGAGATGTTGCATGAACATTATTTCCACTGGTGGTGCCTGTAATTCACTCAAGACATTGTCTCCAGTGATTCCAGTAAAACCTGCTTCAGGGAAATAGTTCCTGTATGACGCTCCTCTTGCACAGTATCCCCT
The DNA here is from genome assembly GCF_035084215.1 of Heptranchias perlo. Taxonomy (NCBI): domain Eukaryota; kingdom Metazoa; phylum Chordata; class Chondrichthyes; order Hexanchiformes; family Hexanchidae; genus Heptranchias; species Heptranchias perlo. The sequence continues at coordinate 12,168,208 of NC_090356.1, forward strand.
AGTCTTTGGTAGTGGCAGTGGTTGTTCAGCGTAGATATATTGAAAATAAAGTCCTCCAGCAATATTTATGTCCTCTGAATGGTAATACTCGATTCATATTATAGGTAATGTGCCATGGTAATACCCTGCATTTCCAGCATATTGTCTTAATCAAATTTATGGTTATAGTCTGTGGTCCAGAAAATAACCAGTAAGATGTGTGTAGGCAGTCTTTCTGTCGACAATTTCTCTCTTCTCCCTCCCGACCCCGCTCCCCACAGACACAGGCTGCTCACCCTTCACCCCGACCTGCTGACCTATTTTGGCGCTCGGTTCCCCAACGCTGCAAATTTAAATTCTTATCATTGTGTTTAAATTCCTTCATGGCCTCGTCCCTCCCTAGCTTTCTGTAATCTCCTCCAGCCCTCCGTTCTCTGACTCTGTTTTTTGCATCCCCCCCTCCTCCCCCCCAATCCTTCGGCCAACCATTGGGAGTCTCGCCTTCAGCTGTTGAGGCTCCACACTCTGCAATTTCCTCCTTGAACCCCTCCACCTCCCTCTCCTCCTTCATGGCCCTCCTTAAAAGCCATCTCTTTGACCAAGCTTTGGTCATCCCTCTTAATATCTCCTCCGTTGTCTTGGTGCCCATTTTTGTCTGCTCACACCTCTGTGAAGTGTCTTGGGATGTTTTTCTACATTAAAGCTCCTATGTAAATGTAAGTTGTTCTTGATTTAGTATTTGACTATTGTTTTTATGTATCCCATCCCACTGAGTTTTAGGTCCACCTTCTCCCATCCTTGTTCCCCTTGCAAATAGCACACTTGTCCTTGAATCAGAGGGTAGGTAGATATGCTCTCAGCCTTTCACTCTGCAACCATGAGAAGGTGCAAAACAGCTGCTCAAAATGACTCAACTTCCATGCAAATTAATTCTTTCTCTTCACCCCTGCTCTCCGTGGGTATGGAAGTACTTGCTCACCATTCTGCACTTCCTCTGATCAGTCAGCCAAGATCAGCAACTGACTGATCAGCAACATTATAACTGAATTTGGAGAAGAGGTCTGGTTGAAAGGGGATATCTGCACACAAGAGAGTGCTTTAGCATAAATTGAATACAGTAAACCTGTTGTCTATGATATGTTTGATAAATGTTGCCTTATAGATGAATGCATTCTTATGATTACCTATTGGAATATTCTTGTTTCAGCATTGACTATGATCTGCATTGATTATTTTACAACGATGAAGCTAATTTTACTTCATAACATTTAGATTGAATGTGCAAGAATTCCCCTTGTAATTTTCTCTGATTTTGGGGAGGCATTTCATCATCTAATAACAAATCACGTTAGTGTTCCAAATTTCCAAAAAGGATTGAAGGTAGACCAACTTTGTTTATCCCGATGGTCCATTTGCCTTCATTTGTATAACTGATTACATTCTTCTTCATAGCCCCGAAGTTGTGCAGATTATGACTCTTGTAAAGTACTGCTGAAACCCTCATCCATGCCTTTCTTGCCTCTGGACTCGACTATTCCAATTCTCTCCTGACTGGCCTCCCATCTTCCACCCTCCATAAACTTGAGCTCATCCAAAGCTCTGCTGCCCGTATCCTAACTCGCACCAAGTCCCGTTCTCCCATCACCCCTGTGCTCAATGACCTACATTTGCTCCCAGTCTGGGAACGCCTCGATTTTAAAATTCTCATCCTTGTTTTCGACTCCCTTTGTGGCCTCGCCCTTCCCTATCTCTGTAACCTCCTCCAGCCCGACAACCCTCCGAGATCTCTGCGCTCCTCTAATTCTTGCCTCTTGCGCATCCCCAATTTTAATCACTCCACCAATGGTGGCCGTGCCTTCAGCTGCCTAGGCCCTAAGCTCTGGAATTCCCTCCCTAAACCCCTTGGCCTCTCTACTTCTCTCTCCTCCTTTAAGACGCTCCTTAAAACCTATCTCTTTCACCTATCCTAGTATCTCTTTATGTGGCTCAGTGTCAAATTTTGTTTGAGGCTTCTGTGAAGTGCCTTGGGACATTTTACTACATTAAAGGCGCTATATAAATGCAAGTTGTTGTTGCATATGATGAATTTTAGTTGTTCATGTTTTAATGTGAGGTTATCCACTTCAGTTGTAAAAACAGAAAGACAGATTATTATCTGAATGGTGATAGATTGGGAAAAGGGGAGGTGCAACGAGACCTGGGTGTCCTTGTACACCAGTTGCTGAAAGCGAGCATTCAGGTGCAGCAAGCAATTAGGAAGGCGAATGGTATGTTGACGTTCATTGCAAGAGGATTTGAGTACAGGAACAGGGATGTCTTACTGCAGTTGTATGGAGCCTTGGTGAGACCACATCTGGAGTATTGTGTGCAGTTTTGGTCTCCTTATCTAAGAAAGGATGTCCTTGCCATGGAGGGAGTGCAACAAAGGTTTACCAGACTGATTCCTGGGATGGCAGGACTGACGTATGAGGAGAGATTGGGTCGACTAGGCCTATATTCACTAGGGTTTAGAAGAATGAGAGGTGATCTCATCGAAACATATAAAATTCTAACAGGACTAGACAGACTAGATGCAGGGAGGATGTTCCCAATGGCTGGGGAGTCCAGAACCAGGGGTCACAGTCTCAGGATACGGGGTATGCCATTTAGAACCGAGATTAGGAGAAATTTCTTCACTCAGAGGGTGGTGAACCTGTGGAATTCTCTACCACTGAAGGCAGTGGAGGCCAAGTCATTAGGTGTATTCAAGAAGGAGTTAAATATATTTCTTAATGCAAAGGGGATCAAGGGATAGGGAGAAAAAGCGGGAACAGGGTACTGAGTTAGACGATCAGCCATGATCATTTTGAATGGCGGAGCAGGCCCGAAGGGCTGAATGGCCAACTCTTGCTCCTATTTTCTATGTTTTTATGTATTACTTTTATATTATGCTTTTTTCCACATTTATCTTAAGTAAGTACATTCAGATTATGCACTTTGCACTTTATGTGCAGCTTGTATGTTCATGAGGTTCACCTGGGTTTTCTTAATGCAGGCATTATATAATGATTTGATAAGCTGTGCACATAGCGCATAGCAAATTTAAGTCTAATTTAATTACAAAGAGCTAATGGAATCTCTTACTAAAGACATATCAACAAAAGCTCAAATTTTTGAAGGTAGAGTTTACTGCAGAAACTGTTTCTCATTTCAAGAGGAATGTGGCTGAGGATCAATCCATGCCTTTCAGGTGAAAAGCCCCCTGAGAATAGTGGGGAGGGGACAGAAAGGAAGAGAACAAGAGTTGATGGTTAAAGGTACTGGTCTGTACTGAGTCAGCTGGGGCAGCTGTTGGGGTTGCAGCATCCCTGGGCTGGGTAGAGGAAAAGTCAGCCAGAGTTTTGCTCCTGAAAGTGTGGCGATATCTGGTGAAGAAATGAACCTACGTATTCGAACAACTAGCTGAAATCATGATCTTGGCAAGTTTATGAAGAATAGTCTCTCTAACAAAGTACCAGAGGACTGCCAATGGCTGTGGAACCGTAACTCGGCAGGAGTCAGTGACTTTAGGTGAGGAAGAGAGAAGGTAATTACAAAAAAAGCACATCATTCAGAATTTTAATAACCTGCCACAAGGAACTACGGCTGGAGATTTATTACAGGATTTGTCTGGCCAGTACAGCACCGTGAAATGGTAGGATGCAGGTGTGCACTGGAAATTCCCCACATGCTGACTTAATTTCTGGGTGGATGCTGCAGGAAAGCTGTGTGTTTCCCCACAGGGACAGGGAGAGAAAACCTAAAGTGTTGCCTTAGGCTGCACTTGTGCATCTCTTGGCTCGTGGATTCAGCATATGGAAATTCTTTGGAGCAAGCCAGCTACCTAACCCATCAGCCAGGAACGTCAATAGTATGGGCAGGCCATCAGGCAGAGGAAGGGAGAAACTATCAGGGAAAACCACTTAAAAGTAGGGCCTTAACCTCTTGTATAAAGATGCTGAGTGCATTCAGGCACAAAATATTCAACATTAGAAGAAACATATCTAGTCAGTAACTTAATATTAATTTGAAGGGAAAAGTCAGCTAAGTTGAATCACAGCGCTCGTGTAGGTAAACTGATTTCTCACTGTGCATAAATTATGTCAGTCTCACAGTTTGTATATTTTCATCAAATTGCCCAATTTTTAAACCCATCTATACTGAATTTAAAAGCAAAGTACAACTTGAAATCAAGGTGGCACTGAAGAAAATAGCTGCATTTGAAAAATTTTAGAAGACATTTCGTTTTTTATTTGCTCCAGACAATTGATTACTGAAAAACATAAAATTATCAGGTGTATAATTTTCTTTTATTTAAAAAAAACTAGAGTCAAAAATCTCACTATTACTCTGTTAGTTTAGAAATGACCACGGCAGAGATTTACATATCGCAACTATATTAACATTTTGTGTCTTTAACAAAATGTCATTTTGCAAAATGCCTCCATTAGAATCAACTTTCTTACGATGCAAATAATTGTGATTTGAAAAATATAGCTATGTGCAGAGTTCTGTGAATACAAAAGTTTACAGCTCTGTGCATATTAAAGTACCTGTAGGAAGATATTTTGTTAATATGTTACTGCTGTCTTTATGCTCTCTGTATAGATTGTCTGAATCGGTCTTGAAAGTTCAATCTACTTTTTCTTGAGTTAGTAACCAAATTAGTTTTGTCTGCGTATGATCTTCGTATTGTACTGTTACATGATTACAGCTTTTTTGGGAAATATAGTTTTTATCCTGATAGCTTGTTCTACTTTAATGTATCTCAATATCGTGCATCTGGAATTTACTTTCAACCATTTTATTCAATGTACTGAATTCCACGCTGATATACGGGCATTAAGCTCTCCAGTTTGATTCTGAATTCATGAATTGACAAATAGCTGTATTTGTAAGGATATCACAAACATATACAACGACGTCAGTGGTACAAATGATATCATCCAACATATGTTGTTTACCTTTCAAAGCACTGTCTCCTGGGAAGTTTTCCACTGCTTTGTGTAATTACGAATAGAAATATAAATGTCAGTAACAAGACATGACTTGGTAACAGTTTTTTTTTACGCACTGAGTTGTTATGATCTGGAATGCACTGCTTGAAAGGGCGGTGGAAGTAGATTCAATAATAACTTTCAAAAGGGAATTGGATAAATACTTGAAAAGGAAACATTTGCAGGACTAGAGGGAAAGAGCGGGGGAGTGGGACCAATTGGATAGTTCTTTCAAAGAGTCGGCACAGGCATGATGGGCTGAATGACCTCCTTCTGTGCTGTATGATTCTGTGATTGTAAACAATTTTACAACACCAAGTTATAGTCCAACAATTTTATTTGAAAATCACAAGCTTTCGGAGGCTTCCTCCTTCCTCAGGTGAATGTCAAGAAATCCTCGAACCTTTCGCAATTGCCTTGGCAACGGGCAGTTGGAAAGACTATCTGTAATCACCAGGTATTGTTCTGTGATTTATAAATGCGAAAGGTTCGAGGATTTCTTGACATTCACCTGAGGAAGGAGGAAGCCTCCGAAAGCTTGTGATTTTCAAATAAAATTGTTGGACTATAACTTGGTGTTGTAAAATTGTTTACAATTGTCAACCCCAGCCCATCACCGGCATCTCCACATCATGATTCTGTGATAACAGACCTTTTACACATTGCAGTTTAATAAATAGGAAGCTGTGTGCTGTTTGGGACAGAATGGAACTACTTGTGACAGGAAGCAAGACTAATCAGAAAAAGTGACCCTTTGACTGTTGTATTTGGAATTTTTGGGTGGCAGTTTTTGAATTACATTGCAGCTGCTACAATGTGCAAGGAATGGGTGGGAACCCAAGCTAAAACACAAATAAAGGAAGAGAAAGGAAATTGGTAAAAATGGGCAGTGTCGCTGCATAACTGCAGAATAGTAACACTGCAACTGTAACATCGAGCAGGATTTCAACAAACATCTGAGGCAAAATCAAGTCTATCAACAGCAGCATTGCAAGATTATATAAACTAAGACAAGATTTTGTGATTATACTGGACCATGAATAAACTGAGAAGAGCAATAAAATGTCTGTTTGGGCTTGATATTGATGGGGTGGTTGGAACAAAGACATCAAGCCATGGAATTTATACTAGGAAATTATTTTCAGGACTCATGGTCAGTCTAAAAGAGGAAAGAGATAATCCAAGGAAAGTGTCCATGAAACCTGGTGAATGATCAGAAGAATATGGGGAAGAAGCTGTAGCTGAGATGAGGGGAACGAGAACTTTAAATACTTCATTCAGGTTTCCAGAATGGTCTTTTTTAATACTGTAACATCTTGAAAAGAGAAAGTATTAAAAAGATAGAGCTATAAGAATTTATAATGGTTTAGTGGAAAAATTAGTAGTTGGGGTGGCTCTGAGACAAATAGATGGGAAGGTTCCAGGCATCTGTTTTGGTGTAGTTAGTTATCAGCCAAGGGGTCCTACAATTCTCCTCAGCATCCCTGGGCTAGGAGGGTGAATAATTAGTTTCCACTTCTGATCAGTGTCCAGTGTCCCTTGAATAAGTGCATGTATAAAGATGTTGGTCTCAGCTGTGATGCTTCCACAGTCAAATGGCTAATAAATCCTCATGTTCCATACTGTCATGAAGAGCAGCCACTTGGGCATGGTATCGGAGAGTTGCCAGCACCTGTGGGGCTGCACCCCAACGAGAAAAGCCACCTTCAGGAGAGGAAGGGCAAGACGAGCAATCTGGAGGAAAATAAGAATGGATCCAATGTATTGTCGGAAAAATGGAAAAAACTGAAAAATTTATTTTAGTGGTGAAATATACCATAAGAAGGGTCCATGTGTTCAGAAATGCCAGTGCTGAAGGACACTAAGAGCATCTAACTGCAGCTTGTAAAGTGAGTTATGGTTGTCAGTTTGCATTCCAAGGAAATCCCTGTGATACGTTTTTCTCGGGTTAGCTAATTAGAATCTCTCGCAGTGTAAAAGCACACCTAATATTCTCTCTGTTTTGCTCCAGCATATTTCTTCACATATCAAACTGACCATTATTGTTTTATCCTTTTTCTTTCCCCCCCCCCAGAAGTTTTTATCGGTTCGAGGCCGTCTGGGATAGCTCGCTGCACAATTCCCTCCTCCTAAACCGCGTGACTCCATATGGTGAAAGAATCTACATGACCCTTTCTGCGTACCTGGAGGTTTGTCTGTGTAACTGTTTCTAATAAATCAGCAATATTTTCTGATGACCATCAGCCTCATTTAAAGCACGTGAAATGTAAGAAAGATCCAGTATTGTCCTTATGTTGGTTTTCACTCGCAAATGGAAATGAGGTAGTATTTAATGGAATGCATAGATAGCCAACAGCTTCTCTACAATATGCATAAACTAATCAATCACCCATGGTGTTCCACATACAGAGTTGAGACCAAATGAAGCAGGGTTGGTGGCCGGGTGATGGCTAGACCAAGGCTAGCCGATGTGAGATTTTTAATGAGATAGAGATATGTAATATAAAACGTATTTGTATTCTGTCCTCATATTAAAATCGTTTTTTTCTATAATACTTTGATATTATGTAGAATTAAATAGCAAAACTTACTGCAGTTTAAGTAGCAGAGAAGTAGAGTTGTTTGGAACGTGAGTTTCTCTGCAGTTTAAACTGGGAGCTGTGAAACCAAAGCACTGCAGTGCCACCACTGGTGGAAGGGCTTAATTACAGTGTGATAAGTTTACATGGGCAGCTTCCATTATAAATGTGGATGTAGGAATTTATAATAGAAAAGTTGACACAAATTGCGACAAATAGGCGACAACACGAAGTAAGGTTTTGTAGACTAGAAGTGTGCCCAGACATTATTTTTATTATATTGATGTTTCTTCTGAGAAAAGAATTTGCATTGTGCTAGAATGATCAGTTTGATGAACAAAATGAAGCCAAGACACTTTAGCTTTAGAGGAATACAGCGACAGCAGATGTGTGGTTGACTACAGAAAATGTGAACCTAAAAATTTGATCACAAATTGAGTGATGAAAGATCCAGAATAGGTGTCAGGAAAATCAACACCCGTCCAACTTTGCACTTTTCGACACCCCTCACTGGGAGCACATCTTTCTCTGCATTCTCTCTTGAATTTAAACCTCAGTCTCGAGGTAAAATGACATCGCCATGTTCTAATGCACAGTGTCCCTTTTTGCTTTGTTGATGACACAGCAACCCATGAATCATGTGTAGTGGCCAGTAGGAAAAGCAATTCTGCTATTAAATAGAGATTACAACATTGCTAATCACTAATTGCCTCAGTGGGGAGTTTTGAGATGAGCTCAGGTCGCAACCTGATCCAGCAACTGCCTTGCTCATGTTCTTTGCTTACCACCAGAGAATGTCAGCTTCAGCATCTAGCATTCACATTGCTAAGTTTTTTTTTTATAAATATGTATATATTGTAGCAAATGATGTCAATTTGCTAACGTTATAAATTTTTAGTTGTGCACTTTAACTCTTGATTTAATTTGTTCTGCATTCTTCGGTCTTTCAGCTTGACCATTGCATTCAGCCTGCAGTGATCACCAAGGACATCTGTATGGTCTTCTACTCCCGGGATGCCAAGATCTCGCCTCCACGATCCCTGCGTAATCTGTTTGGCAGTGGCTATTCAAAGTCACCTGACTGGTACTTAAGCCTTTCAAAATCAAATAAGGGAAGATGCATAATGGGCTTTATACCAATATTAAAATAGATTGGGAGAATAGGTTTACTTTAGACCCGTCACATGATTTTTCCACATACGTGCTATAAACTGATGCTTTTTATAGAATGACTTGTGGTTGCAAATGTAATACTTTGTGAATGGTGAAGGATGAATTTTTGATGAGGACAAAAAATAGAAGCTGATTTTGGTTTTGTTTCAGTAACCGAATAAGTGGGATCTATGAGCTCAGTTTGTGCAAAATGGCAGACACAGGAAGCCCTGGTAAGTACAAGATTCAGATGATCTGGTATCGGTTTCTTACACTATCCATCCTACTTTTGTTTAGCACATGATTATACACGTGTGTGCACACAAACTCTTCAGCAGGCGCCTCTGCATAACTGATCATGTTTTTTTATGTTCATTCTTGGGATGTGGGTGGCGTTGGCATGGCTGGCATTTTTTTTTGGCCATCCCTAGTTGCCCTGAGATGGTGGTGGTGGGCCGCCTTGTACCTCTGCAGTCCGTGTGGTGAATCAGTTGGATTTTATGACCGTTTGACAGCTTCATGGTCACATTTACTAATGCCAGCTTTTTATTTCCAGATCTTTTAAACTGAATTCAAACTCTTAAACTGCCATGGTGGGATTTGCATGCACATTCTCTGAATTATAATATAACCACTGTGCAGTGAATGGGTGTGCTGGTTCAGTCAATGTGCCCATTTGTACAAGATTTTGTTTAAAATGTTACTGAAATTAAACAATTTAAAAATGCTACAGTTTCCACACGACCCTGTGTCAAAGCCTGTTGAGATATGAACCCACTGTTCATCGGGTGTCTAGACTTGGGTCATTCCTATAATTCTTGATTTCCATCACGCTATCAGGATATAAAGGTCAATATATTCTGTGATTACAGAACAAAAGCTCACACACAGATTCTTACTGTTTTGAATCTAATTAGTTCAATGTCACTGTCTCAAATCTACCACAGCACCAAAAGAAGCAGGACTAGATGTACCAAAACAATATCTATTGCACTCCTTTTCTGTTGTTACAATATGTGTCTTTTCACATTTTATTATTAAAAATCTGGAAAGGTTTTCTGTGCGTTTGTAGTTGAAATAAAATGCAGCAAATACGCAAGACCCCTAGAATGACTTAATTTGCATAGTTTTGCAATCAGTGCTTGTTTTTATTTGGTGATCTTTGACCCGCTCTCTTCTAACATCCATAGGTTAAGTATCGTATTGCAGAACAGCATGTTGTGGGAAAAAAATAGGTTAATATGATCTCTTTTGAAATATATTTTCAGGAAGTATTATTGTTCTTCAGATATTCACAGAAGATTAACTTTCAATGATCATGATGTAAAGTCTGAGTGTTTTCTCATTACAATTTCTTGGAAATGTCATCTTATTGTGACGTACTATTGATTTCTGAGGAGAGGGTCCCCTCCAGGGCTTTGGAATTATTTGGTTTATTGGTTTCTATTTATATTTTCTTTCCGTCCTCTACTTTTTTTGAAGATTAATATGCATCATTTCCCAGCCAAGAGGTTGGGCACAACATGTGCTCCATGCCACCTCTGAGCAGCTTCTCGGACATGAACAAGAATGAGCCAGAGTGGATGCAAAACACTTACTGTCGTTGGCCTCCTGGGAAGATGCTGGTGACTATTAAACTGTATCCCTACCATACCTCACTGGCTATTGGGGGCAATGGGCTGTAAGGGGAGTAAGTTGGAAGGATAACTGCATTTGAAATATGGAATTTATACCATAAATTATGACTGAAATTATTTTTGAAATCTTTAAATTTTTTATGCAGGTGACATAATTACATCACTGAAGTCTTTCTCCCCCGTTGGCAGAACCAGTCCACAATCTGCATCAGTATAGTCCCTGTCTAACATTTCAATTTGTTTTGTCACTTTAATTACCTAATATATGAACAGAATACATAAGCTGTGATTAATATTTAATATCCTACTTGGGCACGGTTATCCTGAGTTGTCAAGTCACCCTATTCATGAGATATAAATTGTATCCCACAGCTGGTTATTATGTATTTATGTAAAAGTGACATTTTTATGAATAGAGATGACTTTAGTGCTTAATTGGCATTTATTATTTTTGCATTTAATGCATTGATATTTTTTAGCTTGGCTAACTTTTTAAAATTCTTCCAGTCACTTGTATATGTCCTGCAAACTGAACTTGGATCCTACTTCAGCTTGACCTTGAGCCCATATTAATCTTCCATCAGTGGTGACATTAAAGGACATTGCAGCAGTCTGAAATTTGGAGACTGGTTTTTGTACAAATCATGATTACAATACACAAAGATAACATGCTTATGACATTAGAATGACTGTGTTTCTTGTGCATATTTCTATAGAGATATCTCCGTGTCCTTTATTTCACTCTATATATTTCTGGCTTTACTTATGAAAATGAAAGGCAGAGAGTGTAGAGTGGGTTTCCCATGTAACTATAATCTGAGTTACAGATATAACCGTGCCACATGGATTGCAGAAGTATAATCAGGAAGCACCATTGGAGAACTAATTTCCAATTTGAGATTTCCATGTCTGTGTTAGGTGAAAATATACTTATAACAATAGCAGTAATATTAACATAACCTGGACAGCTTAATGTGGGTGGAGTAATACTTTGTTCTGCTTTAGGAATGCAAAGGAGACGAAGAAAAATTTTAGACACCTCGGTTGCCTACGTACGAGGAGAGGAGAATCTAGCAGGATGGAGACCCCGTGGGGACAGCCTTATTCTGGAGCACCAATGGGAACTGGAAAAATTGGATCTACTGCATGAGGTAAATGGAGTGCAGAACAGATTCATTGGCTTCTTGTACCAAAGCATCTTATGTTTTGGGGTTCTTGTAGTTCAGAAGAGTGACCAGGAAGGGTACACGTTTTTCCCACTCCACAGATTCAGCTCACAATCCCTACTTTGGAGTTGTATACTCTTCTTTGGTATGTTATATATTACTGCTTTCAAAATATTTATTATGTGTATATAATATGTTTACACACACAATATATATTTTGAAAGCAGTATTATCGAGTGTGTGTGTGTGTGTGTATAATAAACGCATGCACACACACAATAATTGAAAAATTTCAGTTTTGCTCTTTGGTTCAGGTAATATTTCATACATTTCAAAATATTCATTGGCTACATGGAAGCAAATGTTTACTTAAAACAGCCTTTGAAGATGCCATGAACAAATCTAATCAAGTAGATTTGAGATATTTAGGTCAAAATTCTGTGGACGCTAAATTGGGCCGTGTAACGCCCGTTGTTTCGGCGCTACATGACCTCGCCGACATCCAAGATGGTGTCTTGGATGCGCACGCACGTTTCCTGCATGACATGCGCCAGCCGCCATCTTGGTATAGGAGTTAGCGGAGGCGTCGATAACAAACGCTGGAATCATGTAAAGTAGGGAGAAAATGGCTTCGATCAGTGTGCAACGCTGATTTAAAGTGATAAGTCCCAAAATGGTGTCTAACGCTCAGCTCAACTCAACGCACAGTCTTAACCCCGACCATCTGAAAGTCTCTTAGAGTGCCTGGAGGACCCCCCCACCAGTGCTATTTAAAGGGACCATGTAGGATTTACAGGTTAGTGGCTGGATTGTTGCTTCTGGCTGGCGAGACATTTATAACTGTTTTTGGAGGTCTCCTAGACTTCAGTACTAGGACACAGGGACATAGCCTAAAATTTAGAGCCAGGACGTGCAGGAGTGAAGTTTGGAAATGCTTCTACACGCAAAGGGTGGGAGACGTTTGTAACGCTCTTCTGCAGACGGCAGTTGATGCTAGCTCACTTGTGAATGTTAAATCTGAGATTGATAGATTTCTATGAACCAAGGGTATTAAGGGATATGGGGCTCAGACGGGTATATGGAGTTAGGTCACAGGTCCACTATGATCTGATTGAATGGCCGAACAGGCTCGACAGGCTAAATGCCACTGCCGCTTGCTGCCTCCTGATAGGTGCCACCTTCTCCTACAAGAAAGCGGGACGTGTGTCTGGGTGATGTGCCTGCCATGGTTGAATAGCTGCCAGTGTGTGTGGCCTGTGAGTTGTGGGTGGGCGGCTTGAAACAGTGGTAATGTGTAAGGGTGAGAGGAAGCATCTGATTGGAAGAGTTGAGTACTGATGGAAAGAGTTTATTGGTATGTGGGTGATGGGTGCAGTTGGTAGGAGACGCCACTTGACAGTTGATCTCACTCACCTTGACCACTCATGTCAAAGCATTGAACTTCTTCCTGCACTGCATCCATGTTCATGATGCTGTGTGCCTGACATTGACTTCGTCCCCCGCTGCCTTCCACTGCCTTTTGAGTATATGTCTGGAGGGCCTCTTGCACCCCCCCCCCCCCCCCCGCCCGTGCAGATATGGGATGTCCCTCCTTCTGTCCACCTCTTGCACCCAAGGTGTCTCTTGCATCAGCAGAGAACCTTGGTGCACGCACTCTCGCAGGCCTGGTACCAACTCAGATCGGCAGATTGGTGAGGTCTGGCGTGCAGATAGGAGGATGTGGGATTTAGTAGTGCGCAACCTTTATTCAATGTTTTAATGTAACTCATCAGTGTGTAAACATAGGGGTGGGACCTGCATCTGTGTTTTACGTGTGTGATGTCTGATCTCCGTTCAGACTCCGTGCAGACAGTGGACTGTTATTTTCAGCAAATAACAGGTACCAGCTACCTTTAAGAGATTTCTAAGAAACATCCTCCCTTTAAGAGATTGTGTTCCCTCTGGTGGTGGAAAGTGCAAATTGCATTGATTCCACACGCAAGGCCTCGAAAGGAAGGCTGATTGCAGGTTAGCCCTTGGGTGGGTCGAAACTTGGGTCCTGCCTGTGCAGGGGCCGTTGGGCCCGGGGTAATAGCGCATCACGCTACCTGCGTCCAAAAACGGCCCCTATCGAATTTATCCCCCTGAATTTTTTCACAAAATGTCTATTTTATGAAGTCTCTTTGCCAGTGGTCGAAATGCATGAACAAAATGAATTGCGTTCTTCATAACAGCATTTAAAACTGCCTCAGCCAGTGTAGTAGACTCTCACCAGGAATCTTCTCCACGTGAGAACGCCAGTCAATGCTGTCACTTCCTCTTTCCCTGCAGCAAAAAAACAGTGAAGGCGAAAAAATCTGATTCACTCCCTGTATTTGGCCTATAGTCCTCCTTTGTTCGATTTGAAACACTTGAGATTAAGCAGCAATTCTAGAGTCCCTATAGTTCTCATTGTATACGATTGGTTTAATGATGCCATTTAACCCCATCACAGTAATGATGCATTTTCATTTGGAGTACATGGTATGAGGAAGTTTGGGATTTGTCATCCTAGCTTTGACTATGGAAATATTTAATGAATCACATTAGTGATTATTATTGTAGCAAGTTACATAGATGCTTTCCCTACTTCTGGATTAATAGTCATTGAGGTGATTTCCACTTGTTCCCGATTATGTTGAACTGTACTATTAAAATTTAGTTTTGGTAAAAGCCATGTACTCGAGGTGAGATTGTACATATCCACTGAAGGATGATCTATGATGGAAGGAAACTTGGAAAAATGGAGAGGGAATGGAGAAATCCTATAAACTGAAACCATGAATGTAAAGGAATTTTTGGTGGGTTTAAAGTATTGTCCTTTACTAAGACCCGCAAGCTAGATACAAACCATGAGAATCCAGTGACTGATTAACACACATGTTTTGTGGCTCTCAAAGTTATATATCTGTACTTTGAACATTTTCATATGCTTAGCAAAATAACCTAGTGTATATTTATTAAGGTTGAGAGGACACGCCACCTCCTGCTGCTGCGCGAGAAGCTGAGTGAAACGTCTCCGAAATCTCTCTCTGATTCCATCTCCCCGAGTATGAGCAGTGGTACACTCAGCACCTCAACTAGCATCTCCTCACAGATATCTACCACAACATTCGAGAGCGCTGTTACCCCCAGTGAAAGCAGTGGATACGACTCATCAGACATTCAGAGTCTCGTGGACCGAGAGAAAGAACTGGCAACCAAGGTACAGGCTGTAGAATCATTCAAGGTGGGGCTTTTTTGCAGTGATCAAAAAATGCATGGGCTGTGCTTTGTGCTGGTTCAAATAAAACTGGTATTAAATTTTTAGCATTTTTACTCCAGTTTAGTGTTTCAATAAAATTTTGGCAAAAATTGTTATTTCGTCCTGAGAACAGACTTGGAACTTTGGTTTTGTGGCAGTTACTTTCGGAAGAATTCTTTTTTTGTCTCCTGTTCTTTGTTTTTGAGCTTTGAAATAATCGAATGGCCTCTTGCATGTCCTCGTGCCGTGGGTAACCATTTGTTTCTGATGCTGTGCGATGAAATGACAGCATTTCACTAATTTGCATGGTGATGCTGTTGATTTCTCTCCACACACACACACACACACACACACACACACACACACGCGCCCAGAATCCAGTTGTGCAAAATCATGGTCATAGTTCCTCATGCAACACGCTCCTAATCTTGCCTTATTATTTGAAGGGAAGCATCGGGCAGAGGCCCACCCATATCCTCAGGTAGAAAATTGGAGAGAAAATCAACCTGGTAACTCTGGCTTATCTCTCTGTAGCTACTTAAGGTTACTAATGGCAGAGTCCTGAGAGCAGGTTATTCATTCACTGTGTGTGAATTGGAAAGCAATTGGTAAAGAAATGTTTTTTGTGTAAAAGCACTAAAATTTGCTTAATTGCAAAATTAGAGCCATGTAGCAAAGTGGAACAATTAGTGACACACTTATGTTCAGACAGCTTGTGAATATATATTATTTTTGTATATAAAATAAAAATCAGGCTCTGTGTGTTTGTCTTTTAATTCTGTGGAGAACCAGCCAAGTCATAGCTGCTGTTGCCTGAAATGTCCAGTCAACAGGATACGTTACCTGTTCTCCTTTATTATGATGTGTTTTTCTGCAAATTATAGAATTTTACAGCTCACAAGGAGGCCATTCGGCCCATCATGCCTGCTTTAGCTCTTTGAAAGAGCTATCTAATTAGTCCCACTCTCCTGCTCTATCCCTGCAAATTTCTCCTTTTCAAGTATATATCCAATTTCCTTTTAAAAGTTACTATTGAATCTGCTTCCACCACCCTGATACCAATTTAGTTTCTCAGTTACAAATATTTCTTGATGCTTTTTTTTCTTTTGTCAAATGTTCCTTATGCAATTACCAATCTCTCTGGTCTGTTTCATGCCTGGTTGTCATGTCCTTAATGTGCATTAAACTTTTTGTTTCAGTGCCTGCGACTTCTAATGCACACCTTCAATAAAGAACTGAACCAAGTCTGCAATAGCATCAGTGACAGTAAGGTAAACACAAGTTCTCACTACAAAAAATTGCTTTTACACAAAAGACAGCCTGAAGATGATGCAGAGCAGCATGTTACAAGTTGGTAGACCATAGATATATACACCCGATTTCCCAGTGCTGTGTCACTGGGGCAGGTCCCAAGTGAAGGCCGGGGAACTCGACTGCTCTTTTCCCCCCCAAGAGGTGTACGTCCTAAAAAATGACCTGAGAAGAAATGGCAATGCGGTGTAAATGGTTTGCTAGTCTACCAGCCTAGGAATGGTATGTAGCAAGACAGGATAAATTCAAAATAACTAACAACAAAAAACATTTTTTAAGCCTTAGAATAAGATGGTTCATTGTGCTAACCTCCACTTTCCATTCACCTAATTGAGAAGAGATATGTTTAATATTTCTGCTTCTGATATTTTCCATGCAAATTCGAGAAATACTACATATGTGATCAGGTATCTCATCACAAGCTGTGGAAGGTTTTAAATTACCTTTGCTTTACTTCATATTTTTTACGTTTAGATAATTTTGTCCTTAAGAGTCCCTGCAGCATGCACTATTTCCTAACGAGGACAGATAGGGAATCGGATTCCTGGTGTCTGTGAATTTGTTCCTTGAAATGGTTGCTAGAAGTTGTACCAGGAGTGGCGAGGGGTGACTGACAGAATTCCCTGACCTCTGCCTGCCCCCTCTCTCATTACCTGGCTGAGATTGGGAGCTTGCTGTCTGGGGAATTGTGGCAGGATACAGCCGTCTTTGTCTCTGAATGGTAATGATTGCCATTTTTTTCTTTTGTGATTAAAAGTTATATGGAAGTTAATATATCGGCCATGTGAGCATGTCACCAGCATGCTAAAGTTACGTAGGTTAGCGTTTTAAATGGATAGTCCATTTTTGTAATTGTCCATTCAAGTATTCAGAGGAAATTACAATACTCCAGAGGTTTTCAAACTTTCTTGTGTGCAGGTCTCCTGCAAATATTGACACATTTCAAGGGATCCAGTGATTTTAAATTACAAAAGAAAATGCCTCAAAAGAAAACAGTGCTATCATTGCAGAAAATATATTTTATTAGTACACAGAAATGGAAAAAACTTGCTGGTAAGTTGACAGATAGGAAAAAATACTACAGAAATCTAATGTCGGACAGAAATCTGACTTAACAGACCCCGTAAGGTGCAGGAATCAGAGTTTGAAATCTGTGCTCTGTCCGACAATACTGTGCAGGATTTTTTTTTACATTCCCATAGTCTGAGTAACACTTTCTACTTTTAGATCTCATTTTCTTCCGATGACCTTTCAAAAGTTGTGGACAGCAGCCATTTTTTTTTAAAAAAAGATAACCACCACCTTAAGTAGAATATCTTTATCGTTGAATAGCCTTTGGACGTCTCCTGAAATAGAACTGATCTGTTAAATAAACTGTGTCTCATTTGGTAAACCAGCCTAGGCTGTATTATATTGTAATCCATTGGCAAATACATCTCACAGATGTATCACAGTTCAGGACTCTTGGCACATCCGTCATTGAGGAATATTAGTTTACAGACGAGATGTTACTTTTCAAGAATATTCTTTGGTCGTAGAGGGAAAAAAGCACCGGCATTTTGAGGATTGTAGATTTGGACCATTTCGCAGACTTAATCGTAGAATCCTACAGCGCAGGAGGCCATTCGGCCCATCGTGCCTGTGCCGGCTCTTTGAAAGAGCTATTTATTAGTCTCGCTCCCCTGCTTTTTCCCCATAGCCTTGCAAATTTTCCCCTTCAAATATATATCGAATTCCCTTTTGAAATACTGGTACTTTTCTAGATCAGAAAAGACCATCATCTCTTGAAATGCTAATCCTCTTGAAATGGCTGGGCCCTGTTTTTAACCACCAAAATACATTTTTGACATTTTAAATTATTTCAGGGTAGGTCAAAATGAGAACGATCTTGTATAAAGGTATTTGAGACGTTGAAAACTGCAAAGATATGGGTTAGCAAAAAATGTTTTGTGTTTCAGCTTTCAGATGTAAACTCTCCAATTGGTCGCGACGCTTCAGTGTCCAGTTTCAGCAGCACCACGCTCACTCCTTCTTCCACCTGCCCGTCACTCGCAGAGTCCAGGTGTAACTCGGTTGATCAGAAGTAAGTCTAAAACAAAAAATTAATACTTTTAGTTTTTGTGCCTATCAAACTGAGGGTTCCTAGCACTGAAGAATAGAATATTTTCCTCACTTTCTTCAGCATCTAGCATCCCTGGTATCATCCTGCTAAACCTCCTCTGTACCCCCTCCAAGGCCTTGACATCCTTCCTAAAGTGTGGTGCACAGAATTGGACACAATACTCCAGCTGAGGCCGAACCAGTGATTTGTAAAGGTTTTGCATGACTTCCTTGTCTTTGTATTCATTGCCCCTATTTACAAAGCCAAGTATCCCATACGCTTTCTTGACCGCCTTATCAACTTGTCCTGCCACCTTCAAAGATTTGTGAATATGCACCCCCAGGTCCCTCTGCATTGCACTCCCCTCAACATAGTACCATTTAGATTCTACTGCCTCTCCATGTTATTCCTCCCAAAGTGCATCACTTCACACTTATCAGCCATGTGTCTACCCGTTTCACCAGTCTGTCCATGTCCCCCTGAAGTCTGCTACTATCCTCCTCACTACTTACTGCGGTACCAAGTTTTGTATCATCTGCAAACTTTGAAATTGTACTCCCTATACCCAAGTCCAGGTCATTTATATATAACAAGAAAATAATTTTATTTTTTTTTTTAAAAAAGAAAAAAAATAGTAATTGGGCCATTCTTTTCTCCAGAGCTTGGATTGATCCTCTACCTCTGTACTTAACTATAATAGAATCTTCAATGGCGAAAACTGTTGTGGGGAAAAAGCACCAAAATCCCTGATACTGTTCTCCAGTATCTCAACACTCATTCTTAGGGGCCCCTTTTGTTTTAATACATCACTTGCTCAGAACATGCCCAAAGAATTTCTTTACTTCTGCATGATTATTTGAAACTCTCTTTGTTGCCCATGTCGTCATTGTAACAATTAAGCCATGTATACATTTTTAGTACGGTATACCTCAGCCCTTCTTTGTAAGATGAGACTGTGTTCACATTGCAGGACTCCTGAGATTAACTCTCGATCTTCTAGTCCATGCATGGAATTTGATGGCTTCCCCATGGTTTCTCGTGTAGAAACTTCATACCTAGCCAGAGCAGGGAAGAATGAATTCCTGAACCTGCTGCCTGACATTGAAGAGATCAGAACTGGGTAAGAACTTCTTGCGAAATCCCTCATTTATTTTCTCTCATCTATTCCAAGCTACAAGCACTTTTTAAATGTTAAAACACCATTTATATTTGACATTTTTACGTGTGTGATTTTTTTTTTCATATGCTGCAGTCCTGTGGTGTCGAAGAAAGGATATCTGCATTTCATGGAACCACAGTCTAACTCCTGGGTGAAACATTATGTTGCTATCCGTCGTCCGTATGTGTTTATCTACAACAGTGACAAGGACCCTGTCGAAAGAGGCATTCTAAATCTGTCCACAGCTCAGGTGGAGTACAGCGAGGATCAGCAAGCAATGCTAACGGTCAGTAAATTGATACACTTCTTATCTGTTTACTTTTCCCCAAGCAAAAACAAATTCATGAAGACATAGTGCATATAGTCACTAAAATTAACTAGCTATACATAGGAATATGTGTTCAACACCAATTCTGTGAGAATACCAGCTGTGGGATTCTGGTATACCTCGCCCTATCTTTAGGCACTCGTGTACTCTGGTAACCTGATGCTGCTCGTGTGTAATTTATACTTGCATGTTCTCGCTTTGAATTGTGTAATTAAATTCTTCAGCTATCTAAGACATTTCAAATAAAACCTTTTTGAATTAAAAACAGTAAATGCCGGAAACACTCCGCAGGTCAGGCAGCATCTGTGGAGAGAGAAACAGAGTTAACATTTCAGGTCGATGACTTTTCGTCAGAACTGGAAGAAGTTAGAGATTTAACTGTTTTTAAGCAAGTACAGAGCCAGGGAAAGAATAAAAGAAAAGGTCTGTGATAGGGTGGAGGGCAGGACTCATGAAATGACAAAAGGAATGATGGTGCAAAGCAAAAGGGGGTGGTAATGGGACAAGTAGAGAAACAAAAGATGGGTCTAGAGGAGCTATAAATGGCAAAAGTAGAACCATAACTAGCACCTGTATGGGAGGCCCGCATCGCAAGCAGCGACTACGGTACACTAAATTGAAAGAAGCACAAGTAAATCGCTGCTTCACCTGGAAGGAGTGTTTGGGGTCCTGGACGGTGGGAAGGGAGGAGATGAAAGGGCAGGTGTTCCATCTCCTGCACTTTGAAGCCTACTTTGATGGCTCAGTTGGTAAAGGCAACATATAATGGGGACGTACATACCAGGAGGTCCCGGGTTCAGTCCCTGGACTGTGCTGAGTTAGTTGATGGTGCTAGTAAGGACAACAGTCCCTGGGCTAGGGAGGTCAAATTCAGCCAGGATTCCTGCTCTTGATTGCTATCCAATGACACCTGCTGGAAAGTGTATTTGTGTGGATGTCAGGTGGGGACAGGATCGGATGGTAGTATTCCCACAGTCAAATATCCTGCTATCATCGTCATGAAGATTGGCTGCTTGGCTGAAGGAACCATATCTTAGCAAAAGTTCAATGCCTTCTGGAGAAAATTGGCAAAGAAAAAACACATTTAATTATTACATGAAGATTAGAATTAGAAAGAAAATAGGAGCCAAAATCTTTTGGTTTGCACAGTTCCAATAAATAACCATTTGTTTATTTTTTCATTGTGCAGACATCTAATACTTTTGCAGTGTGCACAAAACATCGTGGGATACTTCTGCAAGCAAGCAATGACAAAGATATGTATGATTGGTTGTATGCTTTCAATCCATTGCTGGCTGGTTCAATCAGGTAAAATATCAGCTTGCATTTTAATAAAACTTTCTCTCATTCCAGGCAGATAGATCCCTATTCCTGGTCTGAATGCCTTGTACTCTTCCTTGGAATCCCAGAAGATATTTCACCATTACAAGCATAACAAATGTTCAATTTAATTAATTGAGAAACACTGCTTGGGAGGCAATTTCAGACAGAGCCTTTTTAAAAAATCAATCACTACAAGAGCTGTAATTAACTTCAACATCTTTCTGCTTTTTTTCCCCTGTTGGTGGTGATCTTGTTGATGTAATGAGTGGGAACAGTTACCAGGCCTAGTGGTGTGAGAGAACTCAATTAATTTAAACAGTTGAAATGACAATCCCTGGGTTAATTCAAACATAAATGATGTTTGATCAGCTCCCTCATGCTGTAGCCTCTATTTCCTGTTTGTTGCAACTGGAACAAGAAGGAAAAAGATGTTAGAGAATATTTTAAGGGACACTGATCGTGCTTCTCCAGTCTTTAAAATGCAGTATGGTCCTGTTTTCTGTATATTTCCAATTAACTCAGTATCTTTTGCGTTTGGATCTATTTATAACCTTATTCTGGAGTTCAGTTAAAAATGTGCAGAGTGTTATATCAATGACTGCTTAGGTCTTTCACATTTGTATCCCCCAGTTTGTACATGTGCTACTTGTGCATTTTATAATTCATTTTTAAAAAAACAGCAAAAATCAAGTGACAGTTTTAAGTAAATGCTTATTAAAAGGATTCAGATAGTGCACCATTCATTTTAAAATAAAGCACTGATACTGCAGATGATACTGGCTTCGGAAAGTTATTGAGCAAGTGGAACTAACCGATCTGCAATATTAGAATCACTGAATTGTCCTTGATTCATGACTACGACTGCTGACCTGTCACCTCTTTCGTCCACTCCGGCGCCCCAGCGCCTCCACTCCGGGGCCCCAGCGCCTCCACTCCGGGGCCCCAGCGCCTCCACTCCGGGGCCCCAGCGCCTCCACTCCGGGGCCCCAGCGCCTCCACTCCGGGGCCCCAGCGCCTCCACGGCAGCAATAAAAGAACGTAAGGTTGGCTTGTAGCTTACTTTGCCTTTGTTGGTGCTGTAATTTTCCACTACGGTTATTCAATCCGGATTATCGAAATAATGAATCCCAAATCATCAGATGAAACCAGGCCCACAAAATGCTTTTAACACTTGTTTTGGTGGAAAGCAGTTTAACTGCCATTTATAAAAAAGATTGTGACTGATGTGCTTGATGCACTTCAGTTGTTGCAGTGAGTCAGCACATTCTCTTCACCAGTGGAGTGGATCAGCCACACGAGGATGATAAAAATATCTCTGAGCTGTAAAGGGCTGAATTGAAATGGGTGGAATAGTCTCGGGCTTAGTTTCTGGTGGGTGTGGGCCCACAGAGTAATTTGCCACAAACTTGATGTTAAAGTGGCAGAGTTACTCGAGAGGCCGTAAAGGATGGCAGGAAATACAAACTTATGTTGGTCTACTTTGTAATTACAGAGTGTGGTGAAAATTACATTATAGTACTTTTCAATTATTTCTTTAAGCCATATCATTTATTCTTGTTTTGTTTTAACTTTTTATAAATATCATACAGATTGGTGCCTTCACAGATTGATGTTTTACAGTTGCAATTTTGGTTTTTTTTAGGTCAAAACTCGCTAGAAGACGTTCAGGGCAACCAACGATGTAAAAGAAAAACTTTCACAGAAAGCAAGAAATGAAGTAGTTATTCTGACTTGCCTTTTGAACATACGAGTGTTGCTCTTAACCTTTGTGATTCTTGACGGTTTCTCTTGTACATGTAGACATGTGGCTTAACTCTCTATCTAAGCACCTTTTTTCTAGTTACCAAAATACTGCTTTTTCTTTATTCCCATTCCAGGTCTTGTAGTAGCATGTTGTAAAATAGTCGAGTGTGTGCACGATTCTCAACCGTTTTTCCATTACTGCTTTTTTCTTGTGTCTGTAGGATGTCCTTGTCTGTGCTACCTGTCGATCTGTAACCTTTGATTTGCGACCGCATGGTAACTGCAACTGGCCCTCCCCGGGCTAGTAGCCGTAAGATGAGGCGGGAAAGAGAAATGCAGGCTCTTCATCTGATAGGTGGTAGCTTAAGGAGAGTATACCTTCAGGAATAGGTTGCGTGTTCTGGAATATCTTGCACGATAATCTCCAGTATTCTAGAATGTCATAGCTGCTGGAGAATTTTAGTCTGAAAGTTTCGATGATCCCAGCAGCTGCAAACTTTGCTGGATTGTTTAATGTGGATTGGTGGAATGGGTGAAGTCCATTCTGAGGAAATGTCGTCCTTCTCATTCAGTTAGCAAAAAAGCTAGTGGATCTTGAAAGCTGACCCACTTTGAGTGGTGGATTCACTAATAAATAGTGTAATAGAAAGACAGCAAAACCTACTGGGGAAAACAGTCGGGGTAATACACTGCTATTTTACGCACATGCCTGCAGTGCAGTGGTTGGGCTGACCTTTTCCTATGTATGTTTTCTTTCTTTTGTGTGCGCATGCATATATAGAGGGACACGTTTGCACTGAGCCCCTCCTTTTAACCTTTTGGTAAAATGCAGCTAATAACAGACTTGACTTCAACAATGCACGTGATTCTCACCTTCAAGTGATCGAACAAGATGTCTGCGTTATTTCAGTGATAAATACTTACTTGCAGTATAATCGACATCAATCAGGAATAATGTCCTAAAGTAACTGACCTAATGTCGGGTAATTCCACATCACTGCAGTGCCAGATGGAGAGCTGAAAATACTCCACAAATCATGTACAATGCTGTATTCCTGCATACAACCAATTGCTTTAGAAACAATGTTGTCTTCTAATCTATTATGTCACGATAAAGTGCATAACACTTTTAGTTGCTGGCCTTTGCCCATCACGTAACCTGCAGGTTATTCTAAAAGCAGGGAGCAATTTAGAAGCAGGAAGAGAAAAATAAGACCTGTTAAAGTTGTAGACCAGTATTTGCACCTGTGACTACCAGTGAGCTTACGGCAGCAGATGCTGAGGCAATCTTCTCATCTGGGCTCAGACATGTCATGAGATTTTCTTCAATGTGTTTCAGTCTCGACAATTTAGCTGAGAAGAAATTGGGCTGAAGGGACTCGAACTTCACTGCATATTATTCCCCTGAAGTTACACACTCTGTTTCTTTCTCAATGATTTGCAGTCCATTTTGTTTCTTGACTGTCAATGATGTATCCTAAAGGTGTCTGTTAAAATATCTCTTGCAGAATGCCTTGTCCCTTCAACCAAACAAGATGTAATACAAGCTGATCACAGACTTGTTTACAGGCAATTGCATGTCAGTATTTCTCAAGTAATTTTGGGTTTGCTCTCTTAAAGATCTCATCCTATAGCCAAAATCAATCTCACCAATGTGTATAGCTGCAGGTTGACTGGATCAAATGGTACCTGAGGATACTTTATCATTTGAGAATATATTGACAAACTGCAGTGTAATGAATAGAGGCATTTAGAGTGGAAACAGCGTGGTATGTGATGACATGCAAACCTTTTCTTTTAAAGTTAAAACATTTAGGGTATGATTGGCATTCATGTAGCATCTTGCCAAACTTGAGCATGGAGGAAACGTTTTGATAATTGTAGTCTTGTCCTTGAACTATTCAGTCTGGCCCAACAGGATGGCATTGGCTCCCTTGGGCATCTCCAAAGACCTCTGTTCATTGTAGGGCTTTTCCCTTTAGTCGCTTTCAGATGTTGCTACAGAGGAAACGTGTTTTTCTGTTGCATTATAGCTGCCTACTAATGCTGTGTGCCATGGAAACACTTTTCCAGTAATACCAAATGATAGTGGAAACTGGAATTCTGTGATGCACTGGGACCTTTTATGGTCAAATGCAGTAGAGATTAGACCCCATTTAGCAAGTCAGCACACACAACTTAGCATCACTGCTAATTTATTTTCACGGAATCATACAGTATATATGCACTTTTTCTTATCAATAACTGATGACCATGATATGCATAAATGGAGCTTGATCAAAAGGGATCCTAATGGGGTTATCTACTGGATATTCTTGCAGTTTGTGTACTGAACAGTTCCCAGGAGACTTTAACCTGCTTTAAGTGCTAATTAGCACTGATTTGTAGAGTGGAAATGGTGGAGATATTTCAAGCATTAATAGACTAATGGGGCCGAGAATCCTATTGATGCTTGAATTGTCTACTGTAGGAGTTACCAGGATGAAAGCTGCCTCAGCAAATCAAAAGTGAGAATTTCAGTGGTAGTATTTGATTAGTGTACTGTTTACGATTTTGTTTTATTACAGAAGGAACAGTGCAATAGAATGAGAGGGGAAAAAAGTCTAATCTTTGCTTTAAACACCTGAAAGTAAATAACCTGAAGTGCTGAAACTAGATTTTTAATCCTTAGTGAGCATCCGAGTCCCTAAAATCCCAGCTTGATTCTCTCTGCCTTCACCAGATTTTTATTAAAGTTTAATTTGTACAAAAGGATCCAAGTGTTTATGAATCTTATATGGAAACATACTGTAGAGTTTTAAGATAAATGCATATTCATCTGTACACAAGACTCGGCTAGTTTGTGATTATAACTTGTATTGCATCTAATGCTATCATAATATGGAGTGAGTAAAATTGGATATAAATTAAGTTCTACAAATGTAGGAAATCAAATCGCAAACAACATTTATCAAATGCATAGATCCTTTTAGATAGAACATAATGAGTGAGCATGAGCAAATCATTGGATTCTTCTGTGCATTTTTTAAAACTGCCAGCTAAAGAAAGCCATTTAGAAGAACGGAGGGCATGACTGAGGCTAGCAAACCTACAGATCATGGCCTGCACTGGTATGAAGGTAGAAGTATCCAAGACCCAGTTAAATGTAAAGCTTTATAGATTAAGGAAACTGCATAGTTTATAATATGCACAATGTAGCAGATCTCTTGTAAATGACAGCAGGTAAATTAACTGTTGAATTAGTACCTTTTTAAGCTATTGTTTATGCACAGTGCTATTTTTGCTAAAACATGACTTGGCTATATTTCCACATGTGACGTACATTAAAGATAGTCAAGCTTTGATGAAGAATAGAAAGTACTACTTTTGTTTCAAAATTCCTAAAGTATAAAAGCCCAAACTAAACTAAAACCTGGTAGTTTTTCATGTCAATATGTGTTCTCAAAAAAATGGACTACAGAAAGATCACCACTATTTAGTATCTGCATTTTATTTATTGTAAATTTTGAAGATGCAGTCCTTAGCTGTGAACATGTATGGATGTGGTGTTGCAACAAGTGAGGTTAACTAATCAAGAATGTCCAGTAGAACCAGTACATTGTGAGCCTGAAGTTAGTCAACCTGCAGAGCACACAGTGAGATGCACCATGCCAGAGGCCAGACAACCTCCAGAGCATAGGCAGTTTAAAGGAGAATATTTGGTTGGTCAAAGTTGTGCACCATACATTGGTCAGCTAATGCTTGTGCCTGAAAAATAAGACTGGCTCATTTCTACACACTAAGCACTGGATATTTGAAATAATTGCAGTGTATTTGAGATGGATGTAGGGTAGTCATGATAGGTACACATCCTTGGCCTGAAATGGGTAGTTAGATACAGATATGAATTAAGGATGCTGCAGTAGTAAGCTTGAAGTGTTTAGTTTCCACACTGGATACCAAATGAAACTTGTACATCTTACACTTTTAATATTTTTTCCAGCTGCATCACAGTGTAAACAGCACTAAACATATATACATATTAATACCAAACTAGTGTTACACTAGACAAAACTCCAGATCTCCTCAGATCATCACATACAGTTTAGTGTGAGGGCATAACTGAAGAATTGCATTGTTAAATTATAAATTGTAATCTGATAACTGTTCATCCCTGCTAATCCAGTCTTAGTGTTGGCCATCTCTTTACAATTAGGAGAAGTAATGCTCACATTTTTATAATCAGATTTTTTCCTGTGTTAAATCTAATTTAAATAAACTATAATAGATTTAAGATAAACCCCAAGTTATCAGCCTATCACTGAATCAGATTTACCAATTAAAGGACACCAATATAGTAGAGTGCATTCAAGAAAAATTACTTGGCTTCGGTGTTAATGAATTGTACAACGAAAGAAACCCAGGTAGAGCATTAAACATCTGTCCACCTGAGTAACTACAGAACAAGTTCACTGGAAATCCTTTTACTTTAACTTAGATCTGTTTGAAGACTGGTAGATGTAAGTACATACATTTTATTCATATTGTAAGATTCCTGCACTGCCATCCCTTTGCTAACTCATTTCAAATTGTAAATCCAGTTTCTACTAGAAGCCCAGAATCTGTTCACATGTATGGTTATCATCATGGATTTATCAGAGCAAAGACTTTTCCCCTCTCATTACTACATTCTGTGTAATTGTTGGCTGGTGCACAATGAATGCACTATTTATTTTGTATGAATTATTTGCAGTAAATTGCACACCTTTTAAGGAAGTAATTGTTTAGGAAGGGATTGAAAATTGCTGTGGGACATTGTGTATTTTCTCAGCATTAGAACCCTTTCACCAGTACTGCACATTGAAGTATGAAATACACAACCACTATTTTTTTGTGAGAGACTGTATGCCTTCTTAAAGAGTTCAAAGTAAACATTACTTAATTTAACAGTAGGCTTTTTATTTTTCAGATTAGCAAGACTGCAAGTTCGTACCGTACTTTTTTTTAATATAGGTGGCCTTGATACATTTTGCATAAAAATTTGAAAACTATCAAATTTCATGGTCAAACCTACGCTAATATTTCAGCTACACAGAAGCTGTAGATACCACCCCCGAGTGCACACTACATTATTTATGGGAAGTAGTGCTGAGATGGATTT
Source organism: Heptranchias perlo (assembly GCF_035084215.1). Lineage (NCBI taxonomy): Eukaryota > Metazoa > Chordata > Chondrichthyes > Hexanchiformes > Hexanchidae > Heptranchias > Heptranchias perlo. The sequence continues at coordinate 12,196,103 of NC_090356.1, forward strand.
ATTTTGTAGATTTGATTGCTTATGAACTTGAAATACAGGCTAGATAAATGATGAGTTTGATACTGTCTCTTACAAAAAAAGATATTCGTGGATATCGCCATTAAAGCGAAAGGTACCATAGCTGCTGTTTGTAGGTTTACTAAATGTGCTGGTAATCAGGAATTTACCTGTGTGTTTTTTTAATTTTTATTTTGTCTGTTGTGGCTGGTTAACCACAATCCATTGTAGTTCAAGGTTAGTTTTAGTTGGAATTGATTTATTGTGCTTCCTATCAACACCAGACCCTTCAGAGGAGTGCATCAGCACTGTACATTATTTATTATATTTTGTCAGGGTGGCTACACATTCATAATTTTTATTTTGTAAATATATGTTGAACCAAGCTTGAGGTATAAAGACTTAAAATGTAAATATTTCATGTATTTGTACTAATTATAATCCATTCGCTGTATAGCATAGACGTGTAATGCAGATATCTAATTCTGTGTATGGTAACCTGCACCACTGAATTGTTTAGTGAATGAGGTAACAATAAAGGTTCAACCAGAGCATAAGCAAAATAAAGTTGTCTTGTTTTTATTTATACTTAGTATACATACACTGTGAAATGAACTAGCCCAATGAATATTTCAACTGATATTCATTTTAAGGATATTCATTTTTCTTTCTGAATATTCATTTTAATTGGTAAAAGAATTTGCATTTATATAGTGCCTTTTATGACCCCGGGACGTCTCAAAATGCTTCACAGTCAACAAATTACTTTTATGTACTGTTATGGAGACAAACACGGGGAGAGCAGCTTGCACACAGCAAGGTCCCACAAGATGGATAACCCGTTAATGGGTTTTTAGTGTTGATTGAGGAATTAATTTTTTTCCAGGACACTCTGAGAACTCCCTTCTCTGCAAAAATGTGCGATGGAATCTTTCAATCTTTTATATCCACCTGAATAAGCCAGACAAGCTTTAATTCTTCATTTCATCCGGAAGACATTATTACCAACAATGCAATACTCCCTCAGTACTACATTGAAGTGTTAGCCTAGATGATGTGCTCAAGACGTGGAGTGGGGCTGGCTACTTCAAAAGTGCATTTTAGTAGCACATAAAATGTTTAATGGAGGTTAATTATAGTGTAACAAGGACCTATTTATTGATTGTTTCAGAATGATTCTCAATAACTAGATTCAGCACTTTCATAAAGTGATAAAGGTAATGTGCTACGTCCTTGCCAAGTACAAAAGAATCTAATATAAACTAGCTTAATCCTGTTTGTATCAGTTTGATTGAGTAGTGCCCTTACCTCTAAATCAATAGATTGTGGGTTTTAAGCGCTACTTTAGAATTAGAACACACAATCTTGAGGGCCACTCCAGTGCAGTACTGAGGGAGTGCTGAATGATCAGAGGTGCCATCCTTCGGATAAGGCCTACCTGTTTTGGTGATTCTGCTAGACATTAAAGATCCCATGGCATTATTTAAAGAGTAGAGAGTTCTCCTGGTGTCCTGGCCAACATTCCTTCAATCAACACCACCAAAAAAAAGATTAATTGGGCATTCACTTCAACCCTGTTTGTGGAATCTTGCGGAGTGAAAAATGGTTCATGTTTGTTTACATAATCCAGTGCACTTGAAAGTGTACATGAAGCACTTGAGATGTTTGAGAGACATTGAGATACTAAATGTGATTTTATTTTTCATATTGGTAGTCTTCAGAGAACAGAGCTTCCAGTGGTCCTTTTGAAGAGACTGAGACCTCGGAAAGCAGCTCAACATACTGACCTTTGGGCTAACCTACTGCTAGATTTTGAGCAAATAACAAGTCTTTCCCAATTCCAGCTAGGCCATTTCAAACTGGCATGTTCCTTCCTCTCTGACTTGACAAAGCAAAATTTTTTTTCATGGATAGTGATGAATCATCATTCAGAGAGCTGCTTATAACTTGTTTTGCAATGTGAAATCAGGAGCTGTTTGCAATGTGTTTTGCAATGAGAAATCAGGATTTCCTACTTCTATTATCAGTTAAATTGAATAAGCATGATCTTGCCCATAATTTGAGATGTGAGCCAAACAGAGACCCTACACTATGTACATTTGAACGGTAACACTAGAATGAATATTTATGTTCTCTGCTTTGTGCTGGGATATCGATGGCTAGTTCAAATTAGTAAGATTCAGGCTAATATTGTTCTAATAGTTTTGCCTGTAGATTTTGACCTTTTAAAAACATTTCTACATCTTAAAACTCAATGCTTGTTCAGGTCTTCAAGATTTTATTCTAGAATATTCCAAGGAAACTATGAACTTAGAAATATTTTGTAGATTCGATTGCTCAATAACCTTGAACAGCTCCTTAAATTAAGAATATGTCTGGAATAGTTACACACGTCTACAATGGTTACATGTAGACTTAGATAAATGGGCCTTTTATAAATATTATATTCACTGTTCAAGCCTGACTAATGTTACTGTACTGGAATATTATGATGCAGTTAGCTTGCCAAAAAAATTAGATACATCATTTAGGAGCAGAGTCCCTCCATTTAACTTATTAGTAATAACAACAGTGAGGCCTGGACTACATTCCCCCCCGCCTTCCTCTTCCTCTCTCCTTACCATTCTCATCCTTCTCCTTTCCCCCTCCCGCAATGATCCTATTAGTGGTTTAAAGAAACCTAAAACTTTACAAAGCAAAACAAACGTGTCAAGATGCTGCATAAGAATTCACTTTTCTGTGCCACAAGTGGAAAAGTTATTTAAATATAATGTACTGCATAAAAAAAAGTACACTTTATATTGTCATCTCTTAGTCAAAAGTCACATTTGATTTCAAAAAGTCTGCAACAAGTTCCGACAGTAAAAATAAATAAAAATTTGTTCTAAAATCTGATTAGATCTCAATATTCTGGGGTGAGCTGGTTTTCACTGTCTCGTAGTAAGGGCCGGCCTCATATTTTAATTATAAAGTAATTTTTATGTAACTATTGCTTATGTGAGGGGGAAGTCAAGGGCCAATATTGAAGGTTCCTCTGGACTGATTGTTTTAAGGTATTCATATGAAGTAATGTTTACATGTTGCCATACACCATTGTCTAAACTCATCTTCCAAAGATGTTCTTTTGAATACTGTGCTAAATGTAAAATCATACTTCACCCATTCCATTCTTTGATTTTCTCCTGAAGATGCCCAAAGGAATCAGATATATACTTGGAAAGGAAGAATTTGCAGGGCTATGGGGAAACAGCAGGAGTGTGGAACTAATTGGATAGTTCTTTCAAAGAGCCGGCACAGTTAGATGGGCCCATTGGCCTCTTGTGCTGTATGATTCTATGATGAATTAATGAAGAAAGTTAATTACTCCCTTTGTATATTATTCCTCATTCTTTGTATATCATTTATCCTCCATGTAGCTCACTCCTTCTTCACTATTTCCTGGATTTACAGGGGTAGAATCTTCACAGGTTGCCTGATCTTCTGCTGTAACTTAATTGCGGTTACTCTGGGGTTTCTGCCCATGTTATGACGGACAATCCAGAGATCACCGATGGAAACTACTGGCAAGACTGTTTAAAGTTTAATTTTGGCCTATCGTTTCCTATGCTGTGTAATTATACCCTATAAAGCAGGCTGCTTTCATTTTGTTTTTACTCAGCTGGTTAAGAGATGAACAGTTGAGGTTTAGGTGATCTCGGCTGCGTTAGAGAAAAATCAATTGGGTTCTCACTCATGATCATTATCCAGTGCTCCTAGAGGAAAGTGTGCACCTGTGAACATCTAATGAGGATAGAACTGCTCTCGGCTATGATGTCTCCTCGTGGTTGAATCGCCTGCCATGCTCACTGTCTAGACACGTGAAGAATCGTTACTTGGAAGTGATACTGATGGGGGGAAAAAGATTGGAATCCATCTCTGGCATTTGATGCAAAATGGGGAGGGGAAAATCACATGGCATAAATGTCAGTCCTGCTATTCCTCTGGGCAATCCCATATCTTTACAGGATTTTGGGCCTCATGCAGGAAGAAAAATGACTTTCCTTCAATTCTATGAAATCCTGCCTCCTTGTTTTCTCCTTGCTTGGTCGGTCTGTCTGCTTTTGCCTACTTCGTTTGGATCGTGCCAGCAGAAATTCTGTTCACTCCCAATTGCTCCTGTGCACTAGAACTGACTTTGATCCTACAGTAAGATAACAGGAAAGGATAACAGCCTCATCTCTCATTGCAGCTTCCACCTGTGTTTTTGCATAAGCGCTGCAAAAAGGAAAGATACACAGTCAACCTGGAATGACGACGATTGCTAGTCAATGAGTATAGGCCTCCTTGATTTAATTAGTAGTAAGTTCAGCCAAGGCCAGATGTACACGCGTCAGCTGCTCGATGCCGAGGCTAATAGCCCCTCCGCCAATACTAAACCTGCACAGTCTGTTTCTCACTCACAGACTGACAGAATTTACCAAATTACCAGCAGACCGCTGCCCCAAACACTTGGGCTTCGATGCCCCTGCAGTCCTAGGCATCACAGGTGTCTAACTCTCACTCCCAGGATATCCCACAATAAATCATACTCTGTAAATGAGATTGATCTTTGCTATAAATTATCCAGCTGGGATGTTTGGAGAATTCTTTGCTGCTTTTCCCTAGTCCAACTCTTGCTTTTATCTGATCATTCACTCTGTGCCAGTGAAGTATGGAAGGTTTCATTCTTCACTATTCCACATTCATCAGATGTGAAACCGCATCTTGGTTCAATCATGTCTGCCACCTCATAAAAATTCTGCCTAATACAGCTGGTATCTTGGTTGGTCCGAAGTATCTCAAGCCAGTTGATCTCTCTCAAATGTAAGGAATCTTACAACACCAGGTTATAGTCCAACAGTTTTATTTGCTAAATAAAACTGTTGGACTATAACCTGGTGTTGTAAGATTCCTTACATTTGTCAACCCCAGTCCATCACCGGCATCTCCACATCACGATCTCTGTCAAGGCTGAGATAGATAGATTTTTGGACTCTAGGGGAATCAAGGGATATGGGGATCGGGCAGGAAAGTGGAGTTGAGGTTGAAGATCAGCCATGATCTGATTGAATGGCGGAGCAGGCTCGAGGGGCCGTATGGCCTACTCCTGCTCCTATTTCTTATGTTCTCTTCAAACCCTAAATCCATGATTAGAGTTTTTAAATGTTACTCTGTTGAAAAGTGTCGACGGCTGTCCGTGGCAGAAACAGAGCTCAATCATGGCTCAACCTGGAAAATTCCTGGAGGGAGGGTCTAAGTGACTGTAGCTAGATGGCGTAATGCTAATTAAGGATAGGCTTCAGAATACCTTTAAGGACTAGTTCCTTTCTTTTTGGTGATCATGGGGTAGCCAATATATAAAACAATCTAATATTTACTTCTTCACAAGGGGCATTTGGACCCTTGTTTCAAAATGTTGCCTGTGTTCAGAAGTTAATTATGTCATAAGTTTACAGTATGTCTGGGTCAATCCCTTGTCATTAATGGAGGCACAGTTGTAGACTGGGGAAGTAGACATTCATTATCTTCTGGTCTGACTCATCAGGGCTGTATTGTTCACATCTTCCATGAGTGGAAGAAATGATTAATATCTTGATTTAACATTGTGAAGAATCTACTTGGACATCAAAGAGAAGAGAGGAATATAACCTGTCATTGCTTATTCCACATGAGGAGGCCACAGAGAGGCTGCATGGGAGTCTTCACTAGATGACAATTGGGGAGTAGTTAGAAGTTATTGAAAGGAATGAAGATTTTTGGACTGCCTTGTTTTTGGAACAGTTTAATTATGGTTTAGTGAAGCATTACACTGCTGGATTCTCCCTATATTCTTCTATTTCTGGGTAATTATCTTTGAGTAAATTAATCGGACCTTTTATAGCCTGAATGTAATGGTCTGGCTATATACTATTTGCTGTCATTCATAGTGGACAGAGAATATAAGAGGCAGCCCTTGTGTTCTCTGGTGCTTAATCCCATGATAAAATGGTAATCTCAATGAAGCTAAGAATGAACATGCCTCTATTCCATCTTTCTTTTCTACCCCTACAACTGACAAAGTTTTATCCACTAACAGCTTGCATATATTTAGCACTCCTTGTGCCGGAAGATGTCTCAGAGCACTTTACAATGAGAAGCAAAAGGATATAATGGACAGGGAACAAGGAGAGGTTGGGATGGTGAACCGAAGGTGTATTTGGGGAGTAGGGGTTTTTTAGGATGTTTTTAGAAGCAGGAGATAGCAAAACGGAAGTTAATGGGTAGAGTCCTCGAAGGCAGGAGTGTACAACAGGTAGCTACTAATGGTGAATAGATCAGGGTGAGGAGAAGACAGGAGGACAAAGGGTGAACGGAGGAATGTAAGGCAGAAGGAGATCACAAAGGGGTAGGATGAGACAAGGCCATATAAAGATATCAAATCAAGGATAAGATTTTTGATATCAACGCACTGGGACCACCCCAGCAACTCGGAGGGGACGGAGTGCAGGTGAGGATCTGGACTGCGGTATTTTAAATCAATTGAAGCTTGTGGAGAGTTGAGGTGGAGAAGCCAGTTTGAAGGGTATTAGAGATGTTAATGAAGGCAAGGATTAGTGTTTCAGCAGCAGAAGACAAGAGATGGGGCAAAAGCAGGCAATGCTGCAAAGGTAGAAGGAAACGTTTTTGTTAATGATGCAAATGCAGGTGAGGCCTTGGGTTCACCAGGACGCCAGGGTTCCATACATCCTGACTCAGTTTGAGATGGTAGCTGGGGAGGGTGATAGGAGTTGAGGCCAGAGTCAAAGAGCTGCTGCCAGGAGCTGAAGAGGATGGCTTCAATTTTATCAACATTAAACTGGACGAGGTTTTGGCTTATTGAGGTCTTGATAACAGACAGGAAATTTGAGAGTTTGATGTCAACCTTTGGGTTAATGCCGATGGCATTGGTGCTTTTGGCATACTTGCGCAAGTTGACTCCATACTTTCAGATAATTTTATCAAGGGTTGGAACTTTATTCATTCTCAGGATGTGAGCAATCCTGGCAGGGCTGCATTTATGGCCCATTCCTGGTTGCCTAAAGAAGGTGATTGTGGACAGCCTTGAGTCACTGTTGTCTTTATGGTGATGGTTACATCGGGTCAACAGCACAGAAACTGGCCATTCGGCCCAACTGGTCTATGCCGGCGTTTATGCTCCACACGAGCCTCCCCCCTCCCTACTTCCTCTAACTCTATCAGCATATCCTTCTATTCCTTTCTCTCTCGTGTGCTTATCTAGATTCCCTTTAAATGCATCTATGCTATTTGCCTCAACTTCCTTGTGGTAGCGAGTTCCACATTCTTACCACTCTTTGCACCTGCATACCAACCTTTAGGAAAATCAAAAGGTTAGTATGCAGGTGCAGCAGGTGATCAAGAAGGCCAACGGAATGTTGGCTTTTATTGCTAGGGGGATAGAATATAAAAACAGGGAGGTATTGCTGCAGTTATATAAGGTATTGGTGAGACCGCACCTGGAATACTGCATACAGTTTTGGTGTCCATACTTAAGTAAAGACATACTTGCTCTCGAGGCAGTACAAAGAAGGTTCACTCGGTTAATCCCGGGGATGAGGGGGCGGACATATGAGGAGAGGTTGAGTAGATTGGGACTCTACTCATTGGAGTTCAGAAGAATGAGAGGCGATCTTATTGAAACATATAAGATTGTGAAGGAGCTTGATCGGGTGGATGCGGTGAGGATGTTCCCAATGATGGGTGAAACTAGAACTAGGGGGCATAATCTTAGAATAAGGGGCTGCTCTTTCAAAACTGAGATGAGGAGAAACTTCTTCACTCAGCTGTGGAAGCTACATCATTAAATAAATTTAAAACAGAAATAGACAGTTTCCTGGAAGTAAAGGGAATTAGGGGTTACGGGGAGCGGGCAGGAAATTGGACATGATTTTAGATTTGAGGTTAGGACCAGATCAGCCATGATCTTATTGAATGGCGGAGCAGGCTCGAGGGGCCGATTGGCTTACTCCTGCTCCTATTTCTTATGTTCTTATGTTCTTTGGGTAAAGAGATTTCTCCAGAATTCCCTATTGGATTTATTAGTGACAAGATAGTGTTAAGTAGGGAATGCCAGCAATGATGAAGGAACGGCAACAGCGATATATTTCCAAGTCAGGATGGTGTATGGCGTGGAGGGGAACTCGGAGGTGATTTTCTCATGGTGTTGCTGCTCCTTCCTTTCTCGGTGAAGAGTAAGCTTGATGAGTCGCTAGAGTGCAGCTGCAGAAAGTGCCTGCTTTAACCACAGTGTGCCGATGATGGTGGGGGTGGGGTGGATATTGAGTCCAGTAGCAGAGGCACCAAGAATATTTTAATTAATTTTCCCTCATGTGAAAGGCCACTGATTTGCAGTTTTGTTGATAAAATGAATGAAAACAAAATCCAACCAATTACAGGCTAGAACATAAAAATCTATGAGTCACCACCAGTGGAAATCCAATCATCCAGCGTTTCCTCCATTTTTCATCTCGGTCCTCTGTCGGTTCAAGTTGGGACTTTGCTCCCTCCCTCCGGTTCAAGCGAGTATTCTGTTCCCCCTCACTTCCCAAAACTCAATCTGTCTCTCTTCTCATTTCTCTATACAGTTGCTAACAGACCTCCTGTGCATTTCTAGCTGTAAGTGAGGAAAATCTGGAAGGTAAAACAGAACTGACAGACTCAGGTGTTACCCAGATCAATAGTTTATTACGAGTGCACACGGGAGAACAATCTCAGCCACCCCAGCTGGAGACCTCGTTCTCAAAGGAAAAGTGACAATACAACTTAGTTTATACAGTTTATTAGACAACACCCACTAATTACTAATGGGGGTGTATACATGGTAATATTGATACATCATTGGTTTATAGGGTTAATCAATCAGCTACTAGGCCTGCCCTTTGAACTCGAGTACCCCCTGTGAGAAGCTTATGGGCTGCAAAGGCTTCACTCTAACTTTGCATTCTTGAGCTATCTCTTACCCTTATTATCACTATAGGGAGGTATCTTCAGCAGGAACATGGCCTGCTCGATTCCAAAGCTCTATTGAATTATGCAACCAACTGACTCCTTTCCCAGACCATCAGCAGATGTTTCATCAATATGCCTTTGTACTCTTATCTCTTCTCAGGAACAGACCCCTTCTAAACATTCCTTAAATAAAGCTTGGAATGTCCTTGGTCAGCTAAACCGATCTATGTTAGTTTGAAAAGGGCTAACATAGTCCAGTATCCCATGGTGCTTTGGGTTTTGTTTCCAGCCTAACAAGACTGAATGGTACCTTTCAGACCGTTTTATACCGGCGAATTGGGGCCCACCCCTTTATATCCCTGAATCCAAATTTTATCACAACACTCACTTACACTAGCATTTCCTATTTTTATTTCAGGCCTCCAGTATTTGCAGTTTTATTGAAATTTATTGGTGTGACCACGAGGAACTAAGTTTTATATTCAATCAATTTAGGATTGCCAATTCTGTTTGGACATATTCCACAAGGTTTCATCATATGGCTTTCAAAAGGGAACTGGATAAGGACTTGAAAGGAAAAAAATTGCAGGGCTACAGGGAAAGGGCGGGGGGAATGGGACTAGCTGCATTGCTCTTGCATAGAGCCGACACGGACTCAAAGGACCAAATAGCCTCCTTCCGAGCTGTAACCATAGAATCGTAGAAGTTTACAACATGGAAACAGGCCCTTCGGCCCAACATGTCCATGTCGCCCAGTTTATACCACTAAGCTAGTCCCAATTGCCTGCACTTGGCCCATATCCCTCTATACCCATCTTATGATTCGATATGACCTCCCGCCTCCATAACTCGCCCAAACAGCCTCCCCCTCAATATTTTTATAACTAATAAATGAAACTGTTAAATAAATGTATTTTTAATTCCCCCTATGATTTTTCTCCCAGGTTGCTTGCAGCAGTGTCTGGGAGATTAATCTTGAATTCCTGGAGACTCCAGGTCAATCCTAAAATGAACTACATTTTCCAAGTCTGTTCTATATTCCAGAGATTAACTGGTTTAGAGACGACCCTAATTGCAACAATCAAATATATATATAATTGGCTTTGGAAAGTTTTAAAGTTGCAACAGATGAACAAGGAAGTCCTGAACCCTCCCCAGCCCAAAATGTTAAGTCATGTTGACTTGCAACAAATTGTCCCGCCCACTTCTCAACTCACATCGTGGGCTGAGCTCAGGCTATTTGTCCAAAGCAAACGAGCCAGGATTGACTCGATGCCCGGGCCTGCCCCACCCTCCTGCGGCTCACTGCCCGCTGGTCCGGGCCGCACCGACCTCCGTACACACGTTACTATTTCTGTGCGAATGTCCCTGCTCAGAGGTTCTTGTGCTCGGCGGCGGCCTCCTCACCCCCAACGAGCAATCGATCGATCCTTTGCTTTTTTTTTTCCCGGAGCCAAACCCCAGCGGGGTGTGATTGACAAGCAGATCAGCCATACAGAATGCGCGTCGCCCGTAGAACGCAATGTAGCAATCGAGCGCGGGCCAATAGGAGGTGGAGGGGCGGGATCTGCGGGCTAAATTGTGACAGTCAGGAACCAGATTTTTGATGCACAAGGACAGGCTTCACTATGGCACAGTGAGTATAAATCCTGGCAATATGCTGCTGGGGAGGGATTGTATCTGTTCTCAATCCAATCAATTTATATTAATGGAGAATAATCTTTATTGTTTCCAGAGCACTTTTTTTTTGCTTCCTTGTTCCTTAAATTTATTGCCCTGTTCCTTCCTCTTGGTTACCATGGGTTCTCTTTAGTCCAGAGTTAGTTGAAGGGTTTAGCCACGTGAGTCTGGACAATTTTCCTCCTTCTTCTCCATTTATTTTAAAATTCCTGCCCCCTTTTTTTTTAGAATTCTGAGCCATGTCTCTTTTTCCTGGCTGAGAAAGTAGGTAGATGAATGGCCCCTAGGCCCTTTACCAGCTCTTGGGCAAGCTGCTAGGAGGTACATAAAAGTGACTCCCATCTACCACAGGGAAGTGTCTCGCCTCTACATTGTAGATTCACCCAGGATGATACCAGGGGTGTGAAAGTATAGCTCCAGCAAAAAGTACATTGGGCTGAATGGCACCCTCCTTTGCTGTACACTTCCATGGTTCTGTGGTATTCTCTGCCTTCCTATGACTGACAAGAGCTTAGTGTGTGGGGGAAATTGTAGAATTTTACAGTGCAGGGGAACCCATTCAGTCCATCAAGGCTAAGCTTGTTAGTTCCACCCCCATACCCTTTAAATTTTTCTTTTCCAGCTATTGATCCACTTCCTTTTAAAAAGCCATTATTGCTTCCATCACTTTCTCCTGACCTCTCCTTTTGATCTTTTGGTGATGAACTGAAACTTACACCCTCTAGTTACCAAAGCACTGACCAGTGAAAATAGGTTTTCCTGATTTTACCTTATCAAAAATCTGATAAGGGTCTTCAAAACCTCACAATTTTGAAGACCCTTATCAGAGCTCCTCTTTGCTCTAATAAAAAGGTCCCCAGTTTCTGGGGGTCACTGTTTACAACCCTCCAGTCTGTTTTCTGTCCTTCAGCCAATCACAAACTTGGCTTCCACCATTTGATACAGTCTTTTGGAACAACTCTTTTCAGAAAGTGAATAAAAGCAACTTTAAAAGGCAAGGCAGCATTTTTAACCGGTTATAGAGAGAGCCCGGGTAACGCACATAAATAGAACCTCATCTGTCTGGTCAACCTTCCTTTACAATTTGAGAAGATTTTTGTGTCTTTCAGTGAAGACTGTAGAGATATTGATGATGCTGTTTCTTTGGGCCCTTGAAGGCTTTTCTTTTGTAAAAGCTGCTGCAGAAACAGTCAAAAAAAAACTACCCTTAAATTTCTCTGGCCTCAGGTTAAATCTGTGAGCTGAATGAAAGCAGTTTGACGGTTCAGGTTCCTAAGTGCGATGCAGTGTTGTCATGAGGTTTATTTAGTGTATTGGTACAAATACTGCATCAGTAAAATCACTTTTAAGTCAAATATTTCTTAATGTTATGTGATATGCTTCTTGTGTGATGCTCTTAATTCATCACTTCAACTTTCTTCAACTTGTGCTGCAGTCAGTGACAAACAGCTGTGAGGGTCAATACTCCACCTCGGTGTCTCTCTTTAATTCAAAGCGTTCCTGGACATAACCAAATTTGGAAAGGCAACATGTACAATTGTACTTCTAGGTATTTTTCACAGTCCAAGTGAACGTAGAACAAACATTTCACATAACTTTATCCTATACTGAAATCCAGTGACAACACTGATTAATGAATTAAAATATAACCCTAATGATGATGACAAGATGGAAACCACTTCAATAACTGCAGTGTTTCAGTGGCAGATGGGCTAGGTGGAGGTGAGGTAGGTGGATAATAATGTATGGAATTGTATCAACTGCACTGTTCCCATGTGCCTTGGTTTTCAAAGTTTCCTTTGTTCAGTACTGTTTTTGTAGAAAGTTGGACGACCTTTAGTTCCTGATTGTGTAGGAGGGGTTATATGAGGAAGTACCAGGTTGTACCTAATCGAATTACTGTAGAGCCCTATTGCCACATATCCGGAGAATCCTGGTGCTGTGTTTAAAGCTTTGTCCTATTTTGCAATACTGTGTTTCAGGCTTTGCAGCAAGCATTGAATTAAAAGTAGTATTGGTCTGACTAGGGGAAGTTGTGCAAACAGAAATTAACATGATGAATTGCCACCTAACAAAACTATATAACATCTGAGCCTAAGAGGGTGATAATGAAGGTTGCGCAGCTGCTCCTGATATATAAGTTTGTTGCAACTCAAACCGTTTACATCAGGAGCACTGACACTAAAATGTATTATTAGTCTTTCATAACATTTTTACAATCGTTTCTTTCCTTCGGTTTTTTTCCACGTGTGAAGGTACTAATTCACACTGGTCTATTGCTCCATGGGTGCAAACAAGCCTCCAGTGCCCTGCCCAGTTTATCATTCTTAATGTGCGAGCCAATACAACAACAAGCCAAGTCTTAAACTGAATTGTTAGTCCAGCTCACTCAATGAAAGAGCTCTTTGTATTGGCTTATCCACTGAACTGTAAATTTCCATCGCTTTGATAGAGAATAGTAAGTGAACTCTCCTAGCAAAGCCTTTGGGCAGAATTTAAAGCAGAAATAAAAGGTAAGGATAGTGAATGGAGAAGCACTGTAATTGCAACCAGTGATTTTGAGGGTCTTATAGAAGACGGGTGATGGTATTTAAAAACTGCTGAGACTCCATGTCCAATATTGGAACTGAGGCAGAATATATAGTGTGTTCTGTCTCCAACACATCAATGTTTTGTGTGCTACCTTGTAAGTCTCATGATTTAGTGTATGAATCTAATAGAACAAGATTAAGAAATCAAAGTATTTTCTCTCTTTCCTAACAGAGCTGATATCGCACTCATTGGGTTGGCTGTGATGGGCCAAAACCTGATTTTAAACATGAATGATCATGGCTTTGTGGTAAGTATGCCCTGAATGGTTGTTCACATAATTTGCTGTTAATGGGACCTTGCTGTGCACAAACTGGCTGCAGCATTTGCCAACATAACAACAGTGACTGCACTTCAAATTCATTGAATGTGAAGAGCTTTTGGGCGCCCCAAGGACCCAATAACGTGCTGAATGAATGAAAGTTTGTTCGGTTTTTCCTTCCCACTTCCTCAGCTCATCTCAGCACCATATAATTAGTAGAACTCAGGAAACAGGCCACTATCTGACTATGAGCAGATAAGTGGGCTGTTGCTTGAACTGTGCTAATTCTGCTTGGGGGGAGGGATATGGGGGGAATGAGTCTGGGTCTGGCCTGATGTTTGCTCCAACAACAAAATAGATTAACTTATCAATTTTTTTTCAAGGCTCAATGACCTGAACTCCACCTTATTTTTTTATTAATACAATTTTTCTGATGAATCTCTCTCCTTACAGCTGGGAGGGAATTAGTGCCAAGAGGTGCTTTTTAATGGACAGTTTCAAGCTTCAGGTTTTTGCCCATTAGGAACAGGGTTGAGGCATGTTTGTATTAAGGCCTTCAGGTCCGAGAGACAGATGCAGATACATCCTATCGATCGGAGCTGGATTCAAGCCCAGGTTGGAGAGGTAAATGGGAAGAGTGCTCTCCCATACACCACCTCATTCTCTATTTGCACCCCCATCCCCCCCCCCAAAAAAAACTTTTTTGATGTCATGACAACCTACATTGTGCAGGTTGAATATACACTGACACGGAGGAGGTGACTGCAGAGTATTCCACTGTAGTAATGACACTGTGTCTTTTCTTTTAAGTGAGAGTACACTTACTGTTTGTGCTGCAGGTCTGTGCCTTCAACAGGACAGTTTCCAAAGTGGATAGTTTCCTGGAAAATGAAGCCAAAGGAACCAAAGTGATCGGCGCTCACACTCTGGAGGAGATGGTCTGCAAGCTGAAGACTCCTCGACGCATTGTTCTCCTGGTGAAGGCTGGTCAGGCAGTTGACGACTTCATCCAAAAGCTGGTAGGTTGACTTGTGTTTCGGGTTAGTCAACTGTTGAACAATGTTAACTATTGGATTCACAAAGTTTCTTTCGCAGGATACTTTTACAAAAACAAATAGGAAGGGTGGAATGCACAAAACTGCCTGCCCAACCTGGGGCTGGGAAAGTGAGAAGGTGTTTTTGTTTTTAGTCTCCATCTTAAGCTTCTTCTACAGGGTACGTGTGTGTCTTTTCAGGGCGGCAGGGTTACGTTCCCTCCTATGAAAGCACACACCCTTTCCTCCCTTATTTTCTTCCCCCTAGAAGTCAAAGCCCTTCCTGGGCCATGTACCACCTATGCCCCAGTTGGTGGACCAGGGGCTTTTTCCTGGTGCTTCTCAGACAGCGTTCAGAAGGCACAGGTGGAGCCTGATGCAAACTCCCTGCTCAATTTGTTTCTCTTTTTCTCCACCTCTAACCTGGGGGGCTCTGGGCTCAGTTGTTAGGCCTTCCCGTGCCTTGGCTGAAATTAGCAACACAGAATGAGGATTGGAACCTTTCTGGCCTGGATGGCTTAACTACTCACCGGGAAAATGAGGCATGAGTGAAGCCCTGCTGTCACAGATGTGAAAGAAACAAAATCATTCTCCTTCCCCCCCGCCCCCCCCCCCCCCCCCCTTACCAGCTTCACTTGGTCTTGAATAACTTTTGTTACCACCTGTAATGACTGATTTTGATACCTTTCAGCCAAGGTACACGTGGCATCGTTGCATGCTGATGGTGTGTGCTCCAAATGAAGAACTCTTTAACACGAGTTCCACACGACTGTCTCAGGGAGACTCTGTTCCTTGTTGGTAGACTGACTCCATTATGAAGCAATAGTTGTGGTTCTGAAATGTTAACACAAGCTCCCTGTTGGGTGACAGGTTTTCTAACCTGAGCTGCTTCCTTCAACACCTTTGCCTCTTCAATGGCTGGACCTCTTTCCCCCCTGCCCTGTGCTTATTGCTCCACACAGTGCTCTTCATCCTCACTTTCATGGTCTCTTGTCCAAACCACAGCCTGATCTGTACCTTGCATCCACATACCATTTTTTTCCTTCAGGTTTTCCCAGTGCCTCAGGACGTAATGGTGGCGTCAGACAATTCCCTCCTCGTGATCACCAAATAGATCTTTATATATAGCCGTACTTTACCCCTTCTGACTGAATAACAAAATTGGCTTGTTCCTCTCTCTTCAGGTTCCACTGTTGAATAAAGGCGACATCATTATTGACGGTGGGAACTCTGAATACCGCGACACAACAGTTAGTATGAGGCCATTCTTAGTGATTCAATTCATTTATATTTTTTATTATGTATCTCATGGTCAAGATGAAGTGTAGTTAGAGGGCGGGGGACGTTGGAGGAGTGTGTGCAGTTATAATTCAGTCCCCGATTTAAAATCGTACTTTCTGTCCTTATTTTCATTATAAATACTTATGTCCACATTTATAATGGAAACACTCCTGTAAACTTTTCATGCACCCCTCCTATAAATGGTGCTGCAGCATCATTACTGGCAGGAGGGTATAATTACAGCATAACCAGTTTACATCAGTTTCTCATCAATATGGATATTAGAATTTATAATAGTGGGGGGAGGGAAAGTTGACACAAAAGTGTTACTTCCGATTGTCATGTTTTTGTAACATTTTGTACACAGATGTGTGCAGATTATTCAAAGGTTGTGTTGTAGTCGTTCCCAGATATCTCTTACTCTCTTTACTTTGTAAGAGAACGTTAAAATATATAATCTAAATTTTTTTTCTTGTTAGAATGGCTTGTATTTTTTAAAATTCTGTGGATAAGCTTCTGACTATTACCCCTTTTTAATAAACTATTGCCTGAAGTTCCGTGGAGCTTCAATCATTTTTCGAAGTGGAGTTTAGCTAACATCCCCATGTCTGCAGATAAAACATGTACTACCTTCAAATAGATTATTAATATTAAGCATGAAATATTTTCATATCTTTTGCATGTACATTACGATTAGGTTAAGTTACATAATGCAACACCTTGTGACAAATCCTGACAACTTCTAAACTTTTAACGCAACCTGTACTGTAAGTTTGTACAGAAAATCCCAGAAGCAATGGAAGTTTGGGTAACTGTTTATCTCTTGGCTTCAGTCGGTGAGCAGAAGGAATTTGTCTTCAGTGTTTTGAGTACTGCTGGGATGTGAACAATGTGTCTCATTTTCCTCCTCATCTGTAGAGGAGATGTAAAGAGTTGAAAGCCAAGGGCCTGCTGTTTGTTGGGAGCGGTGTTAGCGGTGGAGAGGATGGAGCCAGATACGGACCTTCTCTTATGCCTGGGGGCCACAAAGAGGCTTGGTATGTCAACAGCTACCTTGTATATGGCAATTCAGTTTTATTGTAGCTAGTCCTTTTACTTTAAAGCATTTTTAAAAAAATAAACCCTAAGTGTTGCTCATATATTTGGAATTAAGATTCAGAAAATGGGGCAAATGTTGATCAGTCAATATACTGTTCTGATATTCAATATCAATTTTAGGTGTTAGTTGCTTTTCAGCTAGCGCTCTGTTAATAATCAGTTCAAGTAGGCTTTCCAGCTCGTTTTTGGTTCCCTGATTGCAGAGTACCAACTCCACAGGATCTACTGTTAAATGAATTCAGTGTCCAGACCTCGAGCACTGTTCCTGGCTAACCCAAACTAAATTACTTATGTTTGACCTACTTATTCAAGGACAGTTAGCACCTCAAAAGGACAGTATGTAGCAGATGACATAGCGTGTAGCTCTATTTATTTGCTGGGCCACAGTGATGGCACACAGATTCATCCCCTCCTTCCCCACGTGGTGAGTTTCTATTCCTGGGCAGGGTGCCCGTGTAGTGGAACATACCTGCAGGGAGAGAAGACCAGGGGGAAGTTACACCAGATGGCCCACCTACCACAGAATGGCGTTGGAAGAAGCCTTGGAGTAGGCCACTCGCTTGAGCCCCTTAGCCTGGAAATAGTACAGGGCAGGAGAGGAAATGACCTCAACTGTCTGATAATTACTTTTATAAGCGGGGTGGGGGGGCGGAATGTGTGTGAAGTCCTGTTTCTCCCACGTGCAAATTGGCCTCTTGGTGGGACTGAATGCTCTTGATGGCAACAAGCTGTGTTCTGGTTTGAATATTCCCTGCTGTTCAGTGGAAACCTGTACATTTTTTTTCTGCTGTGAAATCTATAATTTAATATTCATGAGGTGGATCACGACTTCATGAAATGCGATCCTTCACGTGTCTCAATAATGCTGCGGTGTTGGTGGGGGGGAAGTCACTGAGCAGATGTGAGAAGTGGGTCGCCCTGGGCAACTCTGGCGCGCTCATTTCAGAATGGCCTTGGTTAAGGCCCGAAATAGAGTGGGTCATTTGCGAGCCCAGCTGTGGGTGTAACAGGAAGGCCAGGGGCAAAGATGAAGAAGAATAAGTTTTATAAAGAATGAAATTCTATCAATAAGTAAACGCACTGTTAGAGCTCAACAAAGAATTAACTAAATTAGGGAGGAATTCATCCACAGAGAGTGGAAAAGGGAATTTAATGCATCGCAGCACCTGTTAGCTAGAAATGAGCAAGAGCTTTTCAGTAAATGCCTTGGCTTACTGCCAAGTACAGACGATGTGGTGTCTGTAATACATAGTTCTGATTCATTAAGGTGTCTTTTTTTTTAAAAATGCTCCTGTGCAATGCTGGATCAGTGTAAAGTTTACATCACTAATCTGCTGATCGTGTTCACCTCCTGTAGGAGGGATGTTCACACTTCCATTTGACTGGAAGTTTTCAGTAACTTGGTGACTGAACCCGGTGATTTGTTGAATGATTTGAGTCTTCCGTTAATTGTGGAATGCAATGCTGACATTTGGATCTGATCAGATGAATCAGGTTTAGTTCTGCTTTCCATCTGACACACAGGTCTCACATCAAGGACATCTTCCAGAGTATTGCTGCCAAGGTTGGGACTGGAGAGGCCTGCTGTGACTGGGTAAGTCTCACTTCATCTTTCATTTTTGGATCAAATGCTAATCGGATAAAACCAATAGTCAAATAATATCCTTGAGTTAAGCTCTCAAAACTCCCTGGCCCGAATAAAATAGTAAATGCTGGAAATGAGCAACTGAGCAGTTGGTGCCTGGAAGAGAAAAATTAAGGTTTTGGGTGAGACGTTTATCAGAATGTTAGTCGATCATTCTCATCCTGACTGACCTGTTGTGCAATTCCAGCATTTTCTGTTTTAATTTCATTTGCAACATTTTTTTCAAAAAAAATAATCCTCACTGGCTGGGATTGATACAAAACATTGTTACAGACATTTCAAAGTATTGGATTTGTGTTTGCTTTGTTTAATATTTGACATGTAATTCAGTATATTTGCACAGTATTGAAACACCAGCCTGTATCTGTCACCAGTTCACTGTCAGATGGACAGCTTCGTGTAATATTGTGAACTTTCACCATCTTACTTTCTTTAGTAGTTCCAGCATAGAATGGGAGGTGTACAGTTTTAAAATTGACATTGAACCCGTTCGTATTCTGTGTTTGCCCTTTTTAATAATTCGTTGAACAGATTTCAAGTTCTATTTGATTTCTCAAAATTGTTCCAAGATTGAAATGTTAAATGTGCGGCTCTGCCTTATTGTGCAGCGTCCTGCGGCTTTCTGAAAATGGGATGGAAGTAGTTCAGCTGATCTCTGTTTTGCCTCTCAGGTGGGTGATGAGGGGGCAGGCCACTTTGTGAAGATGGTGCACAACGGCATAGAGTATGGGGACATGCAGTTGATCTGTGAGGCCTATCACCTGATGAAGGACATTCTCCACATGGACCATGATGAAATGGCCAAGGTGAGCACCGTCAGCCGGCGAGATATAGCTGTGACCTAAGGAGAGTTGCCCAGTTCACCCCATTCTGTGGAATCTCAAATTCAGACCAAGTGTTAACAGCGCAGCTCGATTTGAATATTAAAGGTTGTCCATTTCTTCTTGCATTGTCCAGAGCTGTAAATAGTGCCGTCTGTTGTCTAGTTTTAATTATAGGCTGTGGTAAGTTAAAGCTCAATTGTAAATTGTTATTTTTTTATATGTGGTATTTTAGAGATTTGGTTGTAGACTTAAGTTTAAGTGGGTGGATGGTGGCGAATCTTGATTGTTGTTTCGAAGTGTTTATCAGAACGTTGTTTTATTTTACCTCCAGGTGTTTGAGGAATGGAACAAGACGGAACTCGACTCGTTCCTGATTGAAATCACGGCAAATATCCTCAAATTTCAGGATCCCAATGGCAAGCCCCTGCTGCCCCAGATCAAAGACTCTGCAGGACAGAAGGGCACAGGGAAGTGGACAGCTATTTCTTCACTAGAATTTGGAGTACCAGTCACACTTATAGGTAAGATAGAGATGTTTTGAGGACTTCACCTTTACTAAAAGGTGGTCAGCAGCCTGGTGCTAGAGGGAGAAAGAGTCTTTGATCAAAGTATCAAAACATACATTCTTTTCATATGGGGAATATCTATTGATTTCCTAAACTGAAACACGTAACATTAAATTACAGGAATCAACTACTTTAATTGTGCAAAAGTGCTTCTGCTGTCATGAGCTGGTTGAGGAATGAAGTTCTCTAAACGTTCTGCAGATCCAGAGAACAATATTGAAAACCGATTGTGTCATGTTTGTATAGAACTGAAAATGGATGTAACACTAAAAAATGACCTCAATTAAAACAATTGCATTCACCAATAACTAGTTATATAACCACACATTCATAATAAGATTTACTAAGGATCACAGAAGTAGGTGTGAATTGTTAATCTGCATATTAACTAAAAGCTGAAAAAATGTGTTATATATACACAAGTAAATAAATAATATTTCCATTTATATTGCACCATATCATGTTCAGATCTGTCCACCTGCTCATAGTGGATTATTTTTGACATCCAGTGACTGTTAATTTAGCAAATGGTACCAATGTCCCAGTCAGCCATGAGATGAATGCCAATTGTTTTTTGATGAGGAGCAAATGTCGACCAGGACATTGAAAAAATGTGCTCTTTGAATAATACTGGAACAAGCTGTTAGGACCTCATTGTAACATCTAATCCAAAGGTCAGCACCTCTTACAGTGCAGCAGTCCCTCAGTACTGCAGTGGAGTGTCAGCCTGGATCCTGAGCTCAAACTCTGGAGATTTGAGGCATGATCTCATATCCTTCTAACCCAGAGGGAAGCGGTGACACAGATTCTGTCTAAAGTAAGTGGTGAAGATAAAATCAATTTGAACCAATAAACTCTGCGGGTACGATTAACTCCGTGTAGCCCACTCTAGGCGATGGGCTAAGGAAGCGGGAATGGAAAACAGATCATCATGATCTTGAACTAATGATGGTTCAAAAGAATATTTTAAACTAAAATAGTGGAGAACAGTAGCAGTATAAATCCCCCTCCCCAATTCCTGGTTCCCCTGTTCGTCAGCCGAGATTTGGTTGGTCCTGATTTTAAAATAAAATTGTGCCATTAGTTGCACTTATTAACTGGCTTGAGCCAGTCGAGTCCAATCCATTGTTATGTACGAGTCCATGTACTGCTTGCCCAGTGATTAACAACCAGAACGATCTTCATTTATACTTTCAGGTGAGGCTGTCTTTGCAAGGTGCTTGTCTTCTCTGAAAGATGAAAGGCTAATAGCTGGCAAGCGGCTACCAGGGCCTAAAGAATCTAAATTCTCTGGAGATAAAAAGACTTTCCTGGAAGATATACGCAAGGTGGGATTGTCAAAGGACCATTTAAACTAAGTTTGTGACGTGTGTTTTATTTAGGTAAATGTCGGTCTGGTCTGAAATCCTAATATCAATGCTAGACGTTAAGCAGAGTCTCCTTGCAGCAAATTGATTATCGTGCAGCTTCTGTAAGAATACTGATGTGCTTTTATTTTTTGAAAGGCGGCTGTGTTTCTTCCAGAGCTGCTCTGAATGTTATGTAAAAAGGTAGCCTGGTTTGAGTCAAAAGAAAATAATACTGTTGTGCATGAATCTGGAAGTGGAATAAATTTTAAGCCAGGCAGCATCCTAACTTTCAAAGCAGTTAAGATGCTGCATTTTCAGGCAGGAATGTGCCACAGTCTGGAGGCAGGTCCATGCCCTCTGTCTACCTTGCTGTCTATTCTCCAATAGAACACGTGCTTTGTGGGAGGGGATTGGCTCTTGTCTTCCTCTTCTCCCCCACATGATGTGTTTCTGTAAGTTTTTCTGTCTAACTGCCCGATTAAAATACATGTAAAGCTTACCAATGTATGATCCAACTTTAGATGTCAATGTACAGCATAGGAAGTTACTGCTGTACAATTTTAATTAGAATTTATAATTTAAAATTATGAACTGGTGAGTTTCTTTTCCCCCATTTGCAGGCTCTCTACGCTTCTAAAATTATCTCCTACGCCCAGGGATTCATGCTATTGAGGCAAGCAGCTAAAGAGTTTAACTGGTCTCTGAATTATGGCGGAATCGCACTGATGTGGAGAGGTGGCTGCATCATCAGGAGGTGAGGGATGCACTGGATACATCTCAACAACAACTTACATTTATGTAGCGCCTTTCTAATGCAGTAAAACATCCCACGGTGCTTCATAGGAGCGTAATCAGTCAAAATCTGACACCGAGCCACATAAGGAGATATTAGGACAGGTGACCAAAAGCTTGGTCAAAGAGGTAGGTTTGAAGGGGTAGAGAGGGAATTCCACAAGGAATGCAATGGACATAGACTCTCTCTTCATACTCTGAATCACTGTAATATTAAAAATTACCTGCAATCATTTATAAATCTGGTTTGCAAGTCTTAGAGTTTTTCTTCAGTTGGTACCGAGGACAGTGATTTTACACTTCCAAAGGGCCTGGGTCTTCAACTGAATCCATGGCCCCTTGGGATCTGCAGATTTCTATCCATCTGCAGCCAG
Organism: Heptranchias perlo; assembly: GCF_035084215.1. Lineage (NCBI taxonomy): Eukaryota > Metazoa > Chordata > Chondrichthyes > Hexanchiformes > Hexanchidae > Heptranchias > Heptranchias perlo. Next base: position 12,218,597 of record NC_090356.1, read on the forward strand.
CATACTGTGTGGCACAAGAACTGGGTCTTGAGAATTCAATATCCTATATATTTTTTTGCATTTGTTGCCCTACATCTTATTTCTAATGAAATGTTTCTGCAGTGATGAGTGCTGTCCGCCTTTGGTAGCTGACACTGTCTTTTGGATGTTTGGGGTGCAGGTACCTGGGGACGGGGCAATAGTTGCAGGAGATTCCCTGTCACAGAAAAATTGGAAAACCACTGTTGTAGGGAAATATCTAACATCTTTTTTCTTTTTTTTTCCCAGTGTCTTTCTGGGAAAAATTAAAGATGCATTTGATGCAAATCCTGAACTCCAGAACCTGCTGGTAGATGAATTCTTCATGAAGGCTGTTCAAGATTGTCAGGTATTTACACATACAATTCACTGAAATAAGAAGTCTGGAAAAACTGTTTATTGAAACTATCGTAATCTGAAAGTTATATTAATACATTATGGAAATCTCCCTCCGTTTCTTGGCTTTATTCCATATTCAAACACACCAAGTACATTGCTATAATAATTTATTTGCATACTGAAATCTGATGCGTTCCTATTCCAATCTTTTTAATACTTCTATTCATTGAGCTGTGTCCTGTTGAATATTATATGACCACTCCAATCTACATTGATAATCTTAAAGTCAGAATACCCTTAATGTCTGTAAATTCAACTGATTTGCTGATCTCAACTCCAAACTCGTCCTGGTGTATGTTTCTTGCTAGGATCAGTTCTGAGGTGGTGTGGTTTCAATGCTTGACATGTCTTAAGGGTCTGTCTCCATTCTTACCCTGTGTCGAACTGGAATTGTGAAGAAGAAAGGATGTTTTGGTTACATTTGCATGCATCTGAAATATCTACATTATTTTGTCTGGGATGTGAAAGCCTGAGAGCCTTAAAGGGACAGCTCCATCTTAGCAGCATTACCCTGTGTATTAGAGGCATGAGACACCTATTCCCATTGAACAGCACCAACTTACTGTGGGCAACACCATGAAAAATCCACTAGTGTATAATTGTGAGATGTATCCATTATACTTCAGGTATCATGTAGGCAAATTTGTATTACTTTTTTTTTGCACAAAAAGAAAGCCATGTGAAGGGAAAACCATTTAGCACCAACTTGGAAAGTAAACCAGGTGCCGCGGCCCAAACTGACTCCAGAACAGAGTGGAGCGAGACTGACTCCTCCAGAGAATCTGACTCAGTTTTGTTCCAGAGTCGGATCAGACCTTGATACCTATTCAGGCTCTATTTACTTGTAACTGCAGTGTCAGTGTGAAGCCAAATCACTTTGTAGCTGTTGTATGAATGCACTCTTAAGACTGACTTAAAAATATGGCATTACACGCTCTCTCATTACTTCTGACGCAAGTAACAATGGGAGGAAAACAGCCCTCTACATCCCTCCACCTCCCTCCACCAACCCACATCTGGGCCATGCTGCAAGAGATTGATGAATGCAGCAAAGACTTTGCCAGATTAACACTGAATGTTCTGCCTGCAGGAGTCATGGCGCCGTGTGGTGAGCACTGGCGTACAGATGGGCATCCCTATGCCGTGCTTCAGTACAGCTCTGTCCTTCTATGATGGTTACAGGCATGAAATGCTCCCAGCAAACCTTATCCAGGTAAAAAAAGTTACAATATTTGTATCATTTTAGCAGCACTTCTTGTCAGCTTTATTTCATTTTTGTTTTATCCCTTTATCTGCCGTGTCTTTTAGCCCTGTAGGTTTGTACTATCCTTTTCTCTAATTGATAACAGAACAACCTGTAAAGATTCCTTCATAGCTGCTCCTTGGCCAAACTCACTAGGTGCCGTGCTTGAGCAGCAGTCGAGATTTATTTTCTCTCAAGTTGCCAAGAAAGCCTTGATGTTTCATTAGATCAGGGTTTCGAACTCAGTCTGAAGTGTCCAGTGACTCGATGCTCTCTCCCAACTTCCACGAGATTGGTTGGTTAAAGTTGCCAATCTATTTTACTAACTTCCACAGTCAGCAGTTTACAGAGCACTGTTTAGCACAACTGTATGACAAAAATGGAGCAATTTAGGTTTTTATTTGAACCATGTTGCAGGCTTCATAAAATTATAGAGCATGTTCCAAAAAATTGACTGACTGCCTTTTCTTACCCGGAAACATAAACTGAATTTTCACGTGCAGCTCATTTCTGTGTAAGAAGTATGAGCGTTTGCTGGTTATGGTAGTTTTCGATCAGTCAGTAAACGTGTTGTGTGAATGCACTGTTGGCAAAAATGATGCTTCTTAGCAAATGCTAATGGTGTTGTATATAGGCTATTCCAGAGGTTGCATAGTTAGTGAATGGTACAATATGTTACTGCACTGTTTTGAGAGGGGAAAGTTCTTTCTCATGGACAATGCAGTTGCAAAAAGAAATGAGTTCCACCAAATGTTTTCCTCCTGTTTTCTTCCCTGCTTTTCCTGAAGCCACTAACTCTTGTCTGGTTCAGTTCTCCAGGCACAGTCACCTCCTCAAAGTGGCCATTCTGCATGACTGAGCCTTGGTAGTGTCAGCAAACCATTCAGTCACACATGGCACCATAGCTGACCCCAATCCTGTACTAACTCGTCATCCACACGCATATTCTTGCAGAAGTTCCTGAATAACCTTCAGGGGTGGGGACCCTGGGTGATTTTCCAATAGGCCATCAAGGGTGGAGGGGGCTGACTTCAACCAATCTTAAACAAGTATCTTTGTAATACAAGCTCACGGCATGTGGTCTGAGTGTTGCATTTATCTGGGGTTGGAGTTGAATTTAATCGGCTGAGCAGAGGTCTAGAATTGAGGTTGCTGGCTCTACAAGATGGCTGCTAATCCAACCATTCTTTTGCCCACAGGCACAAAGGGATTATTTTGGTGCCCACACATATGAGTTGCTGTGCAAACCTGGGACTTTCATCCACACCAACTGGACAGGTCACGGTGGGAGTGTCTCTTCATCTTCATACAACGCATGAGCTATAAATGGTTGACACAAAATATTTTGGTAAAATAACATTCCACGGTCATAGATATTTAAAAAAAACGCTGTAGTTTTGAATATTCTAACTTAAGGCATTCCATGTCGTTCTGCACTGGTGTCTGATTTTGAACCATGGAAAATGATTTTATTGTGGATTATAGAAAAAATCCCAAGTCTTTGGTGGGACTAATTGAAACTTTTCGTGAATAATAAAACGTGTCTAAATTATGACCGTGTTAGACTTCTGACGCCTTTTTCTTTAAAATATAATTACTGCTCCTCTCTGCAATCTGAATGTAAAGAAAATATTCACTAATGGACCTTTTTTTATTCGTTCATGGGATGTGGGCATCGCTGGCAAGGCCAGCATTTATTGGCCATCTCTAACTGCCCTTGAGAAGGTGGTGGTGAGCCGCCTTCTTGAACCGCTGCAGTCCGTGTGGTGAAGGTTCTCCCACAGTGCTGTTAGGAAGGGAGTTCCAGGAATTTGACCCAGCGACGATGAAGGAACGGCGATATATTTCCAAGTTTTGGATAGTGTGTGACTTGGAGGGGAACATGCTGGTGGTGGTGTTCCAATGTGCCTGCTGCCCTTGTCCTTCTAGGTGGTAGAGTTTATGGGTTTGGGAGGTGCTGTCGAAGAAGCCTTGGCGAGTTGCTGCAGTGCATCCTGTAGATGGTACACACTGCAGCCACATTGTGCCGGTGGTGAAGGGAGTGAATGTTTAGGGTGGTGGATGGGATGCCAATCAAGCGGGCTGCTTTGTCCTGGATGGTGTCGAGCTTCTTGAGTGTTGAAGCTGCACTCATCCAAGCAAGTGGAGAGTATTCCATCACACTCCTGACTTGTGCCTTGTAGATGGTGGAAAGGCTTTGGGGAGTCAGGAGGTGCGTCATTTGCCACAGAATACCCAGCCTCTGACCTGCTCTTGTAGTCATGGTATTTATGTGGCTGGTCCAGTTAAGTTTCTGGTCAATGGTGATCCTCAAGATGTTGATGATGGGGAATTCGGCGATGGTAATACCGTTGAATGTCAAGGGTAGGTGGTTAGACTCTTGCTGGAGATGGCCATTGCCTGGCACTTGTCTGGCGTGAATGTTGCTTGCCACTTATCAGCCCAAGGCTGGATGTTGTCCAGGTCTTGCTGCATGCGGGTACGGACTGCTTCATTATCTGAGGGGTTGCGAATAGCACTAAACACTTTGCAATCATCAGCGAACGTCCCCATTTCTGACCTTATGATGGAGGGAAGGTCGTTGATGAAGCAGCTGAAGATGGTTGGGCCTAGGACACTGCCCTGAGGAACTCCTGCAGCAATGTCCTGGGGCTGAGATGATTGGCCTCCAACAACCACTACCATCTTCCTTTGTGCTAGGCATGACTCCAGCCACTGGAGAGTTTTCCCCCTGATTCCCATTGACTTCAATTTTACGAGGGCTCCTTGGTGCCACACTCGGTCAAATGCTGCCTTAATGTCAAGGGCAGTCACTCTCACCTCACCTCTGGAATTCAGCTCTTTTGTTCATGTTCGGACCAAGGCTGTAATGAGGTCTGGAGCCAAGTGGTCCTGGCGGAACCCAAACTGAGCAGCGGTGAGCAGGTTATTGGTGAGTAAGTGTCGCTTGATAGCACTGTCGCCGACACCTTCCATCACTTTGCTGATGATTGAGAGTGGACTGATGGGGGGCGGTAATTGGCCGGATTGGATTTGTCCTGCTTTTTGTGAACCGGACATACCTGAGCAATTTTCCACATTGTCGGGTAGATGCCAGTTTGTAGCTGTACTAGAACAGCTTGGCTAGAGGCGCGGCTAGTTCTGGAGTACAAGTCTTCAGCACTATAGCCGAGATGTTGTCGGGGCCCATAGCTTTTGCTGTATCCAGTGCACTCAGCCGTTTATTGATATCACGTGGAGTGAATTGAATTGACTGAAGACTGGCTTCTGTGATGGTGGGGATATCGGGAGGAGGCTGAGATGGATCATCCAATCGGCACTTCTGGCTGATGATGGTTGCAAACACTTCAGCCTTGTCTTTTGTACTCACGTGCTGGACTCCGCCATCAGTTGTTTAATTGTCCACCACCATTCAAGAAGATTGGTGTCACAATTGCCCCTCCTTATTGAGTGGGGCAAACTTGAAGCATCATAATAAAGAAATTGTAAAGCAATTCTTTTACCTAAGAGTGGTTTCTGTGACTGGAGCTGCAGCATATTAAAGTTGACTTGTTTTCAATGGAGATCAGCTAGTTTCAAGTGGTAAAGACATAGTTGTCATTTCAACTGTTCTGGTGATGCTGTAAATTAAAGATCACTTTTTGAGGTGGGGGGCGGGGCAGGTTTTCAAAGCAATTAAAGTACTACCCCGCCGGTCTCTGTATATATTCTTAAAAACCTCTCCTTGTCTGGTAAGAGAAAAGACTACATTGGAGGCGAGTGGAGACCCAACAGTTCAGATCTAAAAGATGGAACGCCCGGCTGCTGCTAGCAATGGGCCCAGTCACCAAGTGACTCCAGTGAAATGATGTGGATATTTTTAATGACTTGAAAAGGAGGGAGTCATATGTACTAAATGCACCTTTTTTTAAGCTTACTAATACTCTTGAAATTGACATGTGAAGAATTGCCCTTGAGCTGAGACAGAACCCAACATGAATCTGTCTTTGGGAGTAAACTGGAAGGAAAAAAAAATCCGAGTGCATGTATGCACAATGTGTGCTGTGGTTTTATACAAAAAGCTTTAGGGGAAATATAAATGTTTGAGTTGATGTTTACCATTACTGTTTAGGTGACCAACAGTATTTCATATGCTAGTTTCTCAAAAGGAAATTAGGATCAAGAAGTCTAGTGTTTCCAGAATATTCCTAGCCTTCAAACGGAATTCCAGATACTCCTGAAAAGTCATCACTTATGTAATCTGAAGTATGCACACCAGCTGAGCTATTGCGATGATCCCAGGATGAATCCTTGATCCCTGATTCAAATAGGGCTGCGTCTCGGGCCACCGGTGTTGGCTGTAGTGGCTCCATCCAGTGTCACTGGTAATGGCAGCAGCACATTCTTGGAATACCAGTTTATGGGAAGAGAGTACTCACCCAAGTTCCCGAGGATGTGTAAGAACATAAGAAATAGGAGCAGGAGTAGGCCAATCGGCCCCTCGAGCCTGTTCCGCCATTCAATAAGATCATGGCTGATCTGATCCTAACCTCAAATCTAAATTCATGTCCAATTTCCTGCCCGCTCCCCGTAACCCCTAATTCCCTTTACTTCCAGGAAACTGTCTATAAAATGTGTAATTCGATCCAGCCATTATCAGGCAGGCTAGAGATTTCGGACAAGTCACAGTGCCGACAGTGCTGATTTCAGAGAACAGACAGTACTGACGTTACCGGTTTCAGAGAACGCACGGCGCTGACGCGACCGGTTTCAGTGGACGCACGGCGCTGACGCGACCGGTTTCAGTGGACGCACGGCGCTGACGCGACCGGTTTCAGTGGACGCACGGCGCTGACGCGACCGGTTTCAGTGGACGCACGGCGCTGACGCGACCGGTTTCAGTGGACGCACGGCGCTGACGCGACCGGTTTCAGTGGACGCACGGCGCTGACGCGACCGGTTTAAGCGGACGCACGGCGCTGACGCGACCGGTTTAAGCGAACGCACGGCGCTGACGCGACCGGTTTAAGCGAACGCACGGCGCTGACGCGACCGGTTTCAGAGAACGCACGGCGCTGACGCGACCGGTTTCAGCGGACGCACGGCGCTGACGCGACCGGTTTCAGCGGACGCACGGCGCTGACGCGACCGGTTTCAGCGGACGCACGGCGCTGACGCGACCGGTTTCAGAGGACGCACGGCGCTGACGCGACCGGTTTCAGAGGACGCACGGCGCTGAGGCGACCGGTTTCAGAGGACGCACGGCGCTGAGGCGACCGCTTTCAGAGGACGCACGGCGCTGACGCGAGCGGTTTCAGAGAACGCACGGCGCTGACGCGAGCGGTTTCAGGTTGAAGGAGCCACCAAAAGCCTAGACTCTTGTACCTAGAATATTACACGTAATTCAGCATTGCCCTCTAGCGGCTGAAAGTGGGAGAGACTGCACCAGTTGCTGTGTGCTCGCAGCAAATGGAATAAAGGGTTCTGCCAGCCATTTTGAGCACTAATTAACATGTATCATTGACTATCCAATAGTAAACGCTGAATTACTTACACAAAACATTTTAAATATTCCAAATCTGACAACTTATGAAATGTACAGCAATTTTTCAAATATATAATACATTTTCTGAAATCACTATTGCTTTGTTACATGGTATTTACAGGAGAATTAATTGATACATTGCAATTATTGGTACAGTTTAGCCTACATTGAGAACCACATGCATTAAAAGATGACTTGATGACGTCCCTCAGGTTCAGCTGATTCGAGGCGTTCAGTGGTGGCTCGGGCTGGAATCTTTCCCTATGTGAGGCTTGCATCGGAAGAAAATCCTTGATCGCCTGTGACTGTTCCCAGCTGACCTCCTCTTGCCTTCTTGTGATGCAGTCTGAGTGTATGGTTGGAGAGGTCTGGCTTCAGTAAGTTTTCAGGAAAACACTTCAGCCTGCCTCTTGTTTCCAGAGCTCCAGATTGAGTCTCTACATTACCTGTTCAGACAGGCATACCTTTCCAGTCTTTCACCCACGTTTGTTTTAGGAGGGGTTTAATTAAGCATAGATTATAACAGATCGTCCAACGCAATCTCCTTTTGAGAAAGCTCCTGCATTTTTTATATACATACATCTTTATTAATGACTACATTAATGACTTGGATATGAATGTAAAAGGTATGATCAGTAAGTTCGCTGATGATACAAAGATTGGTAGGGTGGTAAATAGCGAGGAGGATAGCCTCAGTCTGCAGGACGATATAGATGGGTTGGTCAGATGGGCGGAACAGTGGCAAATGGAATTTAACCCGGAAAAGTGCGAGGTGATGCACTTTGGAGGGACTAACAAGGCAAGGGAATACACAATGAATGGGAGGACCCTAGGCAAGACAGAGGGTCAGAGGGATTTGGTGTGCAAGTTCACAGATCCCTGAAGGCGGCGGAACAGGTAGATAAGGTGGTAAAGAAGGCATATGGGATACTTGCCTTTATTAGCCGAGGCATAGAATATAAGAGCAAGGAGGTTATGATGGAGCTGTATAAAACACTGGTTAGGCCACAGCTGGAGTACTGTGTGCAGTTCTGGTCGCCACACTACAGGAAGGATGTGATCGCTTTGGAGAGGGTGCAGAGGAGATTCACCAGGATGTTACCAGGGCTGGAGCGCTTCAGCTATGAAGAGAGACTGGGAAGATTGGGTTTGTTTTCCTTGGAGCAGAGGAGGCTGAGGGGGGACATGATTGAGGTGTACAAAATTATGAGGGGCACAGATAGGATGGATACTAAGGAGCTTTTTCCCTTCGTTGAGGGTACTATAACAAGGGGACATAGATTCAAGGTAAAAGGCGGGAGGTTTAGAGGGGATTTGAGAAAGAACTTTTTCACCCAGAGGGTGGTTGGAGTCTGGAACTCACTGCCTGAAAGGGTTGTGGAGGCAGGAACCCTCACAACATTCAAGAAGCATTTGGATGAGCACTTGAAATGCCATAGCATACAAGGCTACGGACCAAATGCTGGAATATGGGATTAGAGTAGACAGGGCTGATGGCCGGCGCGGACACGATGGGCCGAAGGGCCTCTATCCGTGCTGTATGACTCTATGACTTTATCATTATTTAGTTTACAGACATGTTTTGTATCAAATAGAATAAATTTGGCAAAAGAACCAAAGGCGACATGAGGAGAAACTTTTTTACGCAGCGAGTAGTTATGATCTGGAATGAGCTGCCTGAAAGGGTGGTGGAGGCAGATTCAATCATGGCTTTCAAAAAGGAATTGGATAAATATTTGACGGGAAAAAAAGTGCAGGGCTATGGGGGAATGGGACTGACTGGATTGCTCTTACAGAGAGCTGGCACAGTCTCGATGGGCGGAATGGCCTCTTTCCGTGCTGTAATGATTCTCCGAAATGAAGCGTTGGGGACAATGCAAAGATTCTGGAGCCTGAAACCAGTCCCTGAATCCCCAGGAAATTTGTTCCTTCAGCACTTGATTGAGTCTTCACCCTCGGGTTGGAAAAGTTGTAGTACATATAACCTAATACAATGTGCTCCTTATTTTTGCCCAGTTTGAATAAAGCTTATTGGAGTGAAGATTGAACCCAGGTCTGCACCAGATCCCATTCACCCATCACCCCTGTGCTCGGTGACCTACATTGGCTCCTGGTCCACCAACACCTCGATTTTTAAAATTCTGTTCCTCGTGTTCAAATCCCTCCATGGCCTCACCCCTCCCTTTCTCTGTAACCTCCTTCAGCCCTACAAACTTCTAAGAACTCCGCATTCCTCCGACGCTGGCCTCTCGTGCATCCCCCACCCCCTTCGCCCCACCATGGGTTGCCGTGCCTTAAGCCTTCTAGGCCCTAAGCTCTGGAATTCTCTCCCCAATCTGCTCTACCTCTCTCCTTAAAACTTAACTCTTTGACCAAGCTTTTAGTCGCCTATCCTAAAAAAGGCCAAAATTCCTGGGGGTGGGGAGCACGCAACTCGGTTGGATTGTCTGTTGGTTGGCAGGAATTTAGGGCAGAACACGGTTCCACAAGATCCCAACCCATTTGCAATCTAATAGTTAAGCCTGATTGCAGTAATTGCATGATTGAATTTATGCAAGAATCCTTATTCATCTTATATACAATTATATAGAAATTACAACATGAGAAACAGGCCGTTCGGCCTAACGACTCTGTCGGTGTTTATCCTCCGTATAATCAGTTGTCCTAATCCCATGTTCCCACTCAGTTTCTATATCCCTTTCTTCTCCTTTCCTTCAACCACCTATCTAACCTATTCTTAAAAGCAGATATGGGGCTCAATTTTAGGGGGAAATTGCGGGGGCGGGGTGGGGGCTCCGAAAATCAGAGAAATCCCATTCAAGTTTGGAAGCCAGCTCCAACCTGCCGACTTCTGAGTTCCCCACGGATGCACCTGTGTGCGTGCGGTCGTCCTGAATCTGGAAGTCCCGCCGGCCATTAAAGCCGGCAGGATGATAGTTAAAGAGCCAAATGTACTTCATTGAGGCACTTTACTTGTGACAGATTACGTGGTTAGAACGATTTTTAACTTACCTGGGCAGCTTGCCCACTGCTTCTGATTCACGCCTGGAAGGGCTGGATCAGGCAAATAGAAACAAAATAAAGTACATCAAAAACCATTGCACTAAGTTAAAACACAAAATCAACCTTCCTTTTTACCCTTCTCCGATGTCTGATGTCTCCCTCTCTGATCTCCCCCTCTTCATCCCACCCCCCTCCGATCTTCTGTTCCAGCTCGCTTTCTCGCTTTCTCTCTCTTTCTCTCTCCTCCCCCCCCCCACCACACACACACACCAGCGTTGCAGCTGCTGGCTGCCAGGCGCGAAACCCGGAGAGCATGTTAATTATCATCAATTAAGATGCGATCGTGTTGGAAATGGTAAGTTTTGTTTATGCGGGTTTGCCATGTGCAGCTTCACCCCCCCCCCCCGCTGCTGCCAACCCGGCACCATTTCAAAATTGAGCCTATGGTCTCTCCTCCAATAACTATTTCTGGTAATACATTCCACAGTCTCACAACCCTCTGTAAAAAAAAAAGCTATTCCTGTTCTCTGTCCCAAATCTCTTACATTTAATCTTATGTCCCTGTTCTGGAGCCCTCAACTCTTGGAAATGGTCTATTTCTATCTACTCTGTCTCATCCCTTCATATTTTTAAATACCTCTTTCATTCACCCTATTAATCGCTTCTGTTCAAACCAAAGCAGCCTATTTTTCCCCAGGTATCATGGTTAACTCTGATTGAGATAAATTGTATAATGGAATTTATGTAGGACTACTTTTTCATTTTCAATCTGTCAGATGGTGGTAAATATCATACAAAACTAGATTCGTGCCAGGTAAAACAGACAATTGAATTTACTTATATTTAATATACAGAAGTAAAAATACTAGGAATACATGTGAGCAATATTTTAACGAAATTCAATTAAAGACTTGCATTTATATAGCACGTTTCACAACGTCCCAAAGTGCTTTACAACCAATCAAGTACTTTTTGAAGTGTAATCACTGTTGTAGAAAACACAGCAGCCAATTTGTACTCAGCAAGCTTCCACAAACAGCAATGTGATAATGACCAGATAATCTGTTTTTTAGTGGTGTTTGGTTGAGGGATAAATGTTGGACAGGACAACAGGGATAACTCCCCTGCTCTTCTTTGAAATAGTTCCATGGGATCTTTCATGTCCACCTGAGAGGGCAGACGGGGCCTCAGTTTAACGTCTCATCTGAAAGACGTGCCTCCAACAGTGCCTTACTCCATTGGAGTATCAGCCTGGATTTTGAGCTCAAGTCTCTGGAGTGGGACTTGAACCCACAACCTTCTGACTCAAAGGCAAGAGTGCTACCAAATGAGTCATGGCTGATACCTGGAATGTGTTAGTATTTTTAAAATATTGCTCATATTGTATAATAACGATCCAGTTTCTCTCATAACTGGGTTAATACAGCTTTTATACACAAGCCTAAAAGGACAAAATTCCTGGATTTGCCACAAGGATCATAGACTCTGTTAAAGATGTGGCACAAAACCACTTTTAAGTACTTAACTGAGAATTCACAAGCACAACTAATATACATGATCTATGCACAAATAACTTTTCAAAGCTAAAGAATGAACTTGCATTTATATAACACCTCATCATGTCTCTCAGAAAAGCCTGAGAGAGCTTCACATACAATGATTTACTTGGAAGTGCAGCTGTTGTTGCTATGCATGCAACTGCAGCAGACATTTTATGCACAAGGTTCTACAAACAGCAAGTAGATAAATGACCACTTGATCTGTTTTTGGTGGCGGGTGAGGGCTGAATGGTGACCAGGACAAAAGAAAAAAAAAGGAAGACTTATATTTATAACCTGACCTCCAGACATCCCAAAGCACTTTACAGCCAATGAAGAACTTTTGAAGTGTAGTCACTGTTGTAATATTGGAAACACGGCAGCCAATTTGCACACAGCAAGGTCCCACAATCAGCAATATGATAACAACCATATAATCTTTTTAGGTGTTGGTTGAGGGATAAATATTAGCCAGGACATCGCGGAGAACTCCCCTACTGTTCTTTAAATAGTGGCCGTGGGATCGTTTACATCCACCTGAGAGGGCAGACAGGGCGTCAGTTTAATGTCTCATCTGAAAGATGGCACTGCTGACAGTGCAGCACTCCTGCAGTGTTAGCCTAGATTTTGTGCTCAAGACACCAGGAGAGCTCCCTGCTCCTCTTACAATTGGATCTTTCACAACTACTTGAACCATACAAACACATGTCTCAAAATATAAAATTTACAAACTGAGCCAAAGAGATTATAGTTAAATTCTAAGCAGAATAACAACTTTCGTTTATACAGCACCTTTAACGTACAAGACCTCTGAAGGCACTTCACAAAGGGAATAATAAGGGGACTGGATACCAGACCAAGGGAGAGGAGCTAAAGGAGATGATTGAAGGCTAGGTAGAAAAGATGGGTTTTGAAGAGATTTTTAAAATAGGACAGAGAAAAAGAGAGGAAAAGGGATTTAGGGAGGAATTCTAGAGAGCAGGGCTGAGGCAAGTGAAAGTTCTGCCACTGATGGTGCGGAAAAGGGAGGTGAGTATGCACAGGAGGGTGGAGTCGGAGACTAGGGGGACAGAATGGATGGATGGAGGAGGTCACAGAGGCAGGGAGATGCAGGGTGTGGACAGATTTGAAGACAATGATGACAAGGATGGGGGGGATGAGTGCCAAAGTCAGTCAGCGAGGATATTGTACTAAATAAGCCAGCAAAGGAGCGTCTAATGCTTGTGAGAGGAGAGGCTTCTCCAGTATAATTGCAGAGCTTCTGCTCGTCATTTCCATAGCCCCCATTCCTTATGAGAAGGAATTTTCAAATTGTTTGATAAAAAATTCTCTTACAGCCAATCCCTAGAAAGTCTAATATCCTTTTTTTAGTAAAACTTGAAACCAGCAAAGCCCTGAAGATTAATTTTCAAGTCTGACTTATTTTGTAGGCCAGCAGTAAAAGGAGCTTTCAACCTTCAAGTCTTTCTACCTGGGATTACACCATTAGTCTATATTTTGAAAGGATGATTTACTTGAGGGATAAGTAAGTGTCCTTGTGGGTGAAAAGATTCTGGTGTGTGATATTCAGATTCCAAGAAAAAAGCTACAGTTTGCAACAGTCCTCAGACACATCTCTTAGCTTCATGCAAAATAGATTTCTCATGATAAAGAAGTCGACTTTGTCAGTAACTGAATGGAGATGTCCACGTGCAATCTACCTCCCATTGACATCAAACTGTTTTTTCAGTTTACATAGCAGGAAGCTGAATTTAGACAGCAATGCATTGCAGCTGATATTTATGGCTAGCTAACTGTAGGCTTGTTTGTGTTCCATATTTGGCTTCCATCGTTGCTAACTGGTAATATTGCTTCCGACTCTGCTCCTCTATGGGATAGTAGGTGTTTGAATTTCTTCCATGTTCTTGTACTGGAAATGGAATGTTGTCTTCTGTACTGTCTTTAGTGTGAACTGAATGGAAACAAATGAATGTTACAATTAGGTCCATTATCTATAATTGCACAAAGAATTAGTTTAACATTTAGATTACAGAGCTACAAAGTACATTTAAAGCTGTAGGACACCATTATTACAGTACTCCCTTATATAAACATCAGAATGAATGCAGAGGTGCAATGTGTTGAACACTAACAAGGGGTGGTAGGACACAGATTATCCACAGCTCACTAAGCCCTCTCCTTCCAATAGGCCATCTACATTTTTGTCCAACAGGAATTCTTCCACAACTTAGTTACTCTCTTGGGGGGAGATCAATAGTCACAAGTACAGTTTCCAAGAAGGTAAAACTGTGAAGTTTTTCATTGGTCACATTGCAGGTAAACATTTCAGAAACAAGTTCTACATAGTTCTGTGGCTGCAGGATAAACATTCAGGGTCTCAGTTCACCCTTGGAATGTGGCCGCTGTGAAATTCTGTTGGACCAGATAAGAAGGTAAACTGGAAATCTTTTGACAGTACGTTTCCCCCCTTCCTTTTTGCCCCTTTGTTTAGGAATACTGCAATATGCATCATTTTCCAGGCATAAGACGGGCAAATAATTACTTCCAGGTCTTCACTAATGTCATTCTTAAGCTGACTACCAGAAGGTGCACAGAAATAGCCTAGTGTGACTTTCCTCCAATTCTGCTTCTCTCCTTGTAGGTTAACTCATGATGCGTCGCTTGCTGGTAGCCCAGCTAAGATCAGAAACCCACCAACTGGAGAATCATGGTGCAAACACACACTTTACAAATCCCTGGCACAGTGCATTGGAATACCAATAGGTATGCCATTGGAGCTACTGTCGTAACAAATATTGAGAGTCGGAGCACCCACATGCACTAATTGTTTGCCAAGGCAAGTTATGTCCACTTCTGACTGTTGATGTGAGTGTCTGGGTACCAACAGATGGGCACAGAGCACCTCTCATGCAGTCTGACCTGCTTGGTTGTCCTCCTCTTCCAAACACATCAGATAAAGGGATTTTCTGGCAAGTTTCTCAGTCAGACGCCTGGATGAAGAATTTTTTAGTAACAGAATGCTCCATGTGTGTTGGGAGGGATGGAAAATTGACAAAGGAACCTCCTGTAATAATGCTGGTGTGGATGGTAAGGAGATTCATTGCTCAGACTGTTGTTGTCGTCTAGGGGCTTATGCATAAGTGGACACTGCCGCTACCAGCTCCTTCCAACCATGACGGTTCAGGTCTCTCACTTGTGGCTCATCAGCAGTAAGGCACATGCTGTTAGGGATCTCCTTTATGGTGTCATCCCATCTTATTTTGGATCTGCCTCATGGCCTCGTCCATGTTGGTGGTGGTTTGGTGGTGAGTGCTTTGTCAGAGTCAGACTTGGGGTGTCCATACCACAGGAGTTGGCAATGATCTACCAACCAGGACAGCAGTGATTGATTAGTCAGGTTTCGTACAGTCTCATTTGAGATTTTGTCCTCGACCTTTAGTAGTTTGCGAAGTGAACTCGAATGGAGTCCATCGATTCGCCTGTTCATTACTTTGGTGCGTACCCATGTTTCTCAGCCATATTTAAACATGCATATTGCGCTGTAGGGAGTAATATTTTGAGATTGTGAATTATGTTCAATCTCCATATATGGGATCGAGACTTCATTGCGGAGCTCGCGAGTGCAATGCGCCTACAGCAGTCAGGAAAACAGTCCCCACTGGAGGAAATCATGCTGCCTCAGTAAGTGAACTGTGTCACTGATTCCACTGTCTTGGATGAATCGTCATCTATTCTGAAGGAGGCTGGAATGATATTGCGAACGAGTAATTGCAGTTTCATGGCAGGTTTAACCAAGGTGGACTGGTCTGTGCAGAGAGGGTGGCAGCTGATGTGACCCGGGTGCACTGGTTTGTTAGAGTATACAGAGAAGGCTTAAATAGCTGATTCTGTAATTGTTCTCATTAGAGTTATGGGACCCCGAAAGCCAACCGCCGCATAGGACCAACCACCCAACTGGCTGGTCTAAACGGTTCTGAAAACTACCAGTACATCATTCCGGAAGGATTACTACACAAGCATGACACCAGACTGTGCCACTTCCTAACTGACCCAACTCATGTCCCAACATTCTGATGGCCAAGAGAAAGGGAGTACAAAAAGAAAGTGAAATTACCAACCCCTCCCCCCCCCAAATAAAAACTAGTCACGCAATGTAAGTATTGGACATGTACATGGTGCTGATTGCATCAAATTCAGTCCATCAAGTAGTGACACATAAAGGTCCCAGAAGAGATCCAGCTACTGGTGAGTTTCAACTTTGTTCAGAATTCTCCACTCACTTAAACCATTTTTGAGCTGCTGGTACTGTGACCCTCGAATGTCGCTCTTCCTGTTTTGTTTGTAGTCAGTGAGTTCCACTGAGCACATTTTGCACCTCTTCCAATGGCAGTATCTTGGCTGCTGTACAAGGTATGGAATTTGCCTCCTTGTCTACTGCTGCCAGAGGTAGAAATTCTACACAGGAGCACCGTACGAATCATCAAGATAAAACCACCATTCACGTATACGTGATGAGCTTCACAAACATTCAAGCAGGATGACACTGCATGGGGTAACAGCTGCCACACTGCCCACCTCACTGAATGCAGTTCATCTCAGCCACTGGGTAGCTGACCACCCCCCACCCCCACCTCACTCTAAGTGCTGGTGAAGGACTGACATACTGCTTTGTGTCTGGGTAGATGGCAGTGGCTCGCTGTATTATAGCAAAAGAAAGTGGGAAAAGTAATACACTCACCAACACCTGACACAGTCTCAATGTCTAGAATTTCAGTTTTGTATTCCAGTGTAGGAGTTTCAGTCTCTTTGGTGCTTATCAGTGGCAGCATCACTATCGTTGTCTTTGAATCACAGGCACTCTCATCCACACACTGCTCCCCAGTCTCTGGTCTGGTTTCTATACTTTTTTCTGTTTCTTCATCACTACTTTTAAAAAGATCACTTTTGGTGCCACAGATGCAAATAAACTGTTTTTGTTTCAAAAATAACAGAACAGGGAATTTATTTTACAGATAGGCATTTTAATTAAGTACATTTAAAACAATAATGCTTTCCTTTTTATTTTTTTAATCCTTTCCCCTTTTTGGGACGCTCCAAGTCTCCTGGGCTGACTGATTATTTCAGTATTCCAGGCCAGCCAGTTATACTGATTATATTTGAAGTCACCAATCTGAGAGCAATTCAAATTTTCACAAACATTGTGAAACAACCTTAAAATGGTAGTTTCACTCAGCCTGGGCTGCACATTGGCTGCAGTATAACTTCAACTAGAGGGTAGTCAGCTCTATACTAATTTCAACACTGCTATTCTGACACCAGTGAGTGGCATTTTCTACCTGTGTTTAAACATGCAGAACTATACTTTGCCCAAGTACAGCATGTGCAGAGGCAGCAGTATAACTCAGTGCATACAAGGGGCCTAATGTCTGCTTGAGGCTCCATCTGCAATATTGGGTTGCCCTGAGGCAGCCTTTTCCAGCTGCATTCGGGAAAAACAGGTCTACATGCGACCTAACAGGCGGTCCTTAAAGGGACTGCTGCAGGCCGCCACCAAAAAGGTAAGTTTGTTAAAATTACTTACCTGAACGTGGAGCCTGCAAGAGCACGAGTGCTTCTCCAGGCTCCACATCCAAACCACTCGGGACCGCTGGCAGCCACCGCTCGCAACCCCCCCACCAATCCCCCCACCCTTCCTTCCAACCAGCAATGAATATTGCGACAGACCTCGGAGACCTGTTGCATCAAATACCCGTGCGTCCCCTATTCCTGGTGGCATGCCGTCAAAAATATTTAAATAATTTCCAGGCTGGGCGATCGACCAGGGTCAGAAGTGCATGTTTGTGGAAGTGCCACCAAGCAGGAGATGCGCCTTAATTCCATGAATGTGGAATATCTGGGCAAATAAGTTCAGGAACTTTTGCTTTTCCAGGCGGTCATCAATGAAGACATTTGTAATAATTTAATTTATTTTTAAATTTGTACCCCAATATACCTTTGATTAATCAAAAATCAATAAATAAAAGAGCAATTCAGAGAACAAGCCACTTAGAGTCAGCAAAAGAAAACATTTACCTTCAGTTTCACCAGCAGTCCAATTCCTATAAGAGAGACACACAAACAGAGGCACAACAGTTAGAACCGGGCTAAAGAGACAGAGATGATCCTGGACTTCATATATTTAACAAATACCCCAGTTGTGCCATTGTAAAATATTTTGAACTAATTTTTTTTTTAAAATGAGATGGTCGCAATGTTTCAAAACATTCAAGCTTATATTTTGCTTTGTATTCAGGCTACACATTTACAAGGTTTTGCATCAGTCTGCAGCACTTAATTCACCATTTTACAAGAGTAAAACAGTGAATAAAGGGGGCATTTGGTACGAATTTAAAACTGTTGCAAAAATTCAGTTGAACTTTTAGATAACTGGCTTGCAAATATTTGCCGTATACACAGTGAGGCACAGGGAATGACTCCTGGTTTGAAGTTCCTACTAATTAAACTTTTGGCAACTGAAGGTAAATGTTTTTTTTACTGAATCTAAGTGGTTTGTTCTCTAAATTGCTGTTTTAATTATAAATAGAGGCATAGAGTACAAAAGCAAAGAAGTTATGTTGAACCTTTATAAAACACTGGTTTGGCCACAACTGGATTATTGTGTCTATTTCTGGACACCGCACTTTAGGAAGGATGTGAAGGCCTTCAAGAAGGTGTAGAAAAAATTTACTAGACTGGTTCCAGGGATGGGGGACTTCAGTTAGGTAGATAGACTGGAGAAGCTGAGGTTGTTCTCCTTAGAGCAGAAAAAGTTGAGAGAAGATTTGATAGAAGTGTTCAAAATCATAAAGAAAATAAAGAGAAACTGTTCCCATTGGCGGAAGAGTCGAGAACCAGAGGGCACAGATTTAAGGGATTGGCAAAAGAACCAAAGGCGACATGAGGAAAAACTTTTTTACGCAGCAAGTAATTATGATCTGGAATGCGCTACCTGAAAGGGTGGTCGGAGCAGATTCAACCATGGCTTTCAAAAAGGAATTGGATAAATACTCGAAGGGAAAAAATTTGCAGGGCTATGGGGTAAGACTGGGGGAATGGGCTGAATGGCCTGCTTCTGTGCTGTAACCATTCTATGATTCTATGATTCTAACTGCTCCACGCTAATATTTGAGTGACTGAGAAAAGCTTCTGATTGGTCAAAAGCCATTGGCCTGCCTTTATCTAGTTACTTTAGTAACCTCTTTCCCCTGGTCCCAAGTGCTTTCAACCCTCTCTCCCCACAGTTGCCTCTGTACTTCCTCTCCTGTCCATTTCTCCTCTCTTGCCCGAATTTGTCCCCCTATGATTATAATGCGACTTGCCAAAACAGTCTTATGGCTCCTTTGAAATGGAAACAAAAAGTTTATGGCTAAATTATGGAGCCATAGAATATATAGTTTGAAAACAAGTTTAATAAAGTACATTTATACTTAACGTTTGGGTCAAGAACTTGATTCTGGTGCGTAAGAATTATTAATTTCAGTTTACATGATTTAGTAAAATTATGATTTTACATTAAAGTGGTTTGGCAGTTAGGTTCATACATGCGAAAAATATCGGCAGCCTAAAGGTTCGATGTTAACATTTTGTCCTTCAGATAACTGAAGTTCATTTTCAAGTTTTGTTTTTATCAATACAAAGTTTTATGCTGAAGTGCTCTTGATATGACATCAAACTCCTGCCTTTGGGAAAAGTTTCATGTTAAAATGATATATAGAGCTTTGATCCTCAAGCATCCCTTGATGCTCTTTGCTGCGTGTCTTCAAATGCAGCAGCCATTATCACCGGCCTGAATTGACTGATTGATTTTTATATAACAACTGATGCAAATCTACATTTAATGCTGGAAAATGCGCATTGAGCTATTGTAAATTCACACCATTATCTCAAATAATCTGGTTACAGCCATTAATATTGTTTCTTTTTGCTTAAGTGCTATAATGTACACTTTGTCAGTTCTCTAGCTGAGGAGCTACTACCTCTTCCTTTTGTACTTGGACTCTACCTACATGGCTGACACCCAAAATTACAATCTGAGCATATAACAAGCACTAAGAAGATTAGTCCTTTTCCTTACCTTGCTTGTTAGATGTCTTGCATAATGATGATTTCACTAATATGACTGCACAAAGAACGGACAAGGAAACTGCTACCCACACCATGTAAGAACTAAACGAACTTTCTGAAATAAAATCAGATATTGATATGTAAAAATATACTTAAGCAATTGAATGATTACATAACATTTTCCTGACATCCATGGGCTTAAGGCAGCCTTATTGAAATGGAAACCCTTCAGGCTGCTTGTGTTTTTCCAACACCTCTGACTCTAGCTTCTTCTCCTCCAAGACCTGCTTGTTAGTAATGTATTTTGCTGTGAAAGTAGCTGGGGTATTCAGGAAAACCTGACATTTCCTCACTGCCCACAGATTATCACCTCTTACAGGCCTCCATAGGTCAATAGTATTGAAGTCCATATGGGATTCCTGGACCAGTTTCACTAGTTGCAGGGGTGCAAAGTCCCACCGAATAAATTTAAAACAGAAATCGACAGTTTCCTAAAAGTAAAGGGAATTAGAGGTTACGGGGAGCGGGCAGGAAATTGGACATGAATTTAGATTTGAGGTTAGGATCAGATCAGCCATGATCTTATTAAATGGAGGAGCAGGCTCGAAGGGCCGATTGGCCTACTCCTGCTCCTATTTCTTATGTTCTTATACCTCCGACACTCCCATGCTTAAGTGTCAGCTGTGGCTCAGTAGGTGGCACTCTTGCCTCTGAGTTAGAAGATTTGTGGGTTTCAAACCTACTCCAGAGACTTGAGCACAAAATCTAGGTGACACTTCAGTGTACTACTGAGGGAGTGCTGCACTGTCGGAGGTGCCATCTTTTGGATGAAACATTAAACCGAGACCCTATTTACCCACTCAGGCGGACATAAAAGATCTCAGGGCACAATTTTGAAGACAAGCTGGAGAGTTCTGGAGAGTCCTGAATTTATATAGCGCTTTTTATGACCTCAGGACATCCCAAAGCGCTTTTGAAGTGTAGTCATTGTTGTAATGTAGGAAACGCAGCAGCCAATTTGCGCACAGCAAGGTCCCACAATTAGCAATGTGATAATGACCAGATAATCTATTTTGACGTGTTGGTTGAAGGATAAATATCAGGGAGAACTTCTCTGCTCTTCTTTGAAATAGTGCCATGGGATCTTTTACCTCCACCTGAGAGGGCCTTGGTTTAACTTTTTATCTGAAAACTTCAAAGAATTCTACTCTCTCCTCTCCCATCCAATCCATCCACTTTGGACAGAAATAAGAAAATTTATAAACACCAGAGGACAAAGTTAATTAAATATGAAAACCTAATCTACACATTCTAGACGTTCAAGCATTCTTTCACTTAGTAACAATTACAAGTAAAACCTACTATCTTTTCGATGTTGTTTTTCCTCCAAGACTTCTGAATCAACACAATAGTTGTTGACTGTGCTGTTACCTTCTGTTTGTGTGGTCTTCCCCAAAACTGTACAACTGTAAAGAAGATATTTATCACTTAGTGTATTCTTCCCAGCTTCTACAAGCTCAGTGACTCTTTTGTTGAACAAGGTGCTTCTACCTTAATTTTGTGATCAACTCATCTGAAGAGCGTAATTTATTTACAACTTAAGAGGAACAAGGGAGGAAAGCTGAGAGAAGTGCTGACTAAATAAAATAAAGATCATGTATTGCACTGGCTTCAGTCAGGTTGTACAAAGGATACAAATTCTGTGCAACATGCATCATTCCTAGAATATAAAATACTATAGATAGATAATTAATTAATATATAGACAGACAGATTAGATCAGGAGCTGACCTTGTGAAGAATTTTGGAATCAAGCCAGTCTCCAAGGCAGCATATTAATGCCTCAACATGACACGCCATATTAATCAGTCTGTCACAGATCTTATGTTTTTTGACTAAAGCCACTGCAACACGCACATCGTTAACTGCAATGCAGTAAGGAGGAGCGTTACATATTTATTCATCTGTCATCCCTCCCAAATGTTCAGCCCTCCTCTCGTGACTGTGTTAACTCCAGCTGGAAGACTCACAGCCCTCCTGTACTTCATCCAACTGAACATGTTTCCTGTATGAATCTGGGCAGTGAGTGTCAACCAATTTCCACACAAACTCTCTATTAGAGGCCAATTAGCTGCAATCAGGAGCAGAAACCTTGTCTGATTTTTCACCTCCCTGGCCCTGGGATACTGAGGCTTATTGTACTGCCCCAGCTTGGATCAAGCTAACTCAGCATAGACTGAGAATTGAACCTGGGGCCTTCTGGTCTCCGTGGCTTAGTGCTACACCGTGGACTACTTTTAACCATTAAGGTGTCGAGTTGATGAGCACAAAACCATATTTTAAATTAAAATATTCTAGAAAAAAATAATTACAGAAATTCAATCAGATAACATGATTTTAAATTTTTAATAAACCTGATCTGAGAAATACAACTTCAAAGGGTAAGATGCAGCGAGGATCACTGTGAATCACAGCCAGTCTGGTTTAATGAAACTCTGCTTAGAAAACTCTTGTACTGAAAATATTCTCCTTAAACTGTAAATATAAAACTGATTCCAAGAGAATGACTTACTTGGTGTGAGGCTGACATTTCAGTGTTTGCGTGGTATTCAGAAAGGTTCCTGGAGGACAAGGCTGGCATACTCGGTTGTAGTAATCTTCTTTAACTTAAAAAAGACAGCACTGAGTGGTAAACAAGAGCTTTTATAACTTTAATAAAGCACGCGTCCCCTGTGCCAATATCAGGCACTCACGGGGCAGCAGCGCATGAGCCAGATGCAGAGTAAAGGTCTCTGGCCTTTAATACATGGGATGCAGCAATGGTGAATGGATCACAAAGGCTGGTGCTTCTCTGTGGGAAAAAATACCAAAAGGGCAAAAAAAGAAGATAGTGAAGAAATAACAAAACAGAAGTAAAGCTAAAGATATTTCATTCTAATGCGAGAGAATAAGAAATGGGTGTACAGAAATGGAAACCTATGCATTGAAGCAGAAATGCCATACAACAGGAACAATAGAGATCTAGTTAAACTAGCACAGGAATCCAACCTGGGAACTTTCTGATTTGTACAGCTTCCTGCTATACTCCCCATTACCTTTATCTGCTGGGCCACTGGCAGAGCCTGGCTAGCAATCATAAAAGAACTAGCTTCCATAGGATTGCACAGGGAAAATTATGGCTTTTAAAGAATTTGGATACATTAGTGAAGTAGTCAATACCTGGAAGAAGCAGTTCCTTATCTCCACATCTTTTACATTGTTTACATTTGGTTATGTCCTCAGTTGCACAGTAATGGCCGAGGGAACACTCACATTTCTTGTCTCCTTTAGGGATGCACGGAACAGTTTCTGTGTCAAGAAAGTAAAAAAAGAGTTTATTAACAGACAATACTCAAACTTCTGCTGTACCATTTTCTTGTGCTTTAAGCCAGACTTATAGTAGCTTTTAAGGAAGAAAGACTTGCATTTATATAACGCCTTTCATAACCTCAGTACGTCCCAAAGCACTTTACAGCCAATTAAATACTTTTGAAGTGTAGTCACTGTTGTAATGTAGGAACCATGGCAGCCAATTTGCACACAGCATAGTCCTGCAAACAGCAATGACATAGTCCATTTTAGGTGTTGGGGGATAGGACACTGGGAGAACTCCACTGCTTTTCTTCGAATAGTGCCGAGGGATCTTTTACGTCCACCTGAGAGGGCAGACGGGGTCTCGGTTTAACATCTCATCCGAAAGACAACACCTCCGACAGTGCAGCACTCCCTTAATACTGCACTGAAGTGTCAGCCTAGATATTGTGCTCAAATCTCGGGAGTGGGGCTTGAACCCACAACCTTCTGACTCAGAGGTGAGAATTGATGAAACCAGCAAACAGAACACAGACCGGAAATGGAACATGGCATCTTCTGGATTAGCGCTACATCAGGAGGTGCTTTTACCAACTAGGTCGCTGGCAAAGCCTAGTTTTAAAGTCATCCCATTCTGTTCAACATTTCACATTTGCAGAAGCAGGAAAATGACTTTTGCATTTCTTGTTTAAAAATAAAAAGATGTAAATGGCACCGAAATCAAAAAAATTAATGTAAAAGTGAGATTATTAATTGCAATTACTTACCAGAAACTTCAAGAGTTTCTATCCTCCCATCGTGCTTAATTTGTCCACCTTGCCAAGAGGTGAGTGAATTTATAAATGATAGAGGACAAAGTTAAGTAAAGTTAAAATCTAATCTACGCTGACTAGAAGTTCAAGACTTACCTGGTATTGTCGTTGCTGGTGGATCAACACAATAGTTGTCGGCTGTGCTGTTACCTTCTGTATGAAGGGTCTTCCCCAAAACTGTACAACTGTATAAAATATTTATCAGTTAGCTAATTCTTCCAAGATACTACAAATTCAGTGAGTCTTTTGTTAGGCAAAGGGCTTCCATCTTAATTTGTGATCAACTGATCTGAAAGCATTCCATTTATATTTGTCCTGGAAATTCAGTACATACAGAATAATGGAGACCTAGGAATAATTAAAAGAGTAATTTATACCCAAAGTTCTGCCATACCAGGTGTATTTTTAACGATGATGTGAGGGGTAGCTGCCGTGACCAGCACTGGCAGCTCACCCTGAGTATGCAGATGATCATAGAAACAGAAGTAGGCTATTCAGCTCCTCAAGCCTGTTCCACCATTCAATTAGATCATGGCTGATCTGTATCTTAACTCCATCTAACCACCTTGGTTCCGTCACCCGTAATACCCTTGCCTAACAAAAATCTATCAATCTCAGTTTTGATATTTTCAATTGGCTTAGCCTCAACAGTTGTTTGGGTAGAGAGTTCCAGATCGTCATTACCCTTAGTGTGAAGAAGAGCTTCCTGGCATCACCCCTGCATGGCCTAGCTCTAATTTTAAGGTTATGCCCCCTCATTCTGGACTCTCCCCACCCCCGACCAGAGAAAATAGTTTCTCTCTATCTACCCTATCAAATCCTTTAATCATCTTATACACCTCAATTAGGTCACCCCTTAATCTTATATACTAGGGAATACAAGCCTAGTCTATGCAACCTGTCCTTATAATTTAACCCTTTTAGCCTCTGTATCATTCTGGTGAATCTGCGCTGCACCTTTCCAAGGCCAATATATCCTTCCTGAGGTATGGTGCCCAGAACTGAATGCAGTACTCCAGATGGGGTCGAACCAGAGCTATGTAACAAAACTTCCAACCCTTTGTATTCCAGCCGTCGAGATAAAGGCCAACATTCCATTAGTCTTTCAAATTATTTTTTGTACCTGACCACTAGCTTTTAGTGATTTCTATACACGGACCCCCAAATCTCTCTGCTCCTCCACAGTTCCTAGCCTTTTACCGTTTAGAAAATACTCCGATCTACCTTTCTTAGGTCCAAAGCGGATGACCTCACACTTCCCCACATAAACTCCATCTGCCATAGTTTTGCCCATTCACTTAATCTATCAATGTCCCTTTGCTCCCATTTACACTGTTTATTGTGCCATCTAACTTAGGGTCATCAGCAAACTTGGATATATGGCTATCTATTCCTTCGTCTAAGTCTTTTATGAGGCTTGAGGACCAATTTCTATCAATCCTCGTGCTTCTTGTGCATCGCCAAGTCTGGGACCCTTCTAATTTCTACCCCAATAACTTCAAAGGGTAAATCAGATGCAGTAAGCGTCAACGTGGATCACGGCCAGTCTAGTTTGATGGAGACTTTGCCAAGAAAGCTCCTGCACTGAAAATATTCTCCCTAAACGGTAAATGCCATAAAACCCAGATTCCAAGAGAATGACTTACTTGGTGTGACGCTGACATCTCAGTGTTTGCGTGGTATTCAGAAAGGTTCCTGGAGGACAAGGCTGGCATACCCGTTTGTAGTAATCTTCATCATCTTAAAAAGATAGCATTGAATGATGAACAAGAGCTTTTATAACTTTTAACCAAAACAGCACGTTGGCACCCCCCACCCTCCTGCCCCCGGGTCCTCGCTCAGCTATAGCATGAGTCAATCATAGAGTGAAAGCTTCTTCCACTCTGCCACAACAAAGTATCTGAACTTCTTCCCCCCCCCCCACCCCTACAGAGACAACACCCAGATTGCATCCTTCCTCAACCTCCGCTATGGTTACTCTGAGTAAGAATGCCAATTTGTGGTGAATTATACAGAATTCCCCACCCACTAAGAACTGAGTGATACTTCGAGCTCGCAGAGAGAGGAGACTTTTGTCTGTCAGTCTGGGCTGACAAAAAAAATAGTGTGTGAAACCACTGCACCAGCTGATCATCCATTCTGTGTTTGAATCTTTGTAATTGCAGCATTTCATCCCATTCATTTGTGTTGTAAATTTATTCCTGTTGTATTACTGTAATGTGATTCCCAATAATCTCACTTCTACATCAGCCTAAGTACACAGACATCGCTGTCTGATTTTAGACAGTGGTGCACAATGTTGCCGTTATGAGATAACCAACTACAGAAACTGATTTTATCATCACAGGATGTTATTCGTGTTTTGCTGAAGAATGTTTGATATGATCACCAACACAGCCACCAACATAGACTGCAAAAGTATACACTTAAAATGACAATTAATTGACATTCTAGTTAACGCCTTAAATTAACAAGCTTTCATAGAACTGAATAGGGGAAATTCTAGCTTTTGAAAATCAAGACACTTAAGTGAAGTAAACCATACCCAGAAACTTCTTATCGCCACACTTCTTGCATTGTTCACACCTGGTTGCATGTTCAGTAGCACAGTAATGATGGCGAGCACATTCACATTTCCGGTTTGTTGTCGGGGTGCACGGGACAGTTTGTACACTGTTACCTGTAATAATAAAGTAAAATAGTGGAGGGGGGGGGAGGTGATTAGTAATAGACAATAATGTAATGTACCACTTTGGTCTGTCCTTGTATTCAAATACCAAAGTAGTCCATCAAAAACTGCTATAAGAAAGACTACGTAGAAGTTAAGGCTGAGTAAGACAAAGCTGTGATGCCTTTGAGGAAGCATCATGAGTGAGTAGTGGATAGGAACATTAGGAACAGGAATAGGCCAGACCCTCCGAGTTCACCACCCACTTTGGGGCTCACCCACTCTAATCCCGCCCCCCCCCCCTTTAAAAATTGGGGCCCTAGAATCACAAAATTAGAATGTCACAACACAGGAACAGGTCATTCAACCCATCAAGTTTGTGCTGGTGTTTTTCTCCACCTTAGGCTAATCCCACTTTCCTGCTCATTCCCCACACCCTTTATTATTCCTATTTTTCAAGAAACAATCTAATTTCCTTTTAAAAGATTTTGTGGACTCTGCTTTAATCAACAGTTTGCTGCTGAAAATTCCAGTTTGTAACCACCCTCTGTGATAAGGATTTTTTTTTCTTGCTTCCCTTTTAGTTCTGCTAGTGATTATCTTAAATTTGTGACCCCTTGTTACTGTCAGGTCGACCGGTGGGAAAATATTCACAACGCTTCATAATCTGGAAGACCCCTGTCAGGTAACCACCGAGATCTTGCATTCATATAGTGCCTTGCATGACCTCATGACGTCCCAAAGCGCTTTACAGCCAATGAAGTACTGTGAAGTGTAATCACTATTGTAATACAGAAAAACATGGCAGTCAATTTGCAGACAGCAAGGTCACACAAACAGCAGTAAGATAAATGACCAAATAATCCAGGTTTTTAAAGTGATGTTGGTTGAGGGATAAATGTTGGCTAGCTTCAAATAATAACATGGGATCCTAAAGGCAGACACAACCTTAATGCCCATCACGAAGGTGCAGCACTCCCTCAGTACTGCACTGTTAGCATAGTTTATGTGCTGAAGTCCTGGAGAGGGACTTGAAACTACAACCTTCTAACTCAGAGGCAAGAGTACTACCCACTGAGCCATGGCTAACATCTAGTGATAGGTGTGTGCAGCTGCAAGCATGGCTGTGTCACAAAATGGTGATACCCGAATAAGGAGTGCGCGGGCATATATAGTTAATTTAATATATTATAGATATTGATTTCCTTTGCCTACAACACTTTTACCAGGGAGAGTTTAATAGGTTTGTACTTGAATGAGCTATGTGCAACTTCAAGAGGATGATGTGAATGTGGGTTTTTGATGATTATTGAAGAATCTACTTGAAGGTTTTAATGTTTACCTGTGCAGTGCCCATAACACTTGCGACATTCCGGGAGGGAATTCTCTTTCTCGGTGTACGTTCCTTCCTCACAAGGTGCACACTCTGTCTGATTTTTGCTTGAATGTGATGTAACTTTGTATTTACCTTTCACCAGAAAAAAAGTAAGTCAATCTGTGAGTAATGCTGATGGATAGTGAAATGTCTCGAAATACTTCACCCAATTTTTTGTTGCAGTGACAGCAATCATTTTACACACAGCAAGTTCCTATAAAACAGCAGTGACCAGTTAATCCACTTTCGGTGCTGTTGCCTGGGAGATGAATATTGGTCAAGGTTAAGATACCAGGAGAACTCCCTGCCCTTTAAATAGTTCTGTAAGATTTTTAGCATCCACCTGAATAGCTAGATAGGCGTTTAGTCTATGAGTGAGGCTTGAACTTACAACCTTTGGACTCACCAGACCAAGCTGGCAGTTACAAAACATTAAGAACTAGAAAACTTGTTTCATTGTGTAACTACAAACATTCTTAAAGGAGAAAACAAATTGCTCTTGTTTGTACGTACATAAAATGACATGATGATGATTTAAATATTATATAAAGATCTGTGGAACAGATCATTTCCACAAATTAATTACGGTTTACTTCATCACTGGAAACTAAACCCATATCGCCTGTGGTGCACGGTGTAGTTTAGTTTGCTGTGAAAATAGCCAATTTGACAATAGTTTACATATACCACTTATTAAAAAGATCAACAGTTTTTACAGGCTAGGAAAGGAATATTAATTGTTTTTTCTGTGGTACCTCCAGAAACACACTGAAAAAGGGAGAAGGTTAGAGGTGATAGACGTGCCACTGTGAGAAGCTAGTGAACTCAGCATCAGTGGGTGAGCCATCACTGCTACTCCTGCCTGCATCATCCTCAGCCCACTGAAGCTGCACTATTTGTGGTTTCTGTCTTTATTGCAAAAGCAACAGCAACAACTTGCATCTATGTTGTGCCTCACGTCGCAAAGACATCCCAGATCAGAGAAGGAAATTAACACTGAGCAGGAGGGATAAGAACATGTGGAAAAGGGTTAAGAGGGCCAAAAGAGCAGTTGAAAAGAAATGTCTGGAGTAGGCTTTGAAAGGTGGGAGGGAATGGGTACGGTTAACGTATTTAGGAAGGGAGTTCCAGAAGGTGGGGGGAGACATTTGGCTGAAAGAGTAGCCGCCAATGGAAGTCTAAAGAGGACTCGCCATTTTTGGTGTCCCCTCTTTGCAGGCAAACACTCAGTGGATATCTGCCATCGGACTGTCAGTAACTCCATAGGCAATCCCGCAACAAGTCTTGATTTAATCACAGTGATTATGTTGAAAGGAGGAAGAGCATGTAAGACAATGTATTTTTAGCCTAGGAAGAACAAGGGAGGAAAGTTCAGAGGAGAAATGACTACCCAGGTCTACCTCACCACCACCTCTCTCGACCCCTCCATCGTCTCTGATTTGTCACACTGCTTCTCCGACATCTAGTACTGGAGGAGAAAAATTTCCTCCAATTAAATATTGGGAAGACCAAAGGCAGTGTCTTCAGTCCCTGCCACAAACTCCATTCCCTAGCCACCGACTCCATCCATGGAGCTTCCGACCACAGATCAGCTCCATCACCAAGACCACCTACTTCCACCTCCGTAATATCGCCCGTCTCAACCCTGCCTCAGCTCATCTGCTACTGAAACCCTCATCCATGTCTTTGTTACCTCTAGACTTGACTATTCCAATGCTCTCCTGGCCGGCCTCTCATCTTCCACCCTCCATAAACTTGAGCTCATCCAAAACTCTGCTGCCGTTTCCTAACTCGCACCAAGTCCCGTTCACTCATCACCCCTGTGCTCGCTGACCTACATTGGTTCCTGGTCCAGCAACGCCTCAATTTTAAAATTCTCATCCTTGTTTTAAAATCTTTCCATGGCCTCCCCTCTCCCTATCTCTGTAACCTCTTCCAGTCCTACAACCCTCCGAGATCCCTGCGCTCCTCCAATTCTTGCCTCTTGCACATCCCTGATTTTAAATCGCTCCACCATTGGCGGCCGTGCCTTCAGCTGCCCAGGCCATAAGCTCTGGAATTCCCTCCCGAAACCTCTCCACCTCTTTACCACTCTCTCCTTTAAGATACTCCTTAAAACCTACCAATTTGACCAAACTTTTGGTCACCTTTCCTAATATCTCCTTATGTGGTTCGGTGTCAAATTTTGTTTGATAATGCTCCTGTGAAGCACCTTGGAACATTTTACCACGTTAAAGGCGCTATATAAATGCAAGTTGTTGTTGTTGTTGTTGAATCATGAAGAATTTTGATAGAGTACATAAGGAGAAATTGTATTCAGTGGTAGAAGAGCCGCTACCCAGTGGGCACAGATTTAAGGTAATTGGCAAAAGAACCATAAGCAAGATGAGGAGAATTTTATTTATGCAGCGAGTTGTTAGGATCTGGAATGCACTGCCTGAAAAGGTGGTGGAAGCAGATTCAATAGTAGCTTTCAAAAGGGAATTGGACAAATACTTGAAGGGGAAAAGTTTGCAGGGCTATGGCGAATGGAGCAGGGGAATGGGGCTAATTGGATAGCTCTTTCAAAGAGCCGGCACAGGCACGATGGACCGAATGGCCTCCTTCATTGCTGTATGATTCTATGATTTGGCCTTGAAATTATCACCAGATGCACAGAATTTTGAAGTACTGTATTTAAAATAAGTGCTTAAAAACTGTTCATCCAAATTGTTTTTAAAGGATGAACAATCCTTTTGTGTGTGGAAAGAGACTCCTTTATCTATCACCAGCAGAACATACTACACCATCAATATTTTAATGTATTTTCATTTGAGAGTGGCATTCTCTTAAACAATATCATCACGCATGACCCAGCTTCTATCATTCTTGGAAGCTAGTCATGTACTGAGAACTATTGGGCATTATCTAATCAAGGATCAGATGCCTAGATTTGGAGGAAGCAGTAAAATTAACATTACAATTATCATTGAGAAATAAAGTTTTGGTTCTTTCTCTGTTATTTCTCATGAAATAGGAAATGTTGAAAGTAGTAAATTTGCAACTTTCATTTCTAGGCTGGATGTGCAAAATTAGGATCAGATAATGAGAGCAATTCTCTGAATATGATGCACTTATTTATTTTCAAGTTACTTGAAGCGTTAGACCGGATTAGCAAATAACTTTCAAAATGACTTTATGCTGCCACTAGTTTACATTAGATTTTGGGATCACTCAGTGCTAGTGTCCTCTTATAGCTTCAAGTTGTAAAATGCCTTTTAAAGTTTCTGCATAAAATTTGCAGGGTTATGGTGAAAGGAGCAGGGGAGTGGGACTAATTGGACAGCTCTTTCAAAGAGCCGGCACAGGCACGATGGGCCAAATGGCCTCCTTTTGTGCTGTATTGTTCTATGATTCTACAACAGTATTGATAAAATAGAAAGATAAGAAAGTTTCTGCTGATAGACTGAAACATGTGATTATTTGCCACCCTGTTGCAGGTTAGAGTATCTAATGAGTATGTCCTCATTCTGCCTGACTGTCCTCAATCGTTACTAAATATACAGCTAAGGAGATTGCTACATTTTCAATACAATTATAGAGTAATGAATGAGAAGTGATGTGTGGACTGGAGTAAACCACAGCAATGTTGAAACCTAATATTTCCATGCCATTGAATCCTGTCACCTAACCACTGATCTGTAAGTTAAAATAATTTAAAAATAAAAGTCCAAACTTCTAAACACAGAGCTAAATAATTTTTAGACTTTAAACCTGAAACAACAACAAAGTGTTAGAATTGGTTTGTGGAGAACATGATTCAAATTCTAAAATCAGTGCAAATGGGGCAGCGATCTTTCAATCTGTAGTAGGAGTTATTTTCCGATCCTTGAAAAGTGGCATGAAGATTTGATTTTATATATTCAATATATATCTGACTATTAGATTAGTTTCAGTCATTCTCTGTCAACTACAAAGGCTCGCAACCTTGCAAAGCAGTCTTGCAATTTTTTAATGCAATTATCTAACCCCTTCCACTTCCCAAATGCATTGACTACTGCTAGTGATTAGTTCTGCAGAGTTCAACGGCCCTCCAGTATCTCACCCAAATGACCGATCTTCATGTGTTGGCCTAGGCTGTGAGTATTAGCAGGCTGCTCAACAAAGCAGCAGCGAAAGGCATCACTGTCAAGCCCTATCCTGTTCTCACCCTGATGATGGAAATTGCAGAGGTACTGGCCATAATCTGCCGATCCTCCTTAGAAACGGGGGTGGTGCCAGAGGACTGGAGAATTGCAAATGTTACATCCTTGTTCAATAAAGGGTGTAAGGATAAACCCAGCAACTACAGGCCAATCAGTTTAACCTCGGTGATGGGGAAGCTTTTAGAAATGATAATCTAGGACAAAATTAACAGTCACCTGGACAAGTATGGATTAATAAAGGAAAGCCAGCACGGATTTGTTAAAGGCAAATAGTGTTTAACTAACTTGATTGAGTTTTTTGATGAGGTAACAGAGAGGGTTGATAAGGGCAATGCAGTTGATGTTGTGTATGTGGACTTTCAAAAGGCGTTTGATAAACTACCACATAGTAGGCTTGTCAGCAAAATTGAAGCCCAGTGAATAAAAGGGGCTGTGGCAGCATGGATACGAAATTGGCTAAGTGATAGAAAACAGAGAGTAGTGGTGAACGGTTGTTTTTCGGACTGGAGGAAGGTATACAGCGGTGTTCCCCAGGGGTCGGTACTAGGATCACTGCTTTTTTTGATATATATTAATGACTTGAGCTTGGGTGCACAGGGCACAACTTCAAAATTTGCAGATGACTCAAAACTTGGAGGTGTAGTAAACTATGAGGAGGATAGTAATAGATTCCAAGAGGACATAGACAGGCTGGTAGAATGAGCGGACACATAGCAGATGAAATTTAACGCAGAGAAGTGTGAAGTGATACATTTTGGCAGGAAGAATGAGGAGAGGCAATATAAACTAAATGGTACAATTCAAAAGGGAGTGCAGGAACAGAGAGACCTGGGGGTATATGTGCACAAATCTTTGAAGGTGGCAGGGCAGGTTGAGAAAATGGTTAAAAAAGCATACGGGAACCTGGGCTTTATAAATAGAGGCATAGAGTACAAAAGCAAGGAAGTTATGTTGAACCTTTATAAAACACTGGTTCGGCCACAACTGGAATATTGTGTCCAATTCTGGGCACTGCACTTTAGGAAGGATGTGAAGGCCTTAGAGAGGGTGCAGGAAAGATTTACTAGAATGGTTCCAGGGATGAGGGACTTCAGTTATGTGGATAGACTGGAGAAGTTGGGATTGTTCTCCTTAGAACAGAGAAACAGAGAAGGCTGAGAGGAGATTTGATAGAAGTGTTCGCAATCATGAAGGGTTTAGATAAAGTAAATAACGAGAAACTGTTCCCAGTGGCGGAAGGGTTGAGAACCAGAGGACACAGATTTAAGGTGATTGGCAAAAGAACCAAAGGTGACATGAGGAAAAATATTTTTATGCAGTGAGTAGTTATGATCTGGAATGCGCTGCCTGAAAGGGTGGTGGAAGCAGATTCAATCGTGGCTTTCAAAAAGGAATTGGATAAATACTTGAGGGGAAAAAATTTGCAGGGCTACAGGGAAAAAGCGGGGGAATGGGACTAACTGGATTGCTCTTACAAAGAGCTGACATGGGCTCGATGGGCTGAATGGCCTACTTCTGTGCTGTAATCAATCTATGGGCTCAATTTTACAATGGTGGCGGGTTGGGAGCGGGGGGGGTGAAGGTGCGCGTGACAAACCCACATGAACAAAACTTACCGTTTCCGCGCAATCGCATATTGATTGCTGATGATTAACGTCCTCTCTGGGTTTTGCGCCTGGCAGCCAGCCTGATTGACAGGCTGGCTGCCGTCAGGAGCTACAACGTGGGGGGGGGGGGTTGTGAGAAAGAGATAGAGCGAGACGTCATCCAGCGCTGGACTAGAAGATGGGGGGGGGGTTGGTGGGTAGGGAGGGGAGAGTGGAAGATCCAGGGGGAGAATGGAAGATCGCGGGGGTGGGGGGGGGGGGGGCGGAGAAGGTAAGGTCAGGAGGACATCGGGGGAGTAGCGGGAGAAGATCGGGGGGTGAAGAGGGGGACATCGAGGGAAGATCGGGAGTAGATTAGGGGGGTGAAGAGGGGGACATCGGAGCGGGAGACATCAGAGTAGGGTGCAAAGGTAGGTTCATTTAGTGTTTCCACTGCCGTCTATGGTTTTTTATTTAATTTATTTAGTTTCTTGTTCCCTGATCCGGCCCTTCACGCCTGGTTTCACCAGGCATGAATCAGAAGTGGTGGGCAAGCCACCCAGGTAAGTTAAAAATCGTTATAATCACTTACACTGTCACAGGTAAAGTGCCTGAAATACCTCAATGAGGTACATTTGGCTCTTTAACTGTCATCCCGCTGGCTTTAATTGATGGCGGGACTTCCGTTTTTGGGTCGCCCACACGCACACAGGTGGGTCCCTGGGAAACTCGGAAGTCGGCGGGTTGGAGCCGGCTTGCGAACCCGAACGGGATTTCCGCGATTTTCAGAGCCCCCCCCTGCCCCCAATGCACCCGCAATTGTCTCCTAAAATCATCCCCTATGATTCTATGATGTCCACACATGCATACCTTCCAAGAAGGATCATGGGATAGCAACCAGGAGCAGAACCTTGGCTGTCTTTTTCCGCTCTCCAGGCCAAGTGAGCTGAGGCCAATTGGAGCATTTCAACTACTGCCCTGAATGAGCAGACCAGGAATCAAACCTGACACTTTCTGGTCTGTACAGCTTAGTGCCTTTAGTTATTGGCCATTGGGAGAGCTGAATGTCTTGCTTCACTGATGGCTCTTATGAGTGTTTGAAATTCTTATGATCCTAGTCTAGTTCACTGGAGGTGTCCTGCTTTCAGAATCCAATTGTTTTTTTTTATTCGTTCACGGGATGTGGGCGTCGCTGGCGAGGCCGGCATTTATTGCCCATCCCTAATTGCCCTCGAGAAGGTGGTGGTGAGCCGCCTTCTTGAACCGCTGCAGTCCGTGTGGTGACGGTTCTCCCACAGTGCTGTTAGGAAGGGAGTTCCAGGATTTTGACCCAGCGACAATGAAGGAACGGCGATATATTTCCAAGTCGGGATGGTGTGTGACTTGGAGGGGAACGTGCAGGTGGTGTTGTTCCCATGTGCCTGCTGCTCTTGTCCTTCTAGGTGGTAGAGGTCGCGGGTTTGGGAGGTGCTGTCGAAGAAGCCTTGGCGTGTTGCTGCAGTGCATCCTGTGGATGGTACACACTGCAGCCACAGTGCGCCGGTGGTGAAGGGAGTGAATGTTTAGGGTGGTGGATGGGGTGCCAATCAAGCGGGCTGCTTTATCTTGGATGGTGTCGAGCTTCTTGAGTGTTGTTGGAGCTGCACTCATCCAAGCAAGTGGAGAGTATTCCATTACACTCCTGACTTGTGCCTTGTAGATAATGGAAAGGCTTTGGGGAGTCAGGAGGTGAGTCACTCGCCACAGAATACCCAGCCTCTGACCTGCTCTCATAGCCACAGTATTTATATGGCTGGTCCAGTTAAGTTTCTGGTCAATGGTGACCCCCAGGATGTTGATGGTGGGGGATTCGGCGATGGTAATGCCGTTGAATGTCAAGGGGAGGTGGTTACTTTCAGTTCCAAAAGTCTCACAGCTAGAAGGATGCACAAAGGAAAGTGCAATGAAGGCTGATCCTTAGTGTCAAGGGTTATGAGAAGAGACTGGAGATACTTGGGTTTTTGAGCCTGGAAAGGAGGCATCTGAGAGATGATCGTCTAGAACTTTATAAGGTGGTAAGTGATATGGAAACGGTTAATCTGGAATACTGCTTTAAATTAAATTGTGTAAGCAGGACACGGGACACAGGTTCAAACTAATAAAAAGTAACTTTAGGCCTGATATCAGGAGGTTTATCTTCGTGCAGAGAGTGGCCAACACTTGGAACAGACTTCTGGGCAGAGTGGTGGAGGCGAAAACCCTGGAATCATTCCAGAGACAATTAGATGCAACAATGGGGGAAGTGTAGGGTTGTACTGGACAGATAGAAAGAAAGAACTCGCATTTATATAGCACCTTTCATGACTAGAGAATACCCAAAAACTCTTCACAGCCAATGCAGCACTATTGAAGTGTAGTTACTGTTGTAACGTAGGGAAACACAGCAGCCAATTTGCACACAGCAAGGTCCCACAAACAGCAATGAGATAAATGACCAGATAATCTGTTTTATTGATGTTGGTTGAGGGATAAATATTGGCCAGGACACCAGCACATCTCTTCTTCAAATAGTGGCATGGGATCTTTTACATCCACTTGAGGTGGTTTAACGTCTCATCCAAAAGGACGGCACCTCCAACAGTGCAGCACTGCACTGAAGCGTCAGCCTGGATTACGTGCTCAGACTTATGAAGCGGGGCTTGAATCCACGACCTTCTGACTCAGAGGCGAGAGTGCTACCACTAAGCCATGGCTGCCATTGCCATTGTACTCAAATGGGCCAAATGGCTTTCCTCATCCACTAGCTTAGTGGTATAAACTGGGCGACATGGACATGTTGGGCCGAAGGGCCTGTTTCCATGTTGTAACTTCTATGATTCTATGATTCTATGATCCCTAGGTATCTTGTGAATATGCCGTCCTCAGACTGTGGCCAAGCTATGGCAGCTCGGCCTTTCTGTTGACCTTTCCCTTACATGATATCTGATACTGGCTGCAGGTTTCACAGCAAACAACTCTTTTTATCTCATCAACCACTGATAAAAAATGCAAAGCAAAAAAAAAACACATCTAAACTCAATCAATAGTTTCAGAATTAAATGGTTCTTTACCTGGGGGACACTTTTGCAGAGGATTCTGAAAAATGCAAAGAAAAAGTCAAATTACAACTTCAGACGATTACATGGTGAATGAAAAGGAATAGAAAATATTGATATTTTCTTCTTTTAACAAAAAGCATTCTTCAGGTGACTGTCTGAGAACATTCAGGATCTAAATGTTGCTTTAAGTAAAATACAGATGCTGCAAGAGCTGGGTCCATGCCAGCCATTATTGTTCGGAACCTCCACAAGGACAAGTCTATGGGAACGGCCACAGTCTTGTATTCAGTTGGGCTCATTTAGTGATTAAAGCCCCACTTCCGTTTGTCTTTCAGTTTGTGAGAGTAAATCATTCTGGAAAATATTTAGTGGGTCTTGGCACCTGATTACTCATGTGAGGAATTTATGACAGGGATCCCCATATTTAGCTACAGGTCTCTATTTATTTTTTTGTTTTTCCCAGGAGGTGGCGATTGGGGGAAGGGGTGGATGGTGCACGGGGAGGAAATCAGCCGAAGGATGGGACGAGCACCTTTGGGCCTGGTGGCCTTTTCTTGTCCAGGATACATAAGCATAGTCATCCGCCCCTTTATATATGAATTACCAATGGGAAGAGACTGCTGCCCTCCATGTGAGGTAATGGGCCCAAGCCACTAACCTTTCTAGAAGATCAGTACTGCTGAGTTTCGTCCCAGCAGAAGAAATTACTGCGTTAAGGGTTCTTCCTGACAATAATTAATCCACAAATTGTTGATTGTTAGATATTACCATATTTCAGTAAACATTTTGTTGTAAACACTAGAGGGCAATGTAGTATGATAATATTAAAACTTAAGAAACAAGCTTTAGATTTTAACTTCATCAATAAATAGAAAAGGAAATGGCAATTACATGTCCTTCTTAAGTTGATTTGGTAACAATGGATCATATATATATATGGAGCTTTACCACATCAATGATTGTTTTAACACTCAACCTCTAGGATAGTAAAGAAAGAAGGAACTTGTATTTATTTAGTGCCATATCATGTCCTGTGGGTCTCCCAAAAGGCTTCACATCATTGAATTTACTTACTGTTTGAACAGAAATAGTCAAATGTTATACAGAAACATGCACCAGAAAATCAGAGTTAAATTCTTTACAACTGTTCAATTTTAAAGGGGAAGCGGGTGGCAAGTCTGCCTCTTTAATATTAAGGACCAGCAAACTTTACATCTGGTGCCAGCTTTTAACTATGGGAATTGAGAAATTCAGGTGAAGGTCAGAGCTCATTTTACAGAACACCACCAACGGTGAAAAGAGTCATGGAAAGACAAGTGAAGAAATGATTAGGGAGAAGCCAAGCTTGGGTTTTAAGAACCTGTAGGAAGATTGAGGGAGATAAGGAGTTTCCCACTTATGAGGTCCTGGAAAAAGAATGAATTAGAGTTGGAAATACTGCAATGAGAATTGATTTCTATGCAGTGAGGCTGTAGGGAAGAGGAAGTGGTGGATAGGACAGCACATTTGGAGCTTAGGATAAACAAAAGAGAAAAAAATCTAAGCGACGAGAAAGGTTGCGATGGCGAGACAAAGGTTGGAGGTTGGAAGCTAAAGGTGAGAGGGATCATAGAAACATAGACATAGAAACATAGAAAATAGGAGCAAGAGTAGGCCATTTGGCCCTTCGGGCCTGCTCCGCCGTTCAAAATGATCATGGCTGATATATCTATCTCATTCTTGAATACATCTAATGACTTGGCCTCCACTGCCTTCTGTGGTAGAGAATTCCACAGGTTCACCACCCTCTGAGTGAAGAAATTTCTCCTAATCTCGGTTCTAAATGGCATACCCCGTATCCTGAGACTGTGACCCCTGGTTCTGGACTCCCCAGCCATTGGGAACATCCTCCCTGCATCTAGTCTGTCTAGTCCTGTTAGAATTTTATATGTTTCGATGAGATCACCTCTCAT
Source organism: Heptranchias perlo (assembly GCF_035084215.1). Classification (NCBI taxonomy): domain Eukaryota; kingdom Metazoa; phylum Chordata; class Chondrichthyes; order Hexanchiformes; family Hexanchidae; genus Heptranchias; species Heptranchias perlo. The sequence goes on from NC_090356.1 coordinate 12,257,429, forward strand.
TCTTCTAAACTCTAGTGAATATAGGCCCAATCTCTCCTCACACGTCAGTCCTGCCATCCCAAGAATCAGTCTGATAAACCTTTGTTGCACTCCCCCCATGGCAAGGACATCCTTCCTCAGATAAGGAGACCAAAACTGCACACAATACTCCAGATGTGGTCTCACCAAGGCCCTGTATAACTGCAGTAAGCCATCCCTGCTCCTGTACTCAAATCCTCTTGCAATGAAGGCCAACGTACCATTCACCTTCCTTAACTGCTTGCTGCACCTGAATGCTTGCTTTCAGCGACTGGTGTACAGGGACACCCAGGTCTCGTAGCACCTCCCCTTTTCCCAATCTATTACCATTCAGATAATAATCTGCCTTTCTGTTTTTACAACCAAAGTGGATAACCTCACATTTATCCACATTATACTGCATCTGCCATGTTCTTGCCTACTCACCCAACTTGTCTAAATCACATTGGAGCCTCTTTGCATCCTCCTCACAGCTCACATTCCACCCCAGCTTTGTGTCATCTGCAAACTTGGAAATGTTACATTTAGTTCCCTCATCCAAATCATTGATATATATTGTGAATAGCTGGGGCCCAAGCACTGATCCCTGCGGTACCCCATTAGTCACTGCCTGTCACCTGGAAAAAGACCCGTTTATTCCTACTCTCTGTTTCCTGTCTGTCAACCAATTCTCAATCCATGCCAGTATATTCCCCCCAATCTCATGTGCTTTAATTTTGCACACTAACCTCTTGTGTGGACCTTATCAAAAGACCATAAGACCATAAGAGATAGGAGCAGGAGTAGGCCATTCGGCCCCTCGAGCCTGCTCCGCCATTCAATTTGATCATGGCTGATCTGATTTTTACCTCAACTCCACTTTCCTGCCTTTTTCCCATATCCTTTGACTCCCTTGCTGATCAAAAATTTGCCTAACTCAGCCTTGAATATATTCAATGACTCAGCCTCCACAGCTTTTTGGAGTAAAGAATTCCAAAGATTCACGACTGTCTGGGAGAAGAAATTCATCCTCATTTCCATCCTAAATGGGAGAGCCCTTATTCTGGGACTATGCCCCCTAGTTTTAGATTCCCCCATGAGGGGTAACATCCTCTCAGCATCTACCCTATCGAATCCCCTCAGAATCTTGTATGTTTCAATAAGGTCTCCTCTCATTCTTCTAAACTCCAACCTGTTCAATCTTTCCTCATAAGATGAGTGCAGCTCCAACAACACTCAAGATGCTCGACACCATCCAGGACAAAGCAGCCCGCTTGATTGGCACCCCATCCACCACCCTAAACATTCATTCCCTTCACCACCGGCGCACAGTGGCTGCAGTGTGTACCATCCACAGGATGCAACTCGCAGCAACTCGCCAAGGCTTCTTCGACAGCACCTCCCAAACCTGCGACCTCTACCACCTAGAAGGACAAGAGCAGCAGGCACATGGGAACACAACCACCTGCATGTTCCCCTCCAAGTCACACACTATCCCGACTTGGAAATATATCGCCGTTCCTTCATCGTCGCTGGGTCAAAATCCTGGAACTCCCTTCCTAACAGCACTGTGGGAGAACCTTCACCACACGGACTGCAGAGGTTCAAGAAGGCGGCTCACCACCACCTTCTCAAGGGCAATTAGGGATGGGCAATAAATGCCGGCCTCACCAGTGACGCCCACATCCCATGAACGAATATAAAAAACCCCTTCCATACCCGGAATCAACTTAGTGAACCTTCTCTGAACTGCCTCCAATGCAAGTATGTCCTTCCTTAAATAAGGGCACCAGAACTGTACACAGTACTCCAGGTGAGGTCTCACCAGCACCCTGTACAGTTGTAGCATGACTTCCCTGCTTTTATTCTCCATCCCCCTAGAAATAAAGGTCAATATTCCGTTTGCCTTCTGGATTACCTGCTGCACCTGTACGTTGACTTTTTGTGTTTCATGTACGAGGACACCCAGATCCCTCTGTACCGCAGCATTTTGTAGTATTTCTCCATTCAAATAATATTTTGCTTTTTTATTTTTCCTCCCAAAGTGGATGACTTCACATTTTCCCACATCATATTCCATCTGCCAAATTTTTGCCCATTCGCTTAACTGTCAATATCCCTTTGCAGACACTTTGTGTCCTCATCGCAACTTGCTTTTCCACCTATCCTTGTATCCTCAGCAAATTTGGCCACAAGACACTCTGTTCCTTCATCCAAGTTATTGATATATATTGTAAATAGTTGATCCCTGCGGCACCCCACTAATTACAGATTGCCATTTTAAAAATGACCCTTTTAACTCGACTCTTTGTTTTCCGTTAGTTAGCCAATCCTCTATCCATGCCAATATATTATCCCCAACACCATGACCTCTTATCTTGTGCAGTAATCTTTTATGTGGCACCTTACTGAATGCCTTTTGGAAACCCAAATATACTGCATCCATTGGTTCCCCTTTATCCACCCCGCCCGTTACTTCCTCAAAGAACTCTAATAAATTCGTCAGACACGATTTCCCCTTCATAAAACCATGTTGACTCTCCTTGATTGTATTATGAGTCTCCAAATCTCCTGCTGCTACTTCCTTAATAATTCTAGCATTTCCCAATGACAGATGTTAGGCTAACTGGTCTATAGTTACTTGCTTTCTGTCTCACTCCCTTCTTGAATAGGGGTGTTACATTTGCGGTTTTCCAATCCGCTGGGACCTTTCCAGAATCTAGTGAATTCTAGAAGATTACAACCAATGCATCCACTATCTCTGTAGCCACTTCCTTTAAGACCCTCGGATGCAAGCCATCAGGTCCAGGGGACTTGTCAGCCTTTAGACTCATTAGTTTACCTAGTACTTTTTCTCTAGTGATAGTGATTGTTTTTAGTTCCTCCTCCCCTTTGCCCCTTGATTTTCTACTATTATTGGTATATTATTAGTGTCTTCTACTGTGAAGACAGATACAAAATATCTGTTCAATTCCTCTGCCATTTCCTTGTTTTCCATTATTATTTCCCCAGTCTCATCCTCTAAGGGACCAATGTTTACTTTAGCTACCCTCTTCCTTTTGATATACTTTTAGAAGCTTTTACTGTCAGTTTTTATACTTCTTGCTAGTTTACTCTCAGAATTTATTTTCTCCCTCTTTATTATTCTTTTAGTCATCCTTTGCTGGTTTTTAAAGTTTTCCCAATGTTTGGGCTTACCAGTAATCTTTGCCATGTTGTATGCTTTTTCTTTTAACCTGATACCATCCTTTACTTCCTTAGTTAGCTCTGGTTAGTTCACCCTTTTTGTGGAGTCTTTCCTCCTAACAGGGATATATTTTTGTTGCAAGTCATAAAATATCTTTTTAAATGTTTGCCACTGCTTATCCACCATCATACCATCTAATCTGTTTATCCAGTCCACTTTAGCCAATTCCGCCCTCATTCCTTTATAATTGCCCTTATTTAAGTTTAATACAGTAGTTTCAGCCCCAAGATCCTCACTCTCAAACTGGATGTGAAATTCTATCATGTTATGATCACTGCTTCCCAAGGGATCCTTTACTTTGAGATCATTAATTAATCCTGTTTCGTTACCCATTACCAGATCCAAAATGGCCTGTTCCCTGGTTGGTTCCCTGGCGTATTGGTCTAAGAAACAGTCCCTAATACACTCTATGAACTCCTCCTCAGGGCTATTTTTGCCAATTTGATTTGTCCAATCTATGTGAAAGTTAAAATCGCCCATGATTATTGCATTACCTTTTTTACAAGCTCCCCTTATTTCCTGATTAATATTTTGCCCTACAGTGTAACTACTGTTAGGGGGCCTATATACTACTCCCACCAGTGATTTCTTTCCCTTGCTATTTCTTACCTCCACCCAAATTGATTCGACGTCTTGGTCTTCTGAGCCAAGAATAGCCTTCTGAAAATCCAAATACACCACATCCACTGGTTTACCCCATCTATTCTACTAGTTACATCCTCAAAAAACTCCAGTAGATTTGTTAAGCATGATTTCCCTTTCATAAACCCATGCTGACTTTGTCCAATCCCGTTAATGCCCTCCAAGTGTTCTGTTATCACATCTTTTATAATAGACTCTAGCATTTTCCCCATGACTGATGTTCGGCTAACTGGTTTGTAATTCCCTGTGTTTTCTCTCCCTCCTTTTTTAAATAGTGGGGTTACATTTGCCACCCTCCAATCTGTGGGAACTGTTCCAAAGTCTATAGAATTTTGGAAGATGATCACCAATGCATCCAATATTTCCAGGGCCACTTCCTTTAGTACTCTGGGATGTAGATTATCAGGCCCTGGGGATTTGTCAGCCTTTAGCCCCATTAATTTCCCTAGCACTATCAAATAGATCACATATCAAATTCTTTTTCTTGTGTTCTGGACAGGTAATGATGGAAAAGTCTCCCCCAAAATGGAAACAGTATTGAACTCTTGGATAAACTCAGGATTTATAGAGAGTTAAAAGTTGATGAGAGGAAGAGATCTGTCTATAGTTTTTTATTTATGTGGCCAGTGTGAGTATGATATTGCTAAGATCTGCAAGGTAGTTAAAAGCACACCCTAATATTCCAACATTTGCATACCTTGGGTTAGAACTTTGATGCTGCACATTTTGTACATTAAATGCATTCTGAAGGAAAGAAAATCACAGCTATTTCAAATACAATTACTTAAAGTAATCTTCTCTTCCTCTCAGCAGCTTTTAAATCTCTAAAGCCTGAGTTTATCCAAGAGTTCAACACTGCTTCCATTTTGAGTACTGACGAAAGGTCACCGACCTGAAACGTTAACTCTCTTTCTCTCTCCACAGATGCTGCCTGAACTGCTGAGTGTTTTCCAGCATTTTCTGTTCTTATTTCAGATTTCCAGCATCCGCAGTGTTTGGCTTTTGCTTAAAGTAAACTTCTGCTTTGTAGAATATCCTGGTGACTCAGCGAGGCTGATAGACCCACCGGAACTGCTGCTCCTGAGGCGCTGTGCGTTGCCTGCACCCAAATATGTAGCTGCATTATTGAGTGGGTAGGACACGGGTTTTCCCCTTCAGTTCCCGAAATGATGAGTTCCTGATCTCAGTTTGGCTGTCTGAGAAGATTGCTGAGAGGAGGTAATGCACTCCCCAACAGGAGGGAGGTACAATGGTGAAGGCGAGATCAACTCAGTTAAATATTTTTGTGGCACATTATGCGCTGGGAGCAACACAGGGATCGGGGTCAGAACATTGGGCGCCACCAGCCAGTGAAGCAACATCTTTTATTTAAATGCTGTGGATACTCAAGTCGACTTACAGGATTTGGCCGGAGCAGACCAAGGAAATGCAGGGGTATAGATGCTGGATGGCCCTGTTACAACGAGAGAGCCACCCAGGAGAAAAGAAAATAATTTTAAAGTCAGGCCTCCCTTTCAGTGCTCGCTGTTCAGGTGCTCCAGTTTCATTATGGAAAAGATGCCTGATTTAAATGTAACTCATGAGCTTAATGAACTGTGCACAGACGATATTCGGACCACTGGATACTTCCCGCCAGCACTGTAAGTTTATCATATGCGGAGTAGGCCTCAGGCCTTGATGCGCAATTATATGGAGCACAATACCCAGAGCACCATGGTGCTTTGGGCTTCTGCCATTGCATTATTGGGCCCAGTGTACTGCTGCATTATCGAGTGGGTAGGACATGAGTTCTCCCCTTCCACTTCCTATAGGATGAGTTCCTGATATCAGCTTAGCTGTCTGGGAAAGATGCCAAGAGCAATAATATACTTCCCCAAGAAGGAAGGTAGAACTGGGGAGGTAAGTCACTCACTCACACACTTCCCAGAAGCCAGCTCAAGCACAGTATTGACAAAGAATAGCAGTAAATTGTGTGCCCAACTTCTCAGCTGGCCAATGTGTGGTATAGGAACGCATCAGGAGAAAACAGCACATATGTACGTGAGGTGGTAGGACTGGCTTGTGGTGTAAAGAGTGAGTTGATTAGATTCATGTTATGTCACAAGAGTGTGAAAAAACTGGATAGCTTAGTCATGACTGTTACTTATGTGTTATTTGGCCTTCCTCATTTCTACTTCCTCAAATTCCATCCAGCATCATTTATGTGTAAGATACAAGGTGTGATATTCCCCGCTAACATGCAATGAAATAAAATCTAAAAAAAATCACTGCAGTTGAAATCATGTGTAAAATATCACCTCAGTTTAAGTTACTCTTGCAATGTGGGAGCGTGTTATCCCTCACACTCCACCATGACAATGGCCAGGAAGAAACAGCTAAGAATAGAATAAAACCGCCCACAGAACTACCGCATCAAAGGTGCAGGCAACAAATTTAAAATTTGACATCCTCCTTTGAAATGGCAAACCCTCCCCCAGATGGGTGGGAGTCAGGAGACATCCTCCCCTGGAAATTTTTTGAATTTTATTTTATCATGCTTCAATTAAACAAGGATTCTACCACAAATAAACTCTCAATCTAACTCTCATGTTAGCCCTAAATCTAATGCTAATCCTTGAATCTTAAGTTAATCCTAACATAACACTAAACCTAACCCCAACGTCAAAGTTAATCAAAACATCAACACAAGGAGATTATATCAAAAGCAAAATACCGTGGATGCCGGAAATCTGAAATACAAACAGAAAATGCTGGAAAAGCTCAGCAAGTGAGGCAGCATCTGTGGGTAAAGAAACAGAGTTAACGTTTCAGGTCGAAGACCTTCCATCAGAACACCAGTTGCTCAGCTTTTCCAGCATTTTCTGTTCTTATTACGAGGAGATTATATTCTGAAATAAAATCTTGGGCTCCACAATATATATTTACGTTGTGTAAGAATCTATCAAATAAGCTAAGAATCTATTAATTATCAAATCAGCTGTAAACAGGTTAAAAATTGAAGATTAGGTGACAGAACCAGGCAGTGGGCAAAGTATAATGAAACAGCAGCATAGAAAACTACTGACTCTTCTAACAGAACAATGCGGTCGGATAACAGGGAAGCTGCAGACACTATAGAAACTGCTATAACAGCTTGTTAGGGGAACTCTGTGCTGCTTCTGCAGAATATTGTCACGGGTGTAGGATGACCTTTGCACTGCTTCTGCAAATACTGTAAACAGTTGAACCGCTTCCTTTATTTTGGCCCTCCACCTGCAAGACAGTACGTGTGGAATTGTACATTCCTCAGTTAGAAATAGGGTATTGGCCCATAGCCACCGGACATGCAGTCGGAACCAAGACCAGGCTGGATATAGACAGGCTGGTGGCATGGACAGGCATGTGTCAGATGAAATTTAACGCAGAAAAATGCAAAGTGATACATTTCGGTAGGAAGAACGAGGAAAGGCAATATAAACTAGAGGGCACAACTCTAAAAGGGGTACAGGAACAGAGAGATCTGGGGGTATATGTGCACAAATCATTGAAGGTGTCATGGCAGGTTGAGAAAGCGGTTAAAAAAGCATATGGGATCCTAGGCTTTACAAATAGAGGCATAGAGTTCAAAAGTATGGAAGTCATGGTTTGGTCACAACTGGAGTATTGTGTCCAGTTCTGGGCACCACACTTCAGGAAAGAAGTGAAGGACTTAGAGAGGGTGCGGAAGAGATTTACTAGAACGATTCCAGCGATGAGGGACTTTAGTTACATGGACAAACTGGAGAAGTTGGGGTAGTTCTCCTTGAAACAGAGACGGTTGCAAGGAGATTTGATAGAGGTATTCAAAATCATGAAGAGTCTAAACAGAGTAGATAGAGAGAAACTGTTCCCATTGGTGGAAGGGTCATGGACCAGAGGACATGAATTTAAGGTGATTGGCAAAAGAATCAAAGGTGACATGAGGAAAAACTTTTTTACACAGCGAGTGGTTAGGATCTGGAATGCACTGCCCAAGGGGATGGTGGAGGCAGATTCAATCATGGCCTTCAAAAGGGAACTGGATATGTACTTGAAAGGAAAAAAATTGCAGGGCTACGGGGATAGGGAGGGAGAGTGGGACTAGCTGGATTGCTCCTGCATAGAGCCGGCGCGGACTTGATGGACCGAATGGCCTCCTTCCGTGCTGTTGATTAAGAGGGGAAAAATAGAGTATGAGAGTAAACTTGCAAGGAACATAAAAGCGAACTGTAAAAGCTTCTACAAGTATGTAAAAAGAAAAAGATTAGTGAAGACAAATGTAGGTCCCTTATAGTCAGAAACAGAAGAATTTATATTGGGGAACAAGGAAATGGCAGACCAATTAAACAAATACTTTGGTTCTGTCTTCATGGAAGAGGACACAAATAACTTCCCAGAAATGCTAGGGAACCAAGGGTCCAATGAAAAGGAGGAATTAAAGGAAATTAGTATTAGTGAAAAAATAGTGCTGGAGAAATTAATGGGACTGAAAGCCGATAAATCCCCAGGGCCTGATAATCTGCATCCCAGAGTACTAAAAGAGGTAGCCATGGAAATAGTGGATGTATTGGTTGTCATATTTCAAAATTCTGTAGATTATGGAACAGTTCCTGCAGATTGGAGGGCGGCAAATGTAACCCCACTATTTAAAAAAGGAGGGAGAAAGAAAACGGAACTACAGACTGGTTAGCCTAACATCAGTAGTAGGGAAAATGCTAGGGTCTATCATAAAGGGTGTGATGACAGGACACTTAGAAAATATCAATGGGATTAGACAAAGTCAACATTATTTATGAAAGGGAAATCATATTTGACAAACCTACTGGAGTTTTTTGAGGATGTAACTGGTAGAATAGATAAGGGAGAACCAGTGGATGTGGTGTATTTGGATTTTTAGAAGGCCTTTGATAAAGTCCCACATAAGAGGTTAGTGTGCAAAATTAAAGCACATGGGATTGGGAGTAATATACTGGCATGGATTGAAAATTGGTCAACAGGAAACAGAGAGTAGGAACAAATGGGTCTTTTTCAAGGTGGCAGGCGGTGACTAGTTGGGTACCGCAGGGATCAGTACTTGGGCCCCAGCTAGTCACAATATATATCAATGATTTGGATGAGAGAACCAAATGTAATATTTCCAAGTTTGCTGACGACTCAAAACTAGGTGGAATTGTGAGTTGTGAGGAGGATGCAAAGAGGCTTCAAGGCAATTTAGACAAGTTGAGCGAAGGCAAATACATGACAGATGCAGTATAACGTGGATAAATGTGAAGTTATCCACTTTGGGAGGAAAAACAGAAAGGCAGAGTATTATTTAAATGGAGATAGATTGGGAAATGCTGATGTACAAAGGGACCTGGGTGTCCTTGTACAGTCAATGAAAGCAAACATGCAGGTGCAGCAAGTAGTTAGGAAGGCAAATAGTATGTTAGCCTTCATTGCAAGAGGATTTGAGTAAGGAGTAAGGAGCAAGGATGTCTTACTGCAGTTATACAGGGCCTTGGTGAGACCACACCTGGAGTATTGTGTGCAGTTTTGATCTCCTTACCTAAGAAAGGATATACTTGCCATAGAGGGAGTGCAGTGAAGGTTCACCAGACTGATTCCTGGGATGGCAGGACTGTCGTATGAGGAGAGATTGGGTCGACTAGGCCTATATTCACTAGAGTAGAAGAATGAGAGGGGATCTCATTGAAACGTATAACAGGGCTAGACAGACTGGATGCAGGGAGAATGTTTCTCCTGGCTGCGGGATCTAGAACGAGGAGTCACAGTCTCAGGATACGGGGTGGGACATTTAGGACTGAGATGAGGAGAAATTTCTTCACTTAGAGGGTGGTGAACTTGTGGAATTCTCTACCACAGAAGGCTGTGGAGGCCAAGTCACGGAATATATTTAAGAAGGAGATAGATAGATTTCTAGACACAGAGGGCATCAAGGGGTATGGGGAGAGAGCGGGAATATGGTATTGAGATAGAGGATCAGCCATGATCATATTGAATGGTGTAGCAGGCTCGAACGGCTGAATGGCCTCGTCCTGCTCCTATTTTCTATGTAACCTTTCTATGATTCCATGATTCTATATTTTCAAGATGTAAATGTTGGCTGGAGCCTAACTCTGTGTAGCCTAGGGAGCTGGGGAGAACCCAGTCCCTTGCCACCTGCACTGGCTGACCAGCTGAGTTGGTAAAATGCTTGCCTACTGTGGTTGTTAGTTACTGCTTAGCTATCATTGTATTGCAAATCAATCTGTTAACTCAATAAATCTGTTTTTCACCAATATGGAGTCAAGTTGAATCATTGAATAAAGAAGGGGTATTCTCCTAGGGGAGATACACTTCTCACAGTTGGTTCAATTAATGGGGGTCGCTGATTCTGAAACTGGAGGAAAAAGCTGGCTCAAAAAAATGTGTTGGTGCCATTGTGGGTCATGACATCTCTGTCAGCTAGGACTCCTGACTGATGCATGAGGCACCCCAACACACATTTGCACAGGCATATATGGAATTCCTAACTCTCACACCAAGTCCCATTCACCCATCACCCCTGTGCTTACTGACCTACATTGGCTCCCGGTCCACCAACGCCTCGAATTTAAAATTCTCATCCTCGTGTTCAAATCCCTCCATGATCTCATCCTTCCTTATCTCTATAGCTCCTTCAGCCCTACAACCCTCCGAGAACTCTGCATTCCTTCAATTCTGGTCTCCTATGCATCCCTGAATTTCTTTGCCCCACTATTGGCAGCCGTGCCTTCAGCTGACAAGGCCCTAAGCTCTTGACTTCCCTCCCTCAACCTCTCCAGCTTTCCCTTCTCCTTTAAGATGCTCATTAATACCTACCTCTTTCACCAAGCTTTTGGTCACTTGTCCTAATGTCTCCTTCTTTGGCTTGGTGTCAATTTTTGTCTGATTACACTCCTGTGAAGTGCCTTGGGACGTACCAAGGGAATGCTGCACTTTCGCATGTGCCGTCTTTCGCATGAGATGTTAAACCGAGGTCCCGTCTACCCTCTCAGGTGGATGTAAAAGATCCTACGCCGATTATTGGAAGAAGAGCAGGGGGAGTTCCCCCCAGTGTCCTGGGAGCAATATTTATCCCCCAACCAACATCACTAAAAAAAAACAGATGATCTACATTGCTGTTCGTGGGAGCTGGCTGCAAATTGACTGCCGCGTTACCCTATCCCCGATTTTAATCACTCCACCATTGGCGGCCGTGCCTTCAGCTGCCTAGGTTCTAAACTGTGGAATTCCCTCCCTAAACCGCTCCGCCTCTTTACCTCTCTCTCCTTTAAGATGCTCCTTAAAACCGACTTCTTTGACCGAGCGTTTGGTCACCTGTCCTGATATCTCATGATGTGGCTCGTGTCAAATTTTGTTTGATGATGCTCCTGTGAAACCCCTTGGGACATTTTATTATGTTAAAGGCGCGATATAAATGCAAGTTGTTGTTGATTTCTTTGATCCAGCTTTTTCGGATTTCAGAATCAGCATTCTGCCAACAATGCTGGCATCCTGTTGATGCCTCATAAGTTACAAATTCAAGTCTTTTCCAATTACACAAGTAAATGTAAAGTAAATTCATTTATTACATTGGTTCTGTGAAATGAAAGAACTATTTCATATGTTTTATGTGATACAAGACATTGGTTACCCCCCACCAATACTCTGCCGTGGGGGTTTGTGGCATCATCTCAACCCCTCAATACATTACAACCTTGCAACAGCAGCCTGTGTGTTACTTTGCAGCCTAGAAAATACAGTTTATGATATTAATGTCCGAAAACACTTGGCATATTCACATGTACCTGGAATTTCCACGGCCGTTTCCACCATTTCTCTGCGGTTTCTGCTGAGCTTCTCTCAAAGTCCCAGCAAGAGATTCGGGAAACCCCATGGAAATTCTGACCGATGATATTCTGTCCACTATTTTAACAGTGGTGTTAATTCACTCAAAATAAACAGGTTAACGTCTCCATTAAAGTAAATGACTGAGGAATGTCACCCGAGTTTGACGTTCATACACTAATATCATGAACAGTAATTTCTAGGCTTTATATAGAGATGGACATTTCGGGACCTAAAATATTATTGCTTTTCAGACAAAAAAAACTATAACAAAGCCAGTATCTTCTCTCACCAATTTCCCTGCGATTATAACCTCCTCTCCTAGTATTTTAGGACGGAACTGCAGCCGTTTTCGTATTAGACCGTTCTGATTCTTCACACAACTTCAAACCTAAATCTAATGCTAGTTTCACATATTGCCTTGCATCCACTGAAAGAGTCTGTGCAGGCCTCTACAAAGTTTCTTTCCTACTTTTGGCAACAGGAAGCACTGCAAATTAAAATCTCTTAGATTGGAGGGGGGGGGAGGGAATGAGGAGAATTTTTTTTACACAGCCAGTTGTTATGATTTGGAGCGCACTACCTGAAAGGGTGGGGGAAGCAGATTCAATAGTAACTTTCAAAAGGGAATCGGATATATACTTGAAAAGGAGAAACTTGTAGGGCTATGGGGCCAATTGGATAGCACTTTCAAAGAGCCGGCACAGTCACAATGGGCCGAATGGCCTCCTTCCGTGCAGTATGATTGTATGATTTGTCCGTGAAATTATCGCCAGATGCAGGGTTTTGAAGTACTGTATTTAAAATAAGTGCTTAAAAACCGTTCATCGGATGAGCAATCCTTTTGTATGTGGAAAGAGACTTCTTTGTCTATCACCAGCAGAACGTACTGCACCTTCAATATTTTAATGTATTTTCATTTGTCACGCATGACCCAGTTTCTATCATTCTTGGAGGCTAGTCGTGTACTGAGAACTATTGGGCATTATCTAATCAAGGATCAGATGCCTAGATTTGGAGGAGGCAGTAAAATTAACATCACAATTATCATTGAGAAATAAAGTTTTGGTTCTTTCTCTTATTTCCCATTAGTGGGAACTGTTGAAAGGAATAAATGACTATAATTAAATTTGCAACTTCCATTTCTAGGCTGGAAGTGCACAATTAGGATCAGATAATGAGAGCAATTCTCCGAATATGATGCACTTTCAAGTTACTTGAAGCATTAGACAGGATTAGCAATAACTTTCGAAATGACTTTATGCTGCCATTAGTTTACATTAGATTTTGGGATCACTCAGTGCTAATGTCCTCTTATAGTAGTAAAGTTTCTGCATGAAAGCAGCGAACGTTTCAGCACAGAAACAGGACATTTGCCCCATCAAGTCTACACCAATGTTATTCTTTACTTAAGTCACCTACTCTATTTCCAGTCTCCCGTTCCTTCCCTATACCTTTTAATGTTCCTCATTTTTCAAGCAACTAACTAACTCTCTTGTAAAATAATTATGGACTCTGCTTCAGCAACCATTTGTGTAGAGAATCTCACATTCTAGCCACCGTCTGTGTAAAGAATCCCCCTTTAATTCTTTGATTATCTTTAATTTTTCTCTTGTTTTCAACATACATAAAGGGCAAAAGAGTAACTAGGGAGAGAGTAGGGCCTCTTAAGGATCAACAAGGTCATCTATGTGCGGAACCACAAGAGATGGGTGAGATCCTAAATGAATATTTCACATCGGTATTTACGGTTGAGAAAGGCATGGATGTTAGGGAACTTGGGGAAATAAATATTGATGTCTTGAGGAGTGTACATATAACAGAGAGGGAGGTGCTAGACGTCTTAACGCGCATCAAGGTAGATAAATCTCTGGGACCTGATGAAATGTATCCCAGGACGTTATGGGAGGTTAGGGAGGAAATTGCGGGTCCCCTAGCAGAGATATTTGAATCATCCACCGCTACAGGTGAGGTGCCTGAAGATTGGAGGGTAGCAAATGTTGTGCCTTTGTTTAAGAAGGGCGGCAGGGAAAAGCCTGGGAACTACAGACCGGTGAGCCTGACATCTGTAGTGGGTAAGTTGTTAGAGGGTATTCTGAGGGACAGGATCTACAGGCATTTGGAGAGGCAGGGACTGATTAGGAACAGTCAGCATGGTTTTGTGAGAGGAAAATCATGTCTCACGAATTTGATTGAGTTTTTTGAAGGGGTAACCAAGAAGATAGATGAGGGCTGTGCAGTAGACGTGGTCTACATGGACTTTAGCAAAGCCTTTGACAAGGTACCGCATGGTAGGTTGTTACATAAGGTTAAATCTCACGGGATCCAAGGTGAGGTAGCCAATTGGATACAAAATTGGATTGACGACAGAAGACAGAGGGTGGTTGTAGAGGGTTGTTTTTCAAACTGGAGGCCTGTGACCAGCGGTGTGCCTCAGGGATCGGTGCTGGGTCCGCTGTTATTTGTTATTTATATTAATGATTTGGATGAGAATTTAGGAGGCATGGTTAGTAAGTTTGCAGATGACACCAAGATTGGTGGCATCGTGGACAGTGAAGAAGGTTATCTAGGATTGCAACGAGATCTTGATAAATTGGGCCAGTGGGCCGATGAATGGCAGATGGAGTTTAATTTAGATAAATGTGAGGTGATGCATTTTGGTAGATTGAATCGGGCCAGGACCTACTCCGTTAATGGTAGGGCGCTGGGGAGAGTTATAGAACAAAAGAGATCTAGGAGTACAGGTTCATAGCTCCTTGAAAGTGGAGTCACAGGTGGATAGGGTGGTGAAGAAGGCATTCAGCATGCTTGGTTTCATTGGTCAGAACATTGAATACAGGAGTTGGGATGTCTTGTTGAAGTTGTACAAGACATTAGTAAGGCCACACTTGGAATACTGTGTACAGTTCTGGTCACCCTATTATAGAAAGGATATTATTAAACTAGAAAGAGTGCAGAAAAGATTTACTAGGATGCTACCGGGACTTGATGGTTTGACTTATAGGGAGAGGTTGGATAGACTGAGACTTTTTTCCCTGGAGAGTAGGAGGTTTAGGGGTGATCTTATAGAAGTCTATAAAATAATGAGGGGCATAGATAAGGTAGATAGTCAAAATCTTTTCCCAAAGGTAGGGGAGTCTATAATGAGGGGGCATAGATTTAAGGTGAGAGGGGAGAGATACAAAAGGGTCCAGAGGGGCAATTTTTTCACTCAAAGGGTGGTGAGTGTCTGGAACGAGCTGCCAGAGGCAGTAGTAGAGGCGGGTACAATTTTGTCTTTTAAAAAGCATTTGGACAGTTACATGGGTAAGATGGGTATAGAGGGATATGGGCCAAGTGCAGGCAATTGGGACTAGCTTAGTGGTATAAACTGGGCGACATGGACATGTTGGGCCGAAGGGCCTGTTTCCATGTTGTAAACTTCTATGATTCTATGATTCTATATATAAAATATTTTAATAAATTTATAATAATAAGCATTAAAATACTGCTTAATATATTTTAAGAACTCCCAAATTAGTTATCCTCTACTTTTTATTTATTTTAAGATTGAATGTCTCCCTTCAGTCCTCAATGAAAAACCATATTACAAAAATATGTAGAGACGAGGGAGGGCATTTGGCCTATCTGGCTCATCCTTCCATATCTCCAGAGTCTCAGTTGTACAGAGCCTTGGTCAGACCCCATCTGGAATACTATGTTCAGTTTTGTGCATTGAACCTCATGAAAGATATACTGGTTTTTGAAAGAGTACAGTGCAGATTCACCAAAATTATACCAGGGCTTAAAGGGTTAGATTATGAGGACAGTTTGCATATAAGTTGGCTTGTATTCCCTTGAGTTTAGAAGGTTGAGGGGTGATCTAATCGATATAGTTAAAATGATCAAAGGATTCGCAAGGATAGATACAGAGAAATTATTGCCTCTGGTGGGGGAATCCAGAACAAGAGGGCATAATCTTAAAATTAGGGCTAGGCTATTTAGGAGTGAAATGAGGAAGTGCCTTTTCACACAAAGGGTAGTGAAAATCTGGAACTCATTTCTCCAAAAGGCTGTGGATGCTGGGTTAATTGAAAATTTCAAGACTGACACCAAAGATTTTTGTTTGGTAAGGATATCAAGGGATATGGAACAAAGGCAGGTAAATGGAGTTGAGGTACAGATCTAGTTGAATGACAGAATAGGCTTGAGGGGCTGAATGGCCTACTTCTACTTACGTTTCTATGTTTTTTTCTATTAATCTGCCTCCACTAAATGATTCCAAGTACTGATTACCCTTTGCACGAAGAAGTACTTCCTGATATCAATCTGAACCTACTTGTTAACAGTTTACATTACGTCCCCTTATCCTACAGTTGTGGTTCAATTTAAAATAGAGCTTCAAATTTACTTTTTCTACACCGCTTGCAGAGATCCCTCTTGCTTGCCTCCTTCCAAGGATGAAGAGTCCAAGGTTTTCTATCCTTTCCTCATTATGCAGTTCTATGGCACCAGCGTTCAGCCTCGTATGTTAATCAAAAACAAAAAATAACTGGAAAAGCATAGGATCTCAGCCAGCCTCTGAAAGAGAAACTTAGGCTAAAGTTTTGAGTGTGACCCTTCATCAGAAAGGATCCAATGTGAAACGTTTATCTATCTTCCTTTTTCAGATGCTGACTAACTTGCTGTGTATTTGCAGTATTTTCTGTTTTTATTCCAAATTTCCAGTATTGTTTATTTTTATATTTCCAATTTCCAGTTTTTTCCTTGTACCTAAGCTACATTGCACATTTTTTATTGTACTAAGATAAGCATTTATAGCTTTTTAAAAGAATAATTTGAAAGCTGACAACATAAGTTTGTATTGCGATAAATTAGTGATGAGAAATTAATGTTATGTGTTACTAACTGAAATGATTGAAATACTTAATAAATTACATCACCAAACTCATTCATGTATATACAACAGATTCCTGTTAAGTATACAACTAAATTGCCACAACATTGTATATGCTTATCATGCCAGTGCATTTGAAGATTAGATGTAAAGGAGGCTGTAGTGTACAATATTTTCCCTTTCTTGCTCATATGTGCCAACTATTTCCAGTTAGTATTGATTCATTCAAATGCAAATTAGATAGATTTATTTCAGAAAATAACATTTTGGGATGCAGTATATGAATAATTTGAGACATGACGTGTGGTAAGTGTAGCATGCTTGGGAGGAACAGGTGACATTGGACCCATGGTTCCCAAAGCTAGCCACCAGTTTTCCCTGTATTGTGTCTGGGTCTGCTTATGACTAACTGATGGAGATTAATTGCTATGATTAGTCAGCAACTCCATTATCATTGTACCGTGTGACTACCAGGATGGTAGAAGGCAAACTGGATGGTCTTTTTGGTCTAGGAATCCCTATGTTCCAGTATCCCAAAGATAAAGATATAACAGAATAGATACCACCAAACAACATGCATTCCCCAAATTATCAAAGTAGTAACACTCTTCTAATAGTAGCATCTTACAATGAAATTTCTTGATTATTAAATTCTTACTGTTAATTTTACCTACTATTGTAAGTAGTATCAATTAATGAAGACCAGAGGGAAAATCTGGATAAGAAAAATATTACTTACTCGTCGTTTAAAATGTTGATGCTCAGGAGTGGATTTGAGTAGTCCAGATGTTACCTCTATTAAGTTCAAAACTATTAAGATCAAAAAAACTGTTATCATTGGTTTTCTTTCAAAACACAGCATGTTTTACAAGACCTGTGTTAATAAACACTGTTACAGAAACTTGATTAGCCTGGTTGCTATAGATCTGCACTTTGCTGATAAAAGCAAGATCTGTGTAATTTTCTGCAAACAAAAAGGAAGTCAAAGCCATCTACTGACGTGATCTAACCGTTGCAACTCTTATCAGTACACCTACATTCAAGTGTAATTCCAACGTGTCTTTTTTATATATTGGACTTTAATAGCTACTATGATTGTAATTTTATCTAACACATATGCAGTTATTGAAAAATAACAGTGAAATTCCTATTCTGGTCAATTGGGATTCCCATAAAATAACGATAGAGATTTGCTCCAACATTTTTTCAGAGAAAACCCCAAAAGGAAGCATCTTGCAATATGATTGTTAAGAAAAGCTGATTCACTTTTACGGTTTTGTGTTGTTTAGTCTTGCATTGTGTGTTGAGAGAAATCTCTGAATTCTTGCATGTAACAGGTGTGGTGACCTGAGAATGACAAAGTGCAAATGTTCATTTTTTGGGGGTAAAATAGTGACACTAGGCTGGAGTTTGTACATTTATTAAAAGTAAAGAATTCACAGCCACAAAAAAGACCTGGTACAGATCCCGGAAGGCTCAGTGGGTAAATCCACTGTGCTTAGGGTTGTATCAGCTGTCAGTTTAAGGGCGCCAGCTTCCCAATGCATGAAGATTAGTCGGGATGTCATGTCTATTCATACTCGAGGATTGATTCAGTGATCCCTGCAAAAATTGTACATCTTCTTTGAAATGTTTTATGAATATAAATGGGATTGCATTATAGGCAATCCCATTTATATTCATGGGACTAGCATATTATGATGAACACCATATGACCTTTTATATAGAGGCATATTTACAGGTTTAAGAAAATGTCTTGTCAATCAACAATTGATTCACTTGTCTTCCTGGCTACACATTGCCCTCAGAGTGCTATTAGCACATTATCATTCTGGCGAGCTTTGCACCAATTGTTAATATGTAGAATACTTACACCATTACACGAAAATTGGTCCCTGCATGTGATGTGGGTGTAATTTAGATGATAGGAAACGAGGAGTAGTGAGTAGTTTGGGGGAGTAGTGAAGAGGTAGGGAGTAAGTAGTTAGGGGTGTAGGGAGGTAACATTTGAAGCGACTATTTGGACAGTTGGAGTAATGAGTAGATTGGGTAGCTGGGCTGGCAGTGGGGAACGGGAGGGGAAAGACATGGGCACTCAGGACAGGAGTGGTGTGAGATGGCAGAGGAGAGTGCGGAGTTGGGAAAGCATGGGTGCTCAGGGAGGGGGCGGTGATAGATGGCAGAAGTGAGAAAGGAACAATGAAGAGGGAAAGGTACTAGTGATTGAAGTCACTTGGGGGTGAGAGCGATGGGAGGCAGTAAGAGGGAGTGGGAAGCACCAAGTGGAAGAAAGGCATGGGGGGAGGGGGTGTATGGGACGGGTATAAAGGCTGCAAGTCTTCATTGATTCCCTTTCTTCCTCAGAAGTTTCAAAAAGGGCTAAAATAGAAGTAATTAGTGCTTCAAGAGCAAATAATAAAAATGAATACAAAGAAATATATAAAGAATATATCAAAGCTACAAAAAGCATTGGTAGAATGGCCAAGAGGGGATTTGAAAGAAAAGTGGCAACAATCATAAAAGGCAGTCTTTCTAGGGATACATTAGTAGTAGGAGGATAGTCAATGTTGAGGGAAAGATTGCCAAGAGATGAAGGAAGCAAGTTTGTAGTTGAATGTGAGGAAATGGTCGCGATCTAAATAAGTACTTTGCCTTTGTTTTCACAGAGGATATGTAGAGGTCAGCTTTGAACCTTTAGTGGAGGTTTTTATTTAGAGAAAGGTACTAAAGAACTTACTCAAGACGACACCTTGGGAATTCAGATCACATCCCAGATGCATTCCTCTCTTGTAACACAAACTCTGAAATGTATCTTCAGTGGCAGTCTGACTCTCACCTAACTTTTTATACAGCAACCAGTTTTATTTTTCCTATGAAGAATAACACGTTCATTCATTTTATTATGTAGGAAGAAAAGGTAGAACGACGTAGCATAATAAGAATTATATATATACAATATATATCATAAATCATGCATGATAATTATATTTATGAAGATGTCTTATAAAAGCTTTAGTAGTACATGCAGACTGGTCAGAAAGGAAAAGCCCATGGGATACAGGAAAATGTGATGAATTGGATCCAAAATTGGCTCAGTAACAGGAAACAAAGGGTAATAGTCGATGGATGTCTTTGCGAATGGAAATCCGTTTCCAGTGGTGTGCCACAGGGCTCAGTGTTGGGTCGATTGCTGTTTGTGGTATATATTAATGATTTGGACTTGAATGTAGGGGAAATGATTGGCAAATTTGCAGATGACACAAAAATTGGCTGTGTAGTTGATAGTGAAGAGGATAGCTGTAGACTCCAAGAAGATATCAATGGGTTGGTGGAGTGGGCGGAAAAGTGACAAATGGAGTTCAACCCGGAGAAGTGTGAGGTAATGCACTTTGGGAGGGCAAACAGTAAAAGGGAATACGCAGTAAACAGGAATATATTGAGAGGGGTAGAGGAAGCGAGAGACCTTGGAGTGCACGTGCACACGTCCCTGAAGGTGGCAGTACAGGTAGATAGGGTAGTGATGAAGGCATATGGAATGCTCTCCGTTATTAGCCGAGGTATAGAATACAAAAGCACGGATGTAATGATGGAACCGTATAAAACGCTGGTAAGGCCACAACTGGAGTATTGTGTACAATTCTGGTTACCACATTACAGGAAGGACATAATTGCTCTGGAGAGAGTGCAGAGAAGATTTAGAAGAATGTTGCCAGGGCTTGAAAATTGCAGCTACAAGGAGAGATTGGATAGGCTGGGGTTGTTTTCCTTGGAGCAGAGGAGGCTGAGGGGAGACTTGATTGAGGTGTACAGAATTATGAGGGGCCCATATAGATCAGACAGGGAGTACCTGTTTCCCCTAGCGGAGAGTTCAAGAACTAGAGGACATAGATTTAAGCTGATTGTCTAAAGGATTAGAGGGAACAGGAGGAAAAACTTTTTTACCCAGAGGATGGTGGGTGTATGGAATTCATTGCCCGAATTGGTGGTAGAGGCAGGGACCCTCAACTCTTTTAAAAAGTACCTGGACCTGCACCTAAAGTGCTGTAAGCTGCAGGGCTACGGACCGGGTGCTGGAAAGTGGGATTAGAATGGACACCTGGTTGTTCTTCGAGCTGGCGCGGACACGATGGGCCGAATGGCCCCCTTCTGTGCTGTATCTTTTCTATGGTTCTATGCCTATAGATTTTCTAGAGACGTACATATTATTAAAAATATATTATTTTCCGTATCCTATTAAGTTTGTGATTAGGTTTCCAGCAAGTGAGCAATGAGCTGCAGCAAATCTCACTCTTTCCGATGTAAAAATGCGCTTGTCTATTGTGGGACACCGTCCGGCGGTGTTGGCGGGAAGCAAGAAAAGGCTCGAGCGCTTTTCGCAGGTTCGGCGGCGGCGGCGGACAGCTGGAGACACGGCCATGGCGGCTGAGGAGGAGCAGTCCGCTTATACACAGGTAGCCGGCTAACTTCGGTACAGTTCACCAACTAATTATCATGAAATCATCCACCACATTGATGGTGGCGCCGGTCTTTTTTTTTTAAGCCTTCACTCCCGACCCTAGTCTGGGGAATAACACACACTCTGGTGCCGGTATAATCATCGGATCTACGTAACACGGATTATAAACCCCTAAGACAAGTAGCAGGCCTCTTTCTCTTCCTCCCCCCCCCCCCCCCCCACACACACACACACACTCTCCTCCCCCCCCCCCCCATCACCTCTCCATCTCATTCCCTATTAACACAGTGAAACAGGATGAGAGAGTACGAGGTTTTCCTGTGGTATAAGGTGCCATTGACTGCATGAAAGCTCCCTATAACCAGCCTGGAATATTTATCAATCGGAAGGGATTCTGCTCCCTCAACGTACAATCGGTTTGTGACCACAGGCAGCACATGGTGCAAGTCTGTGCCTGCTATCCTGACAGCAGTCATGACTCATCCTGTGCCAGTCCTCTCAACTTTATTCCAACCAGGATGCCAAGTTGCATGCCAGCTGTTGGGCGACAAGGGTTATCCCCATGACTCGAGTTAGGAACCTGTGCACAGATGCAGAGCACACCTACGACAAGAGCCATGCTGCCATAAGGAACATCGCTGAGCAAACAATCAGCATGCTCGAGAAATGTTTCTGCTGTCTGGACCATTCTGGATGAGCTTTGCAGTATACCCCTGAGCAAGTATGTGGATTTGTGGTCGTCTGCTGCTGCATGTTCCACAACCTTGCCATCATGAGGGACCAGCTCTTATCACCACCTGTGAACCAAGGGGAGGGGTTGGAGGAATGACCACCAGAGCTGCTATCTGCCCAAGCTCTCTGAGATAAGCTCATTGATAAGTCAGCCTTCCCATTTCCCATTCACCAACAGTCACACAATCTTTACCTCTCTTACAACCATTATCAGATTGCCTTCCTTTGCTCTACATTTATTGGTCTTTCCCTCACTTCACTGCAAAGACAAATACCAACACCAAATCCAAATGCAAAAACAAACAAATCATATCATCATTTCCAAAAAAAATGACTCTTCACCCTTGTATGCCCCTAGTACCTGTCCTGCCTGTTCCTTTTCCTATCCTAGTGCTCCTATGAGATGTTTCTTCAGTGGCTACAGCTTGGGAGGTAGAAGACTAGTGAGCTTCCATTGAGGACACTAGATGGCCTTGGAGGATGACCTCGAGCAGCTATGGGCCTAAAGGGCCTGGCTGCATACTGCAGCATCTCGGTGTGGGCTGCAGCAATCTGGGATGACTGGCTGACTGGCACCAGCAAAGCAGTGGTGGCGTGGCTGGCAGGGGAGCAGGCATGCTGACATCCTGAGAGGACAGCAAGTGCATCTCCCATGGAGCCAAAGCCACTCTCCTCGGTCAGCGCCCCAGCATTCCTGGGACTCTACTGGAATGCTGAAGTTATGTGAGGTCTTGGCAGCCCCTTTCATCAGTGGCCTCCAAAGTAGAGATGGCAGCCGTTTGAGCTTTCATGGCAGAAGTTTGTGCTGCGATGAAAGCTGTAAGAAAGCTCCATCATGGTGGGTTACATTGCATTGCTGATGGAACTGACAACTCCGTCCATGTTGGACTGAATGGTCTCCATGCTGTGCGCAAAGCCTTACGCCAAGCTGGAGCTGGACTCCTCCGTGCTCCGCGACATTGTGCGCGAGCTCAGTGCACCAAGCATTTCCTGGTGAATGTCCATGAGCCTTCTTGGGTAGCCTGGCCCATCGAAGTCAGCATCTGAGTCAACTGCAGCAAAACTAGTATGCGACTTTGTCCTCCATCGAGCTGGCACTTGTGGCGTCCTATCCCCATGCCCTAGCTCCTGCGCACTTGTGCCCAGTGTGTCACCATGTGCAGATCCCTCCCCCACCCGTGCATGTTTTCACGCACGTTTCAATTTCTAGGCCATGAATATGTTTAATTTATCGTGTTTCTTTGCTTTGTTTTTCTGATAAGTTTGTAACCGAAGTGCCAGACTTGAAAATGTTTAAGAGAAGATGACATCTTATTTTAAAAGAATTTTGCTCCTACAGAGGCTTCGTGCTGCCGTTCACTACACTGTTGGGTGTCTTTGTCAGGAGACTGGGGAAGATAAACAGATCGAATTCAGTAAGCAAACTATTGCAGCCATAGCAGAAACAACCTTCAGACAATGTGGTATGTAACTTACCTTTAAAATGCTAATGAAAAAGTTTGTACTTTTAACAAATATGTGCTGGAGGAAATGCTGTCCCTGTCTGCTTTTACTTCTCTCTCTTTTTATCCTTCCTTATGTTGCATGTCATTTTTCAGCTCTCGAGCCAGCTGCTAAAGAAGTGTGAGAGAGCATCTTGGGGTTACTTATCCATCATTGTCTTGTTATTACCCAATCTTCGCTAGTTGTTTTGCTCTGACTTTATCAGATTGTAAACCTGCTGTGGGAGAACCTGATTATAAAAGTAGAGAATTTGATTATAGTGCAGATGAACATATCCACTCCAGGTGGAAATCCTGTGTTTTTTTAAACATTTTTTCTTTTTCTTTTATAAGGGGGTGGGTGGGGTGTGTGTGTTTTTATTTAAAACAAATCAAAAACCAAATAATAAGAGTCAAATAGTAATTTCATTGTATTGATCCAGGATGCACTCTGGCCCCTGCGGTGCCCACCGGTCGCGGAAAGAAATCCTGTGCAGAGGGATGAGAGACATGAGGGGAAGGAAATTAACTGTGGGTGTCTCCTATAGGCCATCAGGTCAGGAGGAGGATTGGACTAAGAGCTTAATAGCTAAATAAGGGACGTGTGTATAGGAGCAGATGCAGTGGTTATGGGTGACTTCAATTTACCAGGGATAGATTGGGAAATCTATAAAGGATGCAGTCAGAATGAAAACATGCTCTGGAAACACCATATTGGATTGATTTGTGGAGCAATTGGTCAAGGAAGTCGCATGAGCAGCGGTCATGTTCTGATGTCTGAAGATGATAGCGCAGGTCAGAGTCGGAGAACACCTTGGCAAAGGTGACAGTGTGGCGGAGTTCAAGGTTAGACCTATGATGGAAAAGAAAATGAGTACAGTAGAGACATTCAACTTTAGAAAGGCACTGCTTGAGGGGAAAAGCATGGAAGAAAAGTGGATCATGTGTAGAAATACTATAGAGTATAGAGCAGATATCACTGGGGCAGAAGGCGAACAGAGGGAAAAGATATTGAAAGGCAACAATGGAATTAATGTAGGGAATAGGCAAAAAGGTATAAAGCCTTGAGTGTTAATTATGAGCAAGGACACTTTTTTTTCCGGAAAAATTGGTGAGATTACATTATGTAATAAACATCCCAGAATTCCATGCAATAAAAATGAAATTTAGACTTATGCAGTCACTGTAAACTAGTGATCCTGACAAAGAGAAATTCATTTGACGGTTTTTCTGAAATTCTTTGTCTTTTTTTTAACGTGAATTTCACTTACAAAATGCTGTGGTTTGAATACTGTATAGACAGTGTAAACAGTAATCTAGACAAATGTCAACTTTGCTCCAGTTATTGTGGCTAGAAAGGTTAAGCAAACATCCTTTTTCTCTACTGTTTGAAAGGCCTTTTCCTGTTGTTCACTGAAAAGGTGGGTTGAAACTTCACAGTTTCTGTCTGGTGCACTATAGTTAATTTCAGGTTCAAAACATGGGAAATGGGCAATATCATTCATTCTCAATTTTCTCCTCTCCACACCCCCTTCCTCTCTAATCGAAAACAAAATTAAGAACTGCTAAGATGACATCCAGTCCCTTCAAAAGAAAACGCTCCTGAGGATTTGAATTACTCAAAGGCTACAAGCTTCTGTTTGGAAGACAATCACTTTGTTATTTAGGGTTCGTTTCATTCATTTACATGAGATGATATTGCCTAAATCAGCTGACTCAGATGGCATATTTCCATTTTAAAAAGAAGTCTCCTTTAGTTATGAAAAATGATCACTGGG
This sequence comes from Heptranchias perlo, assembly GCF_035084215.1. Lineage (NCBI taxonomy): Eukaryota > Metazoa > Chordata > Chondrichthyes > Hexanchiformes > Hexanchidae > Heptranchias > Heptranchias perlo. The sequence goes on from NC_090356.1 coordinate 12,282,486, forward strand.
GCTTTGATTCAATCAACTGAGCAACACATGATTTGTACAGAAGAGTAGGTGCAATGTCAGTTTTTGAACAGAAAAGTAGGTTACTCTGGTGATAAATTGTTCTCTGCAAAATGTTCCAAACAAGACAAAGTTTGTGGTTAAATTTGTTAAGCTTAATGATCATTTAGCAACAGCTGCACAGCAACTATTTTTGATGGTATCAGGTAATTTCTAATATTCAAATGTTTTCACAGTTTGAAATTGCAGTTAGTTTCATTTGTTTGAAATATATTATCATGAGTGTAGAATTGCATTTCAAACCTTTTATGCAACTTTAGTGACCAGTAGTACTTGCCGTCTGATTTAGAGAGAACATTTATTGACAAACTTTATATTCATTTTTTTTCTAATAAAAGAAGTAATCATATAACAGTGACAAGGGGCTCGATTTTCGGACGTCCGAGAGGGCGGGTTCGTGGCGGGAGGGCTCCGAAAATCGCGGATTCCTGGGGCGGGTCCGGAGCCCGGCTCCAACCCGCCCACTTCCGGGTTCCCCAGTGACGCGCTTAGATGCGCGCGCAGCCCCCGCGTGCGGGACTCCCGCCGGTAATTAAAGCCGGTGGGATCCCACTTAAACCAATTAATTAGATAGTTCAGGTCGTTTGCAGACCTGATTTGTAGGATATTTTAGGAAGGGTGGGATTTTCAATTCAACTGAGCGTGTTTCCCTACTGGGGGAAACATTTCCAGTTGAAATGGATGTGGTAGCTGTAAAGGTCCGTTTGACGGGTGGGGGGTGGGGGGAGACCCTCACTCGTTGCAGGAGGCCACTCTGTCACTTTGGACAAAGTTTGGCCTCCACCACTCTCCTCCTAACACTAAAATTCACAAACTTGCAACCTCAACCCCGGTGTGGAGACACGTTTACCTACCTTGTGGACCCTCTCAAACGTACATCTTCCGGATGGGGGCTGCCATAGCTGCAGTCATGACCTCCTCGGAAGACGAACAGCATCACCAGCCTCGCCGGCCATGCCGTCCACCTCTGACACGTGGAGCTCCACAACACAGTGCTGTGACACATCCACCTGCACAGCAGGAGGGAGGGCAACCGCGGAGAGAGATGCGTCGCAGAAGGCACTACCCTCGCCACAGGGTCCACAGACCGAGGCTCAGCTTCCTGGACCTCTCTGAGCAGCAGTGCACACGGAGGCTCAGAGTCACTCGACATGTAGTTGTGGACATCTGCAGCCTCCTTCATGCCGAGCTGCTCCCGGCTGGCCCGAGCACCATCTTCTTACCTGTCACTGTTAAAGTCACCACTGCCCTCAACAACTTCTCCGCATCCTTTCAGGGTGCTACCGGGGGCATCGCCGACATCTCTGTCATCTGCACAAAAGAGCCCTGCAAATATACCTTCACCCACTCTGCAGTGACACAATGGGTGGCATCGTGTGTGGGTCTTCATGGTGATCCTCAGGAAAGGGTATTATTGCACAAACCAGACAAGATTTGCAAAGACGTGGCAGTAGTGGTGACAATATAATATGTAATGTGAGTTGATCAGAAATCAAATATAAGTAACAACCATGACAAACCCTCAAACACCCTTGTGCATCCCCTTCATGCTCACAGCACGTTTGCCTTATGCTTCCTACTACACATATGTGATGCATGCCCTGTGGCTGAGGCACAGGTAGTGGCAGGTTGGGTGAGGCTGATCGTGAAAGAGATGCACGAGAGGGAGAGTATGAGACGGAGCCATGAGATTGTATGAGGATTGGGTTGAGTGGTAGTGGTGGGATGAGTGCTGGCGAGGTGAGTAAGTGCAGCTAAGATGAGGATGAGCTTTGAGTGGGTGTGAGAACTGATGTGATAGAGTGGTGTTGGCAGTGCAGAAGGAGATGTGGGGTGGGGGTGGTGATGTGACAGACGGAGTGTAAGGGAATGAGTAAGTGTACTCACTTCGTCTGACCTACTTAGGTCATTGAAGCGCCTCCTGCACTGTACGAAGGTGCGTGATATGTTGGTGGTGCTGGTTACCTCCTCAGCCACCTCGAGCCAGGCGTTCATGGTGGCAGAGGCAGGCCACTTCCTCCCGTCCGCTGGGGAGAAGATCTCTGTCCTCCCCCTCCTCTTCACCCCATCCAGTAGGACCTGGAGTGAGGCATCATTAAACCTGGGAGCAGCCTTCCCCCTGGGCTGCTCCATGCTGTAATTTTGGCTCCTTTCTGCAGCATCAGTCAGTGGAGGACTGCCCCTTTAAATAGGGCACGTCCAGCTGACAGCCTGTGATGCTGGTGCGCAGTCCGCCCGTTGCGCGGTTTTCCAGCGCAAACTCCGGAAGCCAGATAAGTGCCTTCAATTAGGCTTGATGTGGAGATGCCGGTGATGGACTGGGGTTGACAATTGTAGACAATTTTACAACACCAAGTTATAGTCCAACAATTTTATTTGAAATTCACAAGCTTTCGGAGGCTTCCTCCTTCCTCAGTTGAATGTTGTGGAAATGAAATCCTCGAACTCTTCGCATTTATAAATCACAGAACAATGCCTGGTGATTACAGAAAGTCTTTCCAACTGCCCGTTGCCACGGCAATCACAGTGTGCAGACAAAGAGGTGTTACCTAAAAGGCCACCGAATATACAAACCACCAAAAAAAAAGAGAGAGAGAGGCAGAAACATAGAAAAGACAGCAAATGACCCGTTATATTAAAAACAGATAACATATGTTCGCTGGTGGGGTTACGTGTAGCGTGACATGAACCCAAGATCCCGGTTGAGGCCGTCCTCATGGGTGCGGAACTTTGCTATCAATTTCTGCTCGACGATTTTGCGTTGTCGTGTGTCTCGAAGGCCGCCTTGGAGTATGCTTACCCGAAGGTCGGTGGCTGAATGTCCTTGACTGCTGAAGTGTTCACCTACTGGGAGGGAACCCTCCTGTCTGGCGATTGTTGTGCGGTGTCCGTTCATCCGTTGTCGCAGCGTCATCGGCTGCCATCGCGTGCGGAGCACCCCGAATTCACTGGGCGCGTTACCCACGTGCCCAGTCGACCCCCCGCTGCCAACCCGTCTCCCTCCTAAAATCGAGCCCAAGGTTTTCATACATTGGTCTAAAAATGCTAATGACAAAACAGTTTGTTTTTCTCGAGAGATGTTATCAAAGGCCTTTTGGGGGGGAAATGATGTAAGGAAACTGATAATTATTTTTGTTACCTAGTCATCTCGTTAGGAACAATGCAGTAATGTTCAATCAGCATTTAAAAAAAAAACGAACAGATCTACCGTGGCATTGCTCACAGCGTGTTGGATGTTTTATTAGAACAGATGTGATGCCAAGTAGTATTGCTAAGGGCACCAACTTATGGACTAATAATCCAGAAAACGTGAGTTCAAATCCCACCATGGTAGTTTGAGTTTAGTTTAAAAAGTCTGGAAATAAAAATCTGGCATCAGTGAAAGTGACCATGAAGCTGTTGGACTGTTGTAAAAACCCAACTGGTTCACTAATGTCCTTTAGGAAAGGAAACCTGCTGTCCTTAACCGGTCTGACCCATATGTGACTCCAGTCCTAGTGATTGACTCTTAATTGCTTTTTGTGGCCTAGCAAACCACTCAGTTGTATCAAATCAGGGCAACTAGGGATGGGCAATAAATGCCGGCCTTGCTAGCATTGCTCACATCCTGAGAATGAAAGGAACATTCGGGGTGGCCCTCGGACTGGTTGCACTACGAAGAGGGCTTGGGGTCTGGCTGTATTAGGGTGGGGTGTCAGAGTCTAACAGCAAGTGGAGCTCCTGGGTCATTCTAAGGTTCCGGGAATGCTGGAGAGGGAGGTTCTAGGAACACTGCATGGAACCTGGGATCGTAGGTAGAGGAATTTTGGGACCTGAGTCACTGGGGAGGAAAGTCTAAGGTTCTGGGAGCATTGGGGGTAGTCCTGGGATCAAGAGGCACTAGGAATGCTGTCTAGGAGTTTGTGAGCATTGAGCAGGTATCCTGGAAGTGGCGGGGGGTGAAATCTGAAGAGTGGGTCCAGCAGGATCAAAGAAGGGGTTTTAGAGCGGGCAGAGAACCGTGGGCAGGAGGTACACAATTTCCTGAGGCTGTCGTGGTTTGATGACTTTTCAGTCTTTAATAAACACAAATTTCCATAAACAAATATAAATGACCTCATATAATGGTCAGAAGTTCATTATGTAATTTCCAAGTTTTGAAATGTAATAAAATATCGTTAATCTTCAAAAATGGTTGAGGGGAACTTTTTAACTGAATATCTGCAACTAAAAGAGATGATTACATGCAGCAATTAGTTTGTGTAGTTCGAATGCTCACAGAAATGGGGATTGTTTTTAGTGCTCCCAGCCACTTGATTTACTGGAGTTGGATAAGCAGAGAACTCAAATGGCAGCAGAAGCATACTGTCATACAGCTACTAGGCAATGATAGAGGAGTACCCTCTGGATGCTTGGGTTTAACAATGAAATAGTTATAGCAAATGTGCCATCTGCTTCAGGAAGCTCTGCAAACAATCTTGAACATAGGAATGGCTCGACCAGTGTTGACGATGGTCCTCAATTTAAATGCCTCTGGCTCCTTTCAGGTGACTTTGGCCAATATGCTGTCCATAGACGCATTAAACAGGTGACTGATGCTTTATTCATCAGGGCTGACACCTTCATCTGCTTTCCTACTGAACATCAGCATGATAGGGCTGCCCAATCTTAACAGGCTGCTGTCTCTACAAAACCACAGATGGCGCTTGGCATCTGTTTGCCATCCAGATCCCAGGCACAATGCTTCCAATTTGTGCTAATCATCTCTGCAGGCATATTTGAAGAATAAGGGAGACTGCAAGGACGGCTGGTTGGAGATCAAAGCTGTCCTTTCTATCCCTGGCTGATGATACTGCCCATGCAGCAGCCACAGGTGGAGGTCAGCACATATATAATGAGCCTCATGCAATCGTCAGGATCATTATTGAGCATACTATTGGCATCTTGAATCAGTGCTTCAGATGCCTTTGCAGATCAGGGGCACTATAAAGTACAGCCTCTGTGGTTCTCCAAGGTTATCATTGACTGCTGCATTGTTATATTAAGAGTCCTAAGCGAGGAGGAGGAGCATCCCAAATCTAGAGTAGAACAGGAGGTGATCAATGGCCATGAAAATTTAGCCCCTGAAATACAACTGTGGCCACAAAAATTGATGTTGTGTTCACCCAAGATGCATTGAGCTAGGTGGCTGAGCTGCCCATTTCAAGGAATCACCCTGCCTATATGTATAGAAAGTGGCTCAAAGCACCTTCTACAACTCTGTCCTATGCATTTCTTCAACTAACATCAATGTCTATCCTTTGTTGTTCTGCTACCTTATTATACAAAAATGGAAACAAACTCTCTGGACAAAGTTCAAATACAATAATACCAATTTATTACCCTAGTTTGTCTTCTGTCTGAGCGATACCAGTGAATTTTCCGACAATGCTTTAATTTAGTGCTGGTATATTGTGTATGTGGTATGCTATGTAACTTCTAACCTATGATGGTTTCTAAGTGATCCCTCCATGGAAGGAGTAAATGTTGACCGGCTGCACCATTTCAGTGATAACTGGTTTATGAGGTTGCCCTGTAACTGATTCAGCCATGTCTACTGATGTTGTGGCTAGCTGACCCTGCTTGCTTTCTGGCACACCTGCTTGCTTTCTGGCACATCTACTGGCATTCGCACGGAGATGCTGGATGGATCAGCTGTCACGTCAACATGAATTTATAATTGTTTCCTAACCTTTTTATTTATCGATGGTGTCCTGAAACTAGTAGTTTTCTTTTTTATAGAGTCTACTTATTCTGTACCTATGTAGTCTCTTTTTAAAAAAAAACACTGTTGCTGTACTGTTATGTGTGCCTGTATTTCTCCTTTGTTTATTTTTCATTCTAGTCCAGTTTGCAGCCAGGATTCTGTTAATACTATTAAGTCTAGATCTCCCTGTAAAATAATGGCTTCCAGTTCCCCAACCTGATTTCCTGCACATTGCAAAAATGCATTTTAACATTTTTTTGTTCTTCCCATATTTTTTTTGTCTAAGGTACCCCCTACCTTTTCTCTTTATAACTAGTCCACTTGATTTTATTCCTCTACTCCATATACTTTCTGCTAAATAATTTTCTGCATGAATATTATCCTCATTTATTTCTCTCTTCGCAGTTAACTGATGCTGGTTGGTTTTGTTTTTCCAGCAGCCCCCTTCTTAGTCACTTCCCTATTTAACGATTTTTTCTTTACATTAGCACCCTTCCATTTCAATTGCAGCCCATCCTTGCGGATTAGCTCCCATGTGTCTGAGAACTGGTTCCAATGCCCAACAAAGTAGAATCCCTCTTCCTGACACCATACCTTTAGCCATACATTGATTTCCCCTCATCTTCCTGTCCTTCACTATTTTAATGCATGGTTGGGGAAGTAATCCTGAGATTACCACCTGTGTGTCTTGCTCCTAAACTTGATTCCTAATCTCCTAAATTCATCCTGCAGCACTTCAGGCTTCTCCTTACCTACATCATTGGCTCCCACATGGACTATGATGACTGGTTGCTTCTCACTCACCTTGCAAAATCTTTTCCAGTCTATGGGATATGTCCCTCACCCTAGTCCCTGGGAGGCAACAAAGTACCCAGGACTGTCCATTTGGATTGTAAAAGATCGTGTCAGCCTCTCTAATTATTGAACCCTCCATCAATACTACACTTCTAGCTGTGTTGCTAACTACATCCCCCCACTCCCCGAGCCATCTCTTATTTGTTGGTGGCATTGATATTTACTTGATGACCCTGCTCAGTCCTCATTCCCCTCCTCCAGGAAGCTAGAGCTTCATTTCTGTTTGAGAGCAAAAGTTGCTCTGGCTGCTCCTGTTCTAACTTTTCCTACTGGCCTTTCCCCACTCCTCAACTAGTTGCCTATCTTCCCTTTTCCACTGCGTACTCTATAACTCTCATCGCTGTGACTATTCCTCAGATTTTCACTCCAAAAATTTCTCTCCTTCCCGAATGCATTGAATTGTCTCCATCCCCTTTTCAGGTTCTAAAATTTTGAGCTCCAACAATGTGAGTTGGTGATAAATCCCACAGATATGTTTGCCCGAGTCAATACCTGGTTCTTGAAAGTCTCACATCTTGCAGGAATCACATATCACTGTCCCTTCTTGTGCTCCCATTTTTAGGTTTAGTTTGTTTATTCTACTTTAAAGTTTATATTATTTACGTATGATATAAACTAGTCTACTTAGCACTTCCTTCCCACTCTCACCAAACTCCAATTTTAGAAGTCTTTACTCTCGCTCTGTTCCCATCTCATTCCGTTATTAGCACATTCTTGGTCATATGCTCTCGGCTCGAGCTCTCTTGTTCTTGTGCCCAATGGTGTTCAGGTTGGCCACCTCAAGTGGGTTGAGGATTTGTGCCAAAGGAGGAACATTTCTTTATTTTATACTCCACTGTTTTAAAAAAGCTAACGTTAAGATGGAGGCTGTGTTCCCTCGTGTAGCTTCAAAATGGATTCCTGGAGACAAATTTGCTACAGAACCAGGCTAGGTTGATCTACAAATTAATCGAAATGCAGACATTTTGTCATGGATGTTATTCAAATTATATTTAAAGTAGCAATAGCGATACAATGCCTGGGTGAGCTGTGAAAATCTGATTGTCATGCCTTTCTATGCACAGGATGCTTCTTTATATCTTTGAACAGCTATTCAAAGCCCTGGTTAGACCACATTTGGAGTATTGTGTAGAGTTCTGGGCACTGCACCTTAGAAAGGATACATTGGCCTTGGAAGGAGTGCAGCGCAGATTCACCAGAATGTTACCAGTGCTCCAAGGGTTAAATTATGAGGAGACTACATAAACTAGGCTTGTATTCCCTGGAATATAGAAGGGTATGGGGTGATTTGTTTGAGGTTTTTAGGATTTTGAAAGGAATTGATATGGTAGATAGAGAGAATCTTTTTCCATTGGTGGGGAAACTAGGACAAGGGGACATAACCTTAAAATCAGAGCCAGGCCATTCAGGAGAGAAGTTAGGAAACACTTTTTCACACAAAGGATGGCAGAAGTGTGGAACACTCCCACAAAAAGCAATAGATGCTAGCTCAATTAATAATTTTAAATCTGAGACTGATACATTTTGCTAGCCAAGGGTATTAAGGAATATGGAGTTAGGATACAGATCAGCCATGATCTCATTGAATGGTGGAACAGGCTCGAGGGGCTGAATGGCCTACTCCTGTTCCTATTTAAAGGCAGCAAATTTCTGGAGTGTATTCAGGACAGTTTTCTGGAACTACGGCCTGGATTTTGCACTGAGCCATGAATGAACGGTGCCTGCCGCTCATTAGATTCAAACTTACCCACAAACTATCCACGGGGTTTTGGGCGCCAACTTCCCATAATGGAGAGCTGAAGAAAGTGCAGCATCCTCTACTGGGCATTTGTGAGCTGTGTGAGTGGGGCAAGGAACTGTGTATCCCCTTAACCAATCAAATTGAAGCATCATGAACAAGCCATGCAGACCCAGGGCCAGGAAGTGTTCGTTAGAATAGTAAATTCAATGTAAAATCAGTCACAGATAGCAAAATAAAGAGAGGGTAAGACATATTGAATTAAAAGACAAAGATAAAAGAGACAGAAAAAGTTTTTTAAAAATTAAAGTTAATTTTTTTAAAAATGTCCAACAACAATTAAATGTTGACAGAATGAGACTCCACACTTGTAAAAGTAATTTTTCAGTCTGAGAGGTTGTTTGGCAGCCATTAAGACTTACCACACCGTTAAAATTTTGGTTACACTTTAAAAAAAAACTGGACATACCTTTTTCTGGTGCAAAAAGTTTGTTTCCAGCTGGGCAGTGCAGCAACTTCGCACCATTGCAGCCATTTGAATGGGGAGCCAGCCGGCGTGCTGTCCTTCTCGTGCAGCTTTCGGAGGAGCAGGGAATCTGGTAGAGCAACTTCCGGATTTCAGTTTTTGACCATGCATGTGCGCTCGCACATGTTGCTCTTCCATTTGCCCTGGAAATAACAGATTCCTGTTAGGATCGCTGTTATTTTCAACTCAAATTCCGGGCCAATATGGTTTCGAACCAATGAGGGAACAGGACATATACTGGATTTAGTGATGAGCAACGAGCCAGAACTAGTTGACAATCTGACGGTAAGGGAACATCTTGTGAACAGTGACCATAACTTGATTGATTTGGCGTCATCTGAGAAGGAGAAGGGAGAATCACAAACCAAAGTTTTAAACTTAAGTAAGGCTGACTTCGAAAGAATGAGACATAAACTCACCACAGTAAACTGGGCTGAATTGTTAACTGGTAAACCTACAGACAAGCAATGGGAGTGTTCAAAGAAGTATTTGGTACCATACAAGGCCAGTACACAACCCTAAAAGGCAAATGCTCCACTTGTGCAGTTAGACAACCATAGTCAACAAATGAGGTAAGATACAGTAGAAAGCTAAAATAAGAGGCTTACACAAATGCAAAGAGAAGTGGAAATCCAGCGGAATGGGAGAACTATAAAAAGCAATGGAAGTGCAAAGAAAGTGTTAAGAGCAGTGAAAAGGGAATACCGAAAAAAAAAATTGCAAGGCTTATCAAGGTTTACAATAAAAGTTTTTAGAAATATATTAAGAGAAAGAGAGTGTCCAAGGGAAATGTGGGCCCATTAAAGACAGATGCAGATGATGGTATAATCGATAATAAGGAAATACTGTGTACAGTTCTGGTCACCCTATTATAGAAAGGATATTATTAAACTAGAAAGAGTGCAGAAAAGATTTACTAGGATGCTACCGGGACTTGATGGTTTGACTTATAGGGAGAGGTTAGACAGACTGGGACTTTTTTCCCTGGAGAGTAGGAGGTTAAGGGGTGATCTTATACAAGTCTATAAAATAATGAGGGGCATAGATAAGGTCGATAGTCAAAATCTTTCCCAAAGGTAGGGGAGTCTATAACGAGGGGGCATAGATTTAAGGTGAGAGGGGAGAGATACAAAAGGGTCCAGAGGGGCAATTTTTTCACTCAAAGGGTGGTGAGTGTCTGGAACGAGCTGCCAGAGGCAGTAGTAGAGGCGGGTACAATTTTGTCTTTTAAAAAGCATTTGGACAGTTACATGGGTAAGATGGGTATAGAGGGATATGGGCCAAGTGCAGGAAATTGGGACGAGCTTAGTGGTATAAACTGGGCGACATGGACATGTTGGGCCGAAGGGCCTGTTTCCATGTTGTAAACTTCTATGATTCTATGATTCTAACTTGATTGATTGACAGCTCTTTATTCAAAAGCCTTTGGTCTGGAATAAATACTGGAGATTTCTCTTAGTTCTTTAGTTCAGTCTAAGCGACAGCTGGCCTTTATCCAATGGGCAAGAACTTTGCATCACCAACATGCAAAACATGGCATTGGGGAGCCTACAAAAGACTACTTCAACCCAAAAATCTTTCAGATTATCGGACTGTGTAAGAAATATGTTTTAATACTAGTGCACTATCTTTAAGAAAGAGCTGACAGGCATGGATTTGAGGGTTATTAGGGTAATTATAGATTCAAATGAACAAAAGCCTAATTGAACATAATTTTTGTTGATCTGTTGCGAACATGGAAATTTTGTGCAAGCATGGCTACTGGTCTAATAGAAATCTTGAATTTATATCGCACCTCATCACCTCATTGAAATGTCTCAGTGCTTCACAAAATGAATTGCTTTTGAAGCACATTGGCTTTTACATAACATTGAGTTACATCAAAACTACAGCACAGAAACAGGCCATTCAGCCCAACTGGTTTTTGCTCCATTCGAGCCTCCTCCCTCCCTAGTTCATCTAACCGTATCAGCATAACCTTCAATTCCTTTCTCCTTCATGTGCAAATCTAGCTTCCCCTTAAATGTATCAATGCTGTTTGCCTCAACTACTCCTTGTGGCAGTGCGTTCCACGTTCTTACCACTCTTTGGGTAAAGAAGTTTCTCCTGAATTCCAATTATTATTTGTTAATAATAATTGGATTTATTAGCGGCTATTTTGTACTTATGACCTCTAGTTTTGGACTCCCCCACAAGTGGAAACATTTTCTCTACGCCTACTCTATCAAACCCATTCATTATCTTAATGTCCTCTATTAGGTCACCCCTCAGCTGTCTGTATTCAAAAGAAAAGAGCCTGCTTAGCCTTTCCTGATAAGTATATCCTCTCAGTTCTGGTATCAACGTTGTGAATCTTTTTTTCACCCTCTCCATTGCCTCTATATCCTTTCTATAGTTATGGAGACCAGAATTGTGCATAGTACTCCCAAGTGTGGTCTAACCAAGGTTCTATACAAATTTAACATAGCTTCTCTGCTTTTCAGTTCATCCCCTCTAGAAATGAACCCCACTGCTTGGTTTGCCTTTTTTATGGCTTTTAACTCGGGTCGCTACTTTTAGTGATTTGTACTCCGAGATCCCACTGCTCCTCTATCCCATTCAGACTCTTATTCAAGCAGTGAGGTGAGAGTGACTGCCCTTGACATCAAGGCAGCATTTGACCGAGTGTGGCACCAAGGAGCCCTCGTAAAATTGAAGTCAATGGGAATCAGGGGGAAAACTCTCCAGTGGCTGGAGTCATACCTAGCACAAAGGAAGATGGTAGTGGTTGTTGGAGGCCAATCATCTCAGCCCCAGGACATTGCTGCAGGAGTTCCTCAGGGCAGTGTTCTCGGCCCAACCATCTTCAGCTGCTTCATCAATGACCTTCCCTCCATCATAAGGTCAGAAATGGGGATGTTCGCTGATGACTGCACAGTTTTCAGTTCCATTCGCAACCTCTCAAATAATGAAGCAGTCCGAGCCCGCATGCAGCAAGACCTGGACAACATCCAGGCTTGGGCTCATAAGTGGCAAGTAACATTCGCGCCAGATAAGTGCCAGGCAATGACCATCTCCAACAAGAGAGAGTCTAACCACCTCCCCTTGACATTCAACGGCATTACCATCGCCGAATCCCCCACCATCAACATCCTGGGGGTCACCATTGACCAGAAACTTAACTGGACCAGCCATATAAATACTGTGGCTACGAGAGCAGGTCAGAGGCTGGGTATTCTGCGGCGAGTGACTCACCTCCTGACTCCCCAAAGCCTTTCCACCATCTACAAGGCACAAGTCAGGAGTGTGATGGAATACTCTCCACTTGCTTGGATGAGTGCAGCTCCAACAACACTCAAGAAGCTCGACACCATCCAAGATAAAGCAGCCCGCTTGATTGGCACCCCATCCACCACCCTAAACATTCACTCCCTTCACCACCGGCGCACTGTGGCTGCAGTGTGTACCATCCGCAGGATGCACTGCAGCAACTCGCCAAGGCTTCTTCGACAGCACCTCCCAAACCCGCGACCTCTACCATCTAGAAGGACAAGAGCAGCAGGGACATGGGAACAACATCACCTGCACGTTCCCCTCCAAGTCACACACCATCCCGACTTGGAAATATATCGCCGTTCCTTCATTGTCGCTGGGTCAAAATCCTGGAACTCCCTTCCAAACAGCACTGTGGGAGGACCATCACCACACGGACTGCAGCGGTTCAAGAAGGCGGCTCACCACCACCTTCTCAAGGGCAATTAGGGATAGGCAATAAATGCTGGCCTCGCCAGCGACGCCCACAACCCGTGAACGAATTTTAAAAAAAAAGTATGTGGCCTCCTTATTCTTTCTACCAAAATGCACCACCTCACACTTATCTCTATTGAAACTCATTTGCCAATTACACACCCATTCTGCAAGTTTATTAATGTCCTCTTGCATTTTGATACATTCCTCCTTTGTATTAATTACACCCCCCAATTTGTTGTCGTCCACAAATTTTGAAATTGTACTTCTGATTCCCAAATCCAAGTGGTACACATTGGTCAAAGATATGGAAAGTAAGATATTAGAAAGTTATTCAGGAGTTTTGCCTCATTTCCTTTTGAGGGGGCATGGAGAAACTTTGTAGAATATTTTGACAGAAGATTAATTAGTTGGGTAGATTGTACATAGTCCGTGGAAGAAAATGGCTTGATGATCTGAATGGTATTTTCTTGTTATATGCTTTAAGTTCTTCCCACTCTCTCTTGCTTCCATAATAATTACTGATACTGGGAGGAACAAACATACTTGAACTGTTAGTTAACCTTCATCCTCACATAACACGGTGTGTTGTAAACGCAGTAGTTTCCAGAAAAATACACACTCTGTGAATTAGATTAACACAATTCATTCACCCTAGAAGTGTGCGACTGTTGTCTGATATCTCTTTGTGATTTGCTTTATAATATGTGTTTTCCGAGCTAAATATTTTTATTCTATTGCCCAAATTTTCAACTCCCATTTCAGTGTAAGACCGAGTTAACTACACGCTATAGGCCCAGTTGTTTAGGTCTAAACCATTGTGTTTGAGATGAGCATTTGTTGATTTGCTGTTGGCTCGGGATGATTGCAAGCTACGCACGTCCAATTAATAGGATGAACAATAGCATGAATGGCTATGCACCTTTGCATGATGCTCTGTAGGGGTGAAGGGGAAATACAACAACATTGCTCCAATGGTGGTGGTTATTCTTGAAGATCTTCATACCTCACTCCAAACTTCAGTGCCTTGTTCAAGATCCAGATCTTTCTTGAAAAAACTGTTGTGCCATCTCTGTGAACTTCTACTAAATGCACTCATGTAAGCTGGAGAAACTGTCTTGATAGTTTCTCATTTATATTTTTATAGTCATTTCAGTTTCAAAGATTAATCACAACTATGTGGATTTTTTGCTCTGGAAACTGTTTACTCAATGGAACAACACCAAATAAAGAAGTAATTCACAAAGTGTAGCATGCAAGCTTACCATCCATAGCATTTCAGGAAGTGATAAAATCTTAATACTCGGTACTGAGATAATGTCAAATTTTTGCTCATAAAAGTGGTTTTAGAATTAATGCGATAAGGAAAATATCTTGACACTTTTCAGAACTTAATCTAATTTCATTATATCTGCAAAACCGAAAATTTATTAAAATCTGTAGTTTTTTTTTGTCTTGCCGATAGGCATACCTTGTACATGGACGTTCTAAAATGTTGCTGGAATAAATTCACTAGTTAAACTATAATGAAGTAATCCCAGATTTATCATTTAACCTCAAGATGGTGGTCTTGCTGTCCATTTTGTTGACTTATCTTTAGAGTTCGGTCCCTTAATTCAGAAATTTATGTTTTTACTCATAGTCGTGAATCTCCTGTTGGTTTGCTTATGGTATGTCAGAGGGTATTCTGCTTTTTAGGGACGGAAGCATTATACCAATCAATGTAAAATGCATTATCTGCTGCTGAGGTGAAGTTGTATCACTGACTGCTGTAAAATATGTAGAATGAATTCATCGAGTTTACTATCCATTTAGGCTTTGTCATCACAAGATAATTATGAATGAGGAAAATTATCTGGCCCATCCATTCAGAAACAACTTGCTCTACACCACCCACCCCCCCCCCCCCCCAAACCACCATTGTCGCATCTAATTGATTCATAAATGTATTTTTACTAGTATTTTCACTTCTACTCTATCAGGCAGTCCATTCCATGTGTTGATCGCTCACTTTGTATGAAGAACAACTTCCTGATATCAGTCTTAAATGTACCTTTTACCCTTGTCTATTCACAATTTAATTTTAAGTAATAAAGGTTTACCTTTTCCATTTCTTTAATTATCTTGTGTAACTTTATAAGATCACCTCCCAGATGCTTCCTTTCCAGATTGAAAAGCCCAAGTTTTTCAGGTCTTTCCTCATTACTCATTTGACACATGCATCAGCCTTGTCTCTCTTCTCTCCACTCCCTCTAATGGGTGAAAAATTTCCCTTGTGCCTTGGCAACAAGAGCTGCATACAGTACTTAAAGTGAGGTCCGACCATAATACAGTGGTTTTATCAAAACCTTCTCTTACTTTTATTCCACTGTTTTGGCTGTGTAGTTCAATATTAGAATCATAGAAGGGTTACAGGATGGGAGGAAGCCATTCAGCCCATAGAGTTCGCGCCGGCTCTATGCAAGAACAATCCAGCTAGTCCCACTCCCCTGCCCTATCCCCGTGGCCCTGCAAATTTTTTCCTTTTAAGTACTTATCCAGTTCCTTTTGAAGGCCATAATTGAATCTGCCTCCACCACCCCCTCAGGCAGTGCATTCCAGATCCTAACCACTTGCTATGTAAAAAAAGTTTTTCCTCATGTCACCTTTGGTTACTTTGCCAGTCACCTTAAATCTCTGTCCTTTGGTTCTTCACTCTTCTGCTAATGGGAACAATTTCTCTCTCTCTACTTTGTCTCGACCCTTCATGATTTTGCATACCTCTATCAAATCTCCTCACAACCATCTCTGTTCCAAGGAGAACAACCTCAGCTTCTCCAGTCTGTCTACATAACTGAAGTCCCTCATCCCTGGAATCATTCTAGTAAATCTCTTCTGCACCCTCTCTAAGGCTTTCACATCTTTCCTAAAGTGCGGTGCCCAGAACTGGACACAATACTCCAGTTGTGGCCGAACCAGTGTTTTATAAAGGTTCATCATGACTTCCATGCTTTTGAACTCTATGCCTCTATTTATAAAGCCCAGGATCCCGAATGCTTTTTTAACCGCTTTCCCATTCTGCCCTTCCACCTTCAACGATTTGTGCACATATACCCCCAGATCTCTCTGTTCCCGTACCCCTTTTAGAATTGTTCCTTCTAGTTTATATTGCCTCTCCTCGTTCTTCCTACTATAATGTATCACTTTGCATTTTACTGCATTAAATTTCTGCTCATCCCATACTGTATGGTGGACAAGCAGCTTGACAAATTAGATGCAATGGAGGGGCCGAGGAGCTGGGTGTCCTCAGTGTAAGTGTGAAATCTGACATGTTTTCAGATGATGTCGCCGAGGGGCAGCATGTAGGTGAGAAGTAGGAGGGGGCCAAAGATAGATCCTTGGAGGACTCCAGAGGTAACAGTGCAGGAGCGGGAAGAGAAGCAGTAATGTGAGAATGATATTTAACACGTTTTTGAGCTCTTCAGTGCTTGCAGTAGTCATAAAGTTTGTTGATGGATCTCAGGCAGAGGATTGTTAGAGTTTTTATTACCATCCAAAGGGGGCATAAATATAAGATAGTCACTAATAATTCCAATAGGGAATTCAGGAGAAACTTCTTTACCCAGAGAGTGGTTAGAATGTGGAACTCATAGAATGTACAGCACAGAAACAGGCCATTCAGCCCAACAGGTCCATGACTGTGTTTAGGCTCCATACGAGCCTCTTCCCTCCCTACTTCATTTAACCCTATCAGCATATCTTTCTATTCCTTTCTCCCTCTTGTGTTTATCTAGCTTCCCCTTAAATGCATCTATGCTAGTCACCTCAACTACTCCTTGAGGTAGCGAGTTCTACATTCTAACCACTCTCTGGATTTATTAGTGACTGTCTTATATTTATGGCCCCTAGTTCTGGTCTCCCTTGCAAGTGGAAACATCTTCTCTACATCTACCCTATAAAACCCTTTCATAATCTTAAAGACCTCTATCAGGTCACCCCTCAGTCTTCTCTTTACTAGAGAAAAGAATCCTAGCCTGCTTAATCTGTCCTGATAGGTATAACCTCTCAGTTCTAGTATCATCCTAGTAAATCTTTTTTGCACCTTCTCCAGTGCCTCTATATCCTTTTTATAATATGGAGACCAGAACTGTTCACAGTACTCCAAGTGTGGTCTAACCAAGTTTAATATAACCTCTCTGCTTTTCAATTCAATCCCTCTAGTGCTCCCAGTGCTTGGTCTGCATTTTTTTATGGCTTTATTAACCTGGGTCACTACTTTTAGTGATTTGTGTATCGGTACCTCCAGATCCCTCTGCTCCTCTACCCCATTTAGACTCTTATTATCCAAGCAGTATGTGGCCCCTTTATTCTTCCTACCAAAATGTAATACCTCACACTTATCTATATTGAAATTCATTTTCCAATTACACACCCATTCTGCAAGTTTATTAATGTCTTTCTGTATTTTGTCACAGTCCTCCTTGGTATTAACTATATGCCCCAATTTGGTGTCATCTGCAGATTTTGAAATTGTACTTCCGATTCCTGAGTCCAAGTCGTTTATGTTAATAGTGAACAACAGTGGTCCCAGTACCGATCCTTGTGGAACACCACTTCCTGCCTTTAGCCAGTCTGAGTAATTACCATTAACCTCTACCCTCTGTTTTCTGTTTTGTAGTCAGCTTGCTATCCATTCTGCTACTTGTCCCCTGACTCCACATGCTCTGACCTTAGTCATGAGTCTTCTATGCGATACCTTATCAAAGGCCTTTTGAAAATCCAAATAATTACATTTACTGCATTACCCTTTCTGTTACTTCTTCAAAGAATTCAATAAGGTTGGTCAAGCATGACCTTCCCTTTTGAAATCTGTGCTATTCTTTATTATATTTTCATTTCTAGATGTTTTTCTATTACACCTTTTAGTAAGGATTCCATTATCTTTCCTACCACCGACGTTAAGCTATAATTCCCTGGACTGGTTCTAACACCCTTTTTAAATATAGGACTCACATATAGTCCTTTGGCACTATTCCCTTTTCTAATGAATTATATATATGTAATAGTGCTTCTGCTATCTCTTCCCTAACCTCTTTTAATATGCGCGGATGCAATCCATCCAGACCAAGGGTTTTATCCTTGCTAAGTTTGATTAATTTATCAATTATCTTCTCCCTTTCTATCTTAAACGTCTTTATATATTTTTTGATCTCTTCTTCTAATGTTATGCCCACCGTGTTAGTCTCCCTGGTAAATACAGAGGCAAAGTAATTATTTAATATTTCTACCATTTCACTGTCGTTACCTGTGAGTTTACCCTCGCTAGCACAAGGAGTAGTTGAGGTGACTAGCATAGATGCATTTAAGGGGAAGCTAGATAAACACATGGGAAAGGAATAGAAGGATATGTTGATGGGGTAGATGAAGGATAGGAGGAGGCTCACATAAACACCAGCATGGACTTGTTGGGCTGAATGGCCTGTTTCTATGCTGTACATTCTATCTAATTTACAGATTGGTTTGAGGACTTGTGTGTTGTGTGTGTCATTTAAGGTTTTGGGTTCATGCCTAGATCTGCCTCTTGCCACCAGCAAAATACATTCCATTTATTTTCTTCCTCCATAAAACAAAATCCCCTGCATAAAGGACGAAAAGTAAACAGTGTTGAGACTAGAAAGAGAAAAGTTTCGAAGAGCCGGCACAAACACAATGGGCCAAATGACCTCCTTCTGTGCTGTATGATTCTATGATATGTTGGCAATTTAAAATCCACATTATCCAATTGTTTGCAGGGACTTGGCTTTCTCTCTCCTTCCTCCACCCCCCCACCTTCAAATCTCCATGCGTGCCATACCCCATTCCCTAATGCGAGGCAAGTAGACAACCAGTTCCTGGCTCTACCACTTCTGCCTTTGAGACACTGCAATATGTGCCTCAACTTTACTGTTCTTGTGTGGGAAATGCCTAACTTTGGGGTTGGGGAAAGAGAACGGAGTTCCCTTTGTCCCAAGGCATGGCTGAAATCATGAACTCATGATTAGAAGGAATTATACACCCAAAGAAATATATCAGAGCACCAATGTACTGTGCTACTTTGTATGACCCACGGTGTCATTATTGATGTCTAATGCAGGATCATTTAGAAATAATGGGAATAAAGGTACTGTTGGCAGTACTATTTTATCGAAGTTTGGACCCGTGTTGAACAGTCTTATCAAATGGCAGTAAATAGTCTTATAAAGAGGTTGGAATTTTCAAACACTGGTAAATATGTGAAGCAATAGGATGCATTCAGAAATGTGTGGATTTCAAAAAGTATGTATTGGAAAGAAAGTGCTAGGCTCCTAGAAAGATCTTGCTGTCAGAAGATCTGACTGCTGTCTTTACTCAGCCATCTTTTGTTTCATAGACTGTCATTTTTCTTGCTCCAGATTTGAAACCAGATAATGTTACCAGCTCAAATACCTGCACTGTTGTATAATTTTCACAGTGATGATAATAGATAGTAACTTGTTAAACTTGGATGCATTCTTTGACATATTATTTTATAGGGGTTTTTTTAACCGTAGAAATCCATTTTTTAAAATTAGCTATATGCTTAATTTGGGTCAGTACTTTGCAATGTGCATGCAAAAATTTTGATCTGATACGGGTGTGATGTACATCTGAACATAATTAAAATTTAGCTTTTAAAGGCCAAAAAAAGGATAGTATCTAGCACATTTGTATAAATCTATTTTTATAATGTTTAACTCCTGTATGTAGTGTGTGGGTGTCTAGAATAAACCAAATGAAAGGTTCCTACTGCATAGTCATAAATGGGCTCAAACACTCAAGTCTAACACAAATTGGGGAAAGGGCACTGCTTTATTAGCAATATCTTGCTTCCCTCTCCTAACAACATTTAAGTTTTTTTTCCTTAATTCTGTTATGCAGATTCATGTATTTCCTGCTTTGCACCTATTATTAAGGCTGCTGTATTTCTAAAGGATGTGGCATTACATAATGTTGATGTGAGAATATCTTGGAGGTGTGTATCCTGCAAAATCTTATCTAGATCGTCAAGTGCATCATTTCATAGTTCCTGTATCATAGATTTTTATAAAAAACCACCACCCATTCCGTTTTACTTTTATAGGTTAGAAATAGATAACTCTCTCCTTCTAGATCTTTACCTGTGCCATTATGTAACCAGCAGTTAGGATGTGTGGTACAGTGACCCGGATTGGCTCAGCCAGTTAATTGTTCTTCCCTTCCTGCCTTGACTGACATTGAGAAATATCAATGAGGAAATTAAGGGGCCATATATTACCATTCAATGCAATGAGTTTGTTTTCCAATTAGTGATGTGTCTTTCTGTAATCCAGCTCCTTAATACAGTTGTGTGTTGTGCTATAGCTTTCTTTTTAAAAGTCTATGATTTAATTTATTTTGTTTTGAAACTTATTTATAATACTTTCAGGTTTTACATTTTCATAAACTCATCAGTTGGTTTGTATTGTAAGATCCTCCATTTCAAAAAGGGATTCCAATATTAGTATTTTCAGTGGGTAATATTCCTTAAGGAACTATGGTTTTGCCTTTTTAGTTAGTATTATTGGTAGATGACTTGTTAGTTCAGGTTGGTGAAAATTAATTTGTGTGAAAGAGTTCAACCCAAATTTAAGGTTGATACCACTTTTAACTGGCATGGAGGAGGTGTTTAAAATTTTGG
Organism: Heptranchias perlo; assembly: GCF_035084215.1. Lineage (NCBI taxonomy): Eukaryota > Metazoa > Chordata > Chondrichthyes > Hexanchiformes > Hexanchidae > Heptranchias > Heptranchias perlo. The sequence continues at coordinate 12,302,806 of NC_090356.1, forward strand.
TAATTGGAATAAAAAAGGAAATTGCCATGCCGTGGTGTATTGGGCAGGAAGGGAAATTGTAAGAAAATATTTTTTCACAATTGAAAAATGATAATTTTATGTAGTGGCAATCTGACAGTTCAGTGGATGCATACATAGACTTGTGTGACACTGAGTCATACAGACCAGGAGAGTCCCAGATTCAATTGATCGTTCTGCATCTGCTAATCTCAGTGAGGCTGTGCTTGGGAGCTGTAATTGGGCTCAGTTTTCCTGACTGGGGGAGAGGGAAAAATCAGCTAGGGTTCCTGCCTGTGATTCTGCTAAGTGACCCCGAAGGGAGGGAGGGAAAGAAAGAAAGAAAGTAAAGTAAGTAAGTAAGTAAGTAAGTAAGTAAGTAAGTAAGTAAGTAAGTAAGTAAGTAAGTAAGTAAAGAGGGGTTAAGAACATGTTGTAGTTTTGTTAAAGAAAGAACTTGCATGTTTATCGTGTCTTTCACATCCTCAGTTTGCCCAATTAATCACTTACTTAAGTGTAGTCAGATATTAGGCAAAGGTAGCAGCCAATTTGTGCACAGCAAGGCCCCAAAAACACGAAATGAATGAATGACCAATTAATCCGTTTTCTTCTGGTTCTGCTGGTTGAAGGAAGACTATTGGTCAGGATCCTGGGAGAAATCTTTGCTTTTTTTTGTAAAAGATTCCATGGAACTATTTATCTAACTGAATAAGCAGATGGGGGCCTCAGTTTAATGTCTCACCTGAAAGATGACACCTCTGACAATGCATACTGCCTCAGTATTGCACTGAAGTGTCAAGATTGTGTGCTCAAGTCCTGGAGTATTGTGAACTTTTAAAGAAAAATAAATGAGGATGAATGTAAAACTTCAAAATTAACTCTTGATGTATATAGTTATCTATTTTAATATATTGTACAAAAGATTGTTTTGATTAATTGCACGAGCCTTATTTGATAGTGCAGATATTCAAGTTTAGCCATAGCATATCAATTGTAGTGGAAAGCTTGCTTACAAGCAGTTGGAAAGTAGCACCTATATATAATAATTGGGAGTTGCACGTAGAAATTCGCTTTTAATGTTTGTGCTCGAGCCTCTTCAGTGCTGTACTGTCGGAGGTGTTGTCTTTCGGATGAGACGTTGAACTAAGGCTCTGTCTGCCCCCTCAGGTAGATGTGACAGATCACATTGAACCATTCAAAAAAGAGCTGGGGACTTCTCCTGGTGTCCTGGCTGACATCTATCCCTCAACCAACACCACCAAAAAACATATTATCTTGTCATTTATCTCATTGTGGTTTGTGGACGTTGCTGTGTGCGGATTGGCTGCCGTGTTTGCCTATATTATAGTAGCGAGTACACTTCAAAAGTACTTTGTTGGCTGTGAAATACTTTGGGATGTGATAGGAGCTAAATAACTACAAATTCTTTCCTCTTTAGTTGCAGGGACAGTGAAACCTGCTGAAGGTCTTTGGGCCTGATTTTAGCAGTCCAGAATGCGCGAGGTTTGAATTTATTGGCAAAACATTTAAAGTATTGATATTAATATTATACTGTTAACAGCTCAAAGGGTAAAGCTTTTCTCTTGGTCAGGCCTCGTCTAGAATATAGGAGTCGATTTTAACACCCCTTGCCCAGAGAGAAAGGTGCGTAGGAGGGGTTAAGATCAGGCCGAGTCAGTTTACCGGCCTGAGGCCGCACCCTTCTCGCCTGGCGGCATCTTATCTTCACCAACTTTGAAGTCGGCCGAGGCTCCCATTGCAGGCAAGCAAGGGCTTAAATTAAATTTAAACACCCCCTCTCCAAATGCCACCCCCAATGCATTAAGATTTTCAGGTTACATCATGCAGAAAGGCTGACGAGTTACAGACAGTGACTCTGCAGAAAGACTCTAGATACCGAATCTATGTGAAGATGATGTCTAGCACTCATTTTCCTAATGAACAATTTTAGAGCAATTTTTACGACAACTCAGGGAGGCCTGCTGAGAAACCTGGCGGGATGCAGCGGTAGCCAGAAGAGGCCAAGCTAAATAAGATTTTTTTATTCTTTGGAGGAACAGTAAGAAATCCTCGGGCCTCTCTTGCCCCAGCCCTCTCCCTCCCCACACCAACATTTGTAGGGGCCCATCCCCCGGCACTTACCTTATGCGGGGCCCGTTCCTTTAGGTCCCAGGCAGCGACTGGCTTCTGTCTCAATTCCTGCTCCCGACTGCTGACCTTGGCATCGTTCTTGCTAACTTCGAGCCGGACACCGATTTCAAATATAGCTCTTAAATTAAAATCAGCCGGGCTTCGTTTTTTTCCGAAGTGCTGGTTGCGCCATCCGCTTTGGGCATCCCATCCACCGTACCTGCCCTCCTCCCTTTAAAATCAGGATCGTAATGTCCAGATATTGCCTCTTTATCACCCACCATATGAGGGAACCATATCTCGACACTATTGTAGATGAGGCCTGACCAAGACAAACATGGCAGCCATTCTAACGTAGTTGAAAAGACCTTGCAACAGTCAGCCTTAACTCTCTCCTGCAATGTTGACTGTGAAATTACTTCTTGAATAGGCCCATCTCTAGTTTTGACACTGGGATGTAACCTAAAGCAATAGGTTCATGCAATACTCGAAATAATACTTGTAACCATTTCTGATGCAACTCATTTTGTTGCGTTGTTGGGGGTATTCTGCTGTAAAATCTTTAGGTTCTTCACCTAAACTGTTTGAACTTGTTGATGTATGGCAAATTTGTGCTTGTGTTGAGCTATATTTTGCAGTCTTCCATCATCTGTAAAAGTTTTAGGCATTATTTATTTTTAAATATCTATTGACTTTTTTTTGTTTTTCAGAGAATTTTGCCAAGGACCTCGAACTATTTGCAAAGTAAGTAATACTAATCCACTGAATGTACAGTTAAATCTTTTACTGGTACCTTGGTGGGGAGGGGGCAGTAAGATAATTAGGCTCTTGAGGTAAACCCCTGATAAGATGGGTTCATCTACAAACACTTATAATGGAGCTCAGCTGATGGGAGTGGAAGGAAAAATCTTTTCTTTAACCTGTTGAGAAACCTGGCGGGATGCAACAGTGGCCAGAAGAGGCCAAGCTAAATAAGATTTTTTTATTCTTTGGAGGAGCAGTAAGAAATCCTCAGGCCTCTCTTGCCCCAGTTTTACACCAGTTTTATGGTGTAGTTTGGAATAAGATTCAGCTGGGTTTAAAACTTCTTTCTTGGTATTGACTTACCCAAACCCCATAAGTTTTCAGTATATAACATTTTAGCTTATTCTAGGTGAAGTTGTAGGTGAATTTTGTGAGATTAATATTGTCAGACCAGGTTTTGAGATCTCTTATCTTTACTACCAATAATATTTGCACAAAGTAAAGATTGTATGGAATATTTTTCTTTTTTAAAATTTTGGGTGATCTTTGTTAAATGAGTGAAGTCAGTGTTAGTGAGTTGAAGAATTTCCCACTTTTGGCATAAAGTACTCCCAGATCAGCTGTAATACAAGAGTAATTCTCCCTATGATCTGCCCCAGCAAATGTGCATTAATACAACCTCAATTGCTGTTTAATGTTCCATTTCCTAGATCAGAAATCCTTGTGACTTCTCTGATGAAATTGCCAACATAGTTTAATTGTGCCCAAGTTATGGGCTGTTTTATGGTGTAGACTTGTGCCCCTGATGACTAGGTTCAGGCTGGCTAAACTCACTTCAGGTGTAACTCATCTAGCAGTGAGAGGTTGGGCACATCAAACTTTTTTTGGAGCAAACTTACTTTTTATTTTTATATTTTTTAAATGCCACTCACGTGTGTGGCTTTCTCATGGACCGTGTCCAGCCTTGACACAAATGACCAAAAACTTTGGTTCTAATTGTCATATTTTAAGTTCCAAAAAACATGCATAAGGGATTGAGAGAACGGAAACAAACGTTTCTTGTTTTTCTGTGGATTTAATTAAATTACCTCATGTTGTAAAGCATCTGTATCTAATACAGTCAATATTGAGGAACTCATTTAATTTTATGTTTTTTTAAAAAAAATTGATTCGTAGCTTATCAACTTTGATCTTGTACAGTGCTATAGGAGTTTCATCAGTGCCTTATTGCCATTTGGATCTTTATTGCTATTACTACTACAGGTACTGGTGGTTACTATTTTATAAATATATAATGAATTTATATAGTGCCTTATACATTGAAATGTCAAGTGTTTCACAAAGTGAATTACTTTTGAAGTGCAGTAACTGTTAAATAGGCAAATACGGCATCCATTCTGCACTTGCCATAAGATGAAACAATAAATTTGCTTTTAAGTGTTATTAGTTGATTGAGGAATATTGAGGAATAGTGCAAGAGCTTTCTGGTCATCTTTGTACAATGCCATGTCCATTTGAACCACTGGAACAACATAGAACCTCAGTGTAACATCTCTTCTGAAAGATAGCACTATCAACAATGCAGCACTCACTCAGTACTGCACTGAAACATGAACCTGGATTATGTGCTCAAGCCATGATGTGGAGCATGGCCTACACCTAATCACGCTGACTTTTCTGATTCCAAATTTTTAGAGCAAGATGTATGAAATTTCCTAAAACTTTGTGAAATAGACATTTGATAAATAAGGAAGTGAGCAGTATAGTTTGTTTTTCCTGGAGGACAGATACATTTTAGCACTGGATTCATTTTTTGAAGTAATTTTTAAAGATTATTATAGAACCAGTGTGGTAGTTCACTTTAATATCTTTCTACAGACATGGAAAGCGGACCACTGTTAACACTGATGATGTGAAATTATTGGCGAGGAGGAGCAAAGCTTTGGTGAAGTTACACCTTTTTTTACATTCATCATGAATGTTATTATTGTGTTCCAGTTTTAGCGTCACAATTTAAAATACTCTAAAGCTTAACTGTATTCTTAATAGAAGGCAGTTTAGCCATTGATTGAGGATAGGACATTCAGACTATCCAAACTTCTTCAAACAGATCATATATAAGTTTATACCCCAGTTTATTTAATTTCCTGAGATAAAAATTCCAAGAAGATAAAATGTGACACACACAAAGGTGATTTAGTTAAACTCCAGGATTTCAATTTAACATTGCAATCTACATCAGGCAACTCTGGTTGAATTCCACAGATGCTATTTCAGTGGCCCTCAACAGGACTGAAGCCTTAATGCTACATAGAGTATTTAATCATCTATGTTGATATTTATCCTCAACCACCATTCTTGTTCTTGTCCTCTCTCAAAGGTGTTGATTCCCACTGGCAGACCTCAGTTAGCTCACCCAACTAGCCATTCTTCATGTGTAAACCTAGATAGTGTCAGCAGGCTACTCTACTGTGGAAGGAACCCCAGTTAAACCTGATATTATCCTAACCTGACATCTACCCATGTATTTGCCAGCTGGAGTGAGGATCAGGAACTGCTCTCTTTTTCCTATAGCCCAGCAGCCTGAAACCAATTGAAACACCCAACTACTGCAATTACTGAGATTGGCTTGGCTTAACTTAACATAGGGATCAAACCGCTGGGATTTTCTGTTCTGTCTAGCTTAGTAACACACCATGTTGTGCATTTAACCCACTATAACAGAAGAACTTTCAGTTCTATTCTTAACCAGATACTTGTGCCGCTCTTTCAATCAATTCAGCTTTAAGTTATTTATGTGGGAGTCTGTTATGGATATCTACTAGTTTGGAGTGGAACATTTTCTTTTAGTGTCAGCTGAGGATTTTCAATTTTATTCTTGTGTTCCCTAGTTCTGGGATCAAAGTTTTAGGTCAGACAGCTTGCTTACATCAAGATTATTGATGCCTTAAAGAAAATTTAAGCACTTAGATTAGGTCATCTCTTAATATTCTTTTCCAGCACATACAAGTTCAGTTCTCTGAGTCTCTTCTCGTACATCTCAACTGCCATCTTGTGTTGAGTGGATACTTTTACAGTATGACCAATATTTATGCCCAAATCTTTTCCTTGTAATTCCTAGCCAGGTGGCAGAGTGCAGAAACAAACAGACCAGATTCAGTCAAATTTAACCTTAATTTATTTTGTCCCTTTCCTCAACAACAGTGCCACCATCTGTTACAAAGTGGCATTTTAATGATGCAGACTTGCTCGTAATAATTTAAGTTTTAAGACATATTAGTGCAGCAATTGTGCCTTTATTAGGATTAACTTTAATAAAAATGTGTCCATGGTATTTTTGAAGTGTAGTACTACATTAGTAGAGTATTCTGTACGATACTATAGTGTATAACTAGATGTACAACTCTCAATTCCTTCAAACAAGCCAGTGATGTATATGGTGAAAAGCTGAGGCCCCAGTACAGAACCCTGGGGAACATCACTGGTCACATCCCATCAATCAGAGTACGGTCGCTTTATCCATATTCTGTCTCCTTACCATAAGATAGAACTCTGCTTCTCATTGAAATGGTGAAAGGAGTAGATGGTATGACAGTTTTTGCACCTCAGTGGCAAGGCTACGCAACTTCATTAATAAAACCATGATGAGGAACAGTTTTCCACTCCCCAAGGTATTAATGACATATCTGACCTTTTGTTGGAAAATAGGCCAGGCAGAAACTGACTTGAGACCATAAGCTTATGGAGACCGACACCAAGTGGCATCCCAGCTACAAGAGATGGTTAGACTGCCCAGCAGACAGACAGCACAATATTATATTGAACATAAAGCTTATTGCTTGGTATTTAAATGTTCAATTTCTTGTTTTTCCAGCTAAACTTCATTACAGAGAAATGTAATGATCTTGCTTCCAGTAATGCGGAGCAAAAAGAGAAGAAAACAGTCACTACAGGAAAAGGAAAGAAGAAATCCGATGGCCACCTCGAGTCCATGGTAATTGAAAATGAAGATGTCACCGTCGACTAATCTGCAGAAAAGGCATTTCAAAATGAACATTTATCTTGGACCTAGAACTGAGATCACTGTAGGTTCACCCAAATTTCCCTCAACAAATTTTCTTGCATCATTTTTAGAGGGGTGGGGGATGAAGCTGCAAATGAACAACTGAATTATATGGTGTTATGGAAACTAACAAATACCATGAGATCTACGGAAAATAGATGTCAGTTTATTTTGGCATGGCTACTAACTTTTAAAATGATAGCCAATACCTTTGAGAGTATAATTCACAGTTGTCTTAGCCATCTTAAATAAGGTTCTCATTCTTTTTGATGCATTGAAATTGCTTTCCACACTCTTAATAGGAATGTTTAATTTGCCAGTGCAAAATAATAGTGCCTAATATTTTCTTCAGTCTTCACTGTTTTTGGCACCTGTCAGTGCTCAAGTTTTTGTATATTAAATTTAATTATTGGCACATTGTATTTCTGTAAAATAGCGTCTTTTTGAAGAAAGTTGTTTTAGCTGTTCTAATTATAATCCTGCTGTAGATTGCTGATATTGTAAAGCACCACACTTCCTTGTAGTAGAGAGTGCACAGGAAACCTCAGCAGTCCAATGTTCCTGAAGGATTTGGAAATCAATAAATTTAAGAAATTGTCTAGTCGTGTACAGAAGGCTGCAACACACACGGGGTTCAGACAGCACTCTGAATTGCTTGGGCTCTTCTGTTCTATCATGTTCAAACCACTCATTTATAGAATTGCAACCCAATGGGATGGGTGAAGATAGCGGGAAAAACTTGTGAATGCCAATGCCAAATTACTTCACTGTTCTCATTGACCCATTTCTACAGATGTGACTATCATGGATTATCCCTCCTTGACTTCTCTGCAGACCTTACTTAAAATCCCTGGCCAAGCTTTTGGTCACCTCTGCTAATATTTCCCGACTGTGGGAGCACCAGGAGTGGGAACCCTGGCTTCGTCCTAGCCAAATTGTAGTGCCCTTTCTTACTGCTCCAGCTGAGATTTGCTAAATCCACACAGACCAGAGAAATATAGAAAGAACTTACATTTATATAGTGCCTTTCAGATCTTTGGGACATCCCAAAGCTCTTCACAGCCAATGAAGTACTTTTGAAGTTTGGTCACTGTTGTAATGTCGGGAAACGTGGCAGCTAATTGGCTCACAACAACGTCTCACAAAGAGCAATGAGATAAATGACATTGTTATCTGTTTTAGTGAATGTTGGCCAGGACACCAGGAGAAATCCACTGCTGCTCTTCAAATAGTGCCATGGGACCTTTTTGGTCCACCTGAGAGGGCAGACAGGGCCTCGGTTTAAAATCTCATTCGAATGGCGGTACCTCTGACAGTGCAATACTCCTTCAGTAATGCACTGAAATGTCAGACTAGTTTATGTGCTCAATTCTCTGAGACAGAAGATCGAGGTTCAAGCCCCACTTCAGAGGTGAGAGTGCTACCAATGAGCCAAAGTCAAATTTGGAATCTTCCTGTTCCGTATAGCTCAATATATAAACCCACTGAATCATTGGAGAAGCCCCACACAGATTTTAAACAAAACTTATTTCCCAGTTCTCCACTAACCACAGTCAAATTCGGCAGAGAACAGTTTGAAAATAAAATAGCAATCCCCAGTAAGCATATACAATGATACAGACCCCATTTCTGAATGAGTTCTGACAACCAATCGTTCTCATGAAACATTAACCCTACATTTCTCTCTCCACAGATGCTGCCTAACCTGCTGAGTGTTTTCACCATTTTCTGTTTCTATTCCATAGGTTTGAGTTATTTATAATAAGTTGGTAAATAGATTACAGTCTTTTAAGATAAATGACCATGTTACTTTAAATTTTTTTAAAATGTAACTTAAATACTAACTTGTCATTCAGTTCTTGTCACAAAGATTGTTTGATATTCCACACTACACTGTTCATACCATCTGGTTTTAAAGCAACGTAGCTCTGCATTTTTTTTAATCCATTTATGGGAAGTGGATGTCGCAGGCAAGGCCAGCATTTGTTTCCTGTCCCTAATTGCCCATGAGAAAGTGGTGGTGAGCTGCAGTCCATGCGGTGAAGGTATTCCCACAGTGTAGTTCGGTATGGAGTTCCAGGATTTTGACCCAGCTACGATGAAGGAATGGCGATATATTTCCAAGTCAGGATGGTGTGACTTGGAGGGGAATGCACAGCTGGTGGTGTTTCCATGCGCCTGCTGCCCTTGTCCTAGGTGGTAGAGGTCGCTGGTGTGGGAGGTGCTGCCGAAGAAACCTTGAAGAGTTGCTGCAGTGCATCTTGTAGATGGTACACACTGCTGCCAAGGTGTGCCAGTGGTGGAGGGAGTGAATGTTTTGGGTGGTGGATGGGGTGCCAATCAAGCGGGTTGCTTTGTCCTGGATGGTGTCGAGCTTCTTGAATGTTGTTGGAGCTGCGCTCTTCCAGGCAAGTGGAGAGTATTCCATCACACTCCTGACTTGTGCCTTGTAGATGGTGGAAAAGCTTTGGGGAGTCAGGAGGTGAGTCACTTGCCACAGAATACCCATCCTCTGACCTGCTCTTGTAGCCATAGTATTTATATGGCTGGTCCAGTTAAGTTTCTGGTCAATGGTGACCCCCAGAATGTCGATGGGGGAATTCGGCGATGGTAATGTCTTTGAATGTCAAGGGGAGGTGGTCTTTGCCTGGCACTTGTCTGGCACGAATTTTATTTGCCACTTATCAGCCCAAGCCTGGATGTTGTCCAGGTCTTGCTGCATCCAGGCATGGACTGCTTCATTATCTGAGGGGTTGTGAATGAAACTCAACACTGTGCAATCATCAGCGAGCATCTCCATTTCTGTCCTTATGATGGAGGGAAGGTCATCAATGAAGCAGCTGAAGATGGTTGGGCCTAGGACACTGTCCTGAGGAACTCCTGCAGCAATGTTCTAGGACTGAGATGATTGGCTTCCAACAACCACTACCATCTTCCTTTGTGCTAGGTATGACTGCAATCACTGAAGAGTTTTCCCCCGATTTCCATTGACTTCAATTTTACTCGGGCTCCTTGATGCCATATTTTGTCAAGTGCTGCCTTGATGTCAAGGGCAGTCAATCTCACCTCTCCTCTTTTCAGCTCTTTTGTCCATGCTTGGACCAAGGCTGTTATGAGGCCTGGAGCCGAATGGTCCTGGTGGAACCCAAACTGAGCATCGGTGATCAGGTTATTGGTGAGCAAGTGCCACTTGGAAGGTGCTGTCGATAGTGCTGTCATCACTTTGCTGATGATTGAGAGTAGACTGATGGGGTGATAATTGGCCGGATACTTTTCAGTATTTGGTCTCGTATTCTCTTTCTTTTGTGTGTGCATGTACTAAAAATCAATGGACCCCCTGCAACAAAGTTGGTGAAGATTTAAAAAAATGAACAGATATGGACCAAAGTGCCCAAGTGGAGCATTTTCCTGAAATAGGGTGAATATTTCATTAAAATTGCCCTCTGAATAATTGTGTACTTGTGTTTGAGTAAGCAAGGACCTACTGTTGCTTGCTATTCAAAGGTTACAGTTAGCTGCTCTTTTATCCCCTTGAGCTTATGGTTTGCTTACGATTGTAATTGTTCAGTATTAACTTCATAAATTCTATATGCTTTCAATTTTACCGTACCCAAGCTGTGTTGTGTACAATATCTAGGATGAAAGCGATTTTAATTGGGTAAAATTAAATAGGAAACCGCTAATAAATCTGCTACAATTGCCAAGTGCCTCAACTAAAGTTAAGGCTAGTTTTTGTTGGGAGACAATCTGAACCATGTTGTGAAGTTGCATCAAGTAGGCAAAATTGGATAGTAAACTGTTTTTGTGCCATGTTAAAATATATTCCTGCAGATACGCATTAGCTGTGCTATGTGCATAAGTGGAATTTGAAAAAGTTGAAGCCTGCTGCTTCGTTGGTGCAAAAATGTGTTTTAAAATTGAACTGCTATAGGGCTTGTTTTAAAGCTCGTTGTATTAATTATATGCTGGGAGAAATGAAGATTGAATTTGTGTTTTAGAATGTTAAATTACAGGATTTTTTAATATTGTGTAAATATGATCTCCATTGATGGTGCATTTAGCTTGATGTAATGATATAGACTTATTGTTAAGTGATATCCTAGAAATGTCCAGATCTGAAAAAATTAGTAACCTAGACATTGCAATAGGATTCTTCCATTCAGTGGAGATTTAGTAGCATAGTGAGCTAGAACACTCTTCTTTCACCACTTCACCCTTGTTCAAATTCAGCTCAGACTGCTGGGTTGAAAGTCTCTGTGTTCTCTAGCAGCTGTAAGGGTCCATATGAAATGAGTTTGGATAGTCTTGACCTAATTCCCAGTGGACATAAGTTCACAACACAAAACGGTCCATAATTTAGCACTAATTGACACCGGGAGACAACAATGTCTGTTGTGGGAAATGGAAACATTATAATGGATCCTTAGGGAGATTTACATGGCACTTAACTTGCACTGTGCCTGTGTTCATCTGAAGTATCCTTGAACTCCAGGACAAATACCAAAAGATATAACTATCTAACTATGCAAGTGTCTTTGTGCCTACCACGTCTGTCAAACCTGAAAGTGTCATATGTGCAAAGTCTCTGTCACATTTTTATCTGATTGGTTCAAATATAATTAATATACCAGCAACAAATCACAACTGAACAGCGATGAATAATCACAATATTTTTTTAAATTTAAAAGAGCCACTTATTTCTTATTGTTTTTATTTTTCTTGATCTGCCATCTTCCCAAGGGGATGGGCTGGGGATGTACTGGCAGCTGCCAATCTCAAAACAGATTTCCCTTAGCAACAGCAATTTGCCTTGAGTTGACCTCACAATGGGCTTCATTTTAGCACTTGCTATCGGGTGCGTTCCTGGCGGGGGGGGGCTCCGAAAATCGGGGAAGGCCGGAGCGGGTCCGGAGCCCGGCTCCAACCCGCCCACTTCCGGGTTCCCCACAGACGCGCCGACGTGTGTGCGCAGCCCCCGCATGTGGGAATCCCGCAGGTAATTAAAGCCAGCGGGGGTGCCACTTGACAATATTTATCTAGCTATTTCAGGTCATTAACAGACCTGATTAAGGGATTATGTGAGGAGGGGTGGGATTTTACAAACAACTGGGACTGTTTCCCATACTGGGGGAAACACTCCCAGTTGAAATGGACGTGTTGCAGCTGTCAGCCTGTGGTAGCTGCAAAGGTCCATTTGACAGGTGTGGGTGGGGGGAGACCATCACTCATTGCAGGTGGCCACTCTGTCACTTGGGACAAAGTTTGGCCTCCACCACCCTCCTCCTGACAAGAAAATTCACCAACTTGCACACTTACCCCGGGGTCCAGAGACATGTACCTACCTTGCGGACCCCCTCAGATGTCCATCTTCCGGATGGGGGCCGCTGTAGCTGCAGTCATGACCTCCTCGGAGGGCGAACAGCATCACCAGCCTCGCCGGCCACGCCGTCCACCTCTGACACGTGGAGCTCCACAACAGAGTGCTGTGACACCTCCACCTGCACAGCAGGAGGGAGGGCAACCGCAGAGAGAGATGCGTCGCAGAGGCACTACCCTCACCACAGGGTCCACAGACCGAGGCTCAGCTTCCTGGACCTCTCTGAGCAGCAGTGCACACGGAGGCTCAGAGTCACTCGACATGTAGTTGTGGACATCTGCAGCCTCCTTCATGCCGAGCTGCTCCCGGTTGGCCCGAGCACCATCTTCTTACCTGTCGCTGTCAAAGTCACCGCTGCCCTCAACAACTTCTCCGCATCCTTCCAGGGTGCCACCGGGGACATCGCCGACGTCTCAGTCGTCTGCACAAAAGAGCCGTGCAACTACACCAACGCCACTCTGCAGTGACACAATGGGTGTCATCAGTTGTGGGCCTTCATTGTGATCCTCAGGAAAGGGCATTATTGCACAAACCAGACAAGATTCGCAAAGACGTGGCAGCAGTGGTGCCAATATAATATGTAATGTGAGTTGGTCAGAAATTCAATATAAGTAAAAACCACGACGAACCCTCAAACACCCTTGTGCATCCCCTTCATGCTCACGACACGTTTGCCTTACGCTGCCCACTGCACATATGTGATGCATGCCCTGTGGCTGCAGCGCAGGTAGTGGCAGGTTGAGTGAGGCTGACTGAAAGAGATGCACGAGAGGGTGAGTATGAGATAGAGCCATGAGATTGTATGAGGATTGGGTTGAGTGGTAGTGGCGGGATGAGTACTGGCGAGGTGAGTAAGTGCAGGTAAGATGAGGATGAGCTTTGAGTGGGTATGAGGGGTGATGTGATAGAGCAGTGTTGGCAGTGTAGAAGGAGATGTGGGGTGGGGGCGGTGATGTGGCAGATGGAGTGTAGGGGAATGAGTAAGTGTACTCACTTTGGCTTACCTACTTAGGTCATTGCAGCGCCTCCTGCACTGTATGCAGGTGCGTGATATGTTGGTGGTGCTGGTGACCTCCTCTGCCACCTCGAGCCAGGCCTTCCTGGTGGCAGAGGCAGGCCGCTTCCTCCCGCCCGCCGGGGGGAAGATCTCTGTCCTCCCCCTCCTCCTCACCCCATCTAATGATACCTGGAGTGAGGCATCATTAAACCTGGGAGCAGCCTTCCCCCTGGGCTGCTCCATGCTGTAATTTTTTCCTATTTCTTGCAGCATCTGTCAGTGGAGGACTGCCCCTTTAAATAGAGCTCCTCCAGCTGACAGCTTACTGCGCATGCGCAGTCCGCCCGACGCGCAGATCAGCAGTGGGGAACCCGGAAGACCAGGTAAGTGGATCCAATTAGGCTGCGATCGCGCGGGGGGCAGACTGATTTCGCCGGGCACGTTACCCACGCGCCCAATAGCCCCCCCGCCGCAAACCCGCAGCCCTGGTAACATCGAGCCCAATGTGTTTGTTTACAAAATTAGACTTTGTTTCTTTAAAGGGACAAGCTAAGTTAAATATAGTTCCACTGTAGCAGCCGAATAATACATTTTGCATTAACAGTATAACACTTTTGTTATAAAGCCATGTATCCTCCAAATTACTGTGAGCAATCCTGGAGAGATCTGCTAGTAATATATTAAAAGTCTTGTGATAGCAAATATCACACTTTAAATGTGTCTGTAGCACAAAAAACTGTCATTTTTATCATTGATTCCAATGAAATTTGAATCAATGTTTAAAAAAGTTTTACCATTATCCACTTCATTGTCTCACCACAACTTACAAACTTTTACCATATGTTCTAATTCACTGAGCAATGCCACGTGAGATTCACTATTTTTAACAAGTACATATTCTTTAATTTGCCAGATTATTATTCAAGTTGCACGTCCGATTTTGCAGGTCTACTGCTAACAAATCCCACAACAACCATACAGTTCCTTCCAGGGTAAATTTGTTGTGTTCTTAAACTTATTCACGTGCAACTGAAGTTAAAGACTTAAGCTTCAAAAGCCTAATGAGCTTTAGTGCCTCAACATAGTTTAATAGTGGCTAGAAGTATTTTGTTTGAAGCTGTTTGCTGGTAAAAGAAATTAAAACGCATTTTGTTTCATGACAACATTAGGATATAAGCTTAGGGGTGGGACGAACCTTTTCCGATATCCGGACTATGTAACCCCATATATGAAACATTACAAAATAGAAGATTAAGCAAAAAATGTGACTGCAGGAAAATTCCAAACCACAAATGTGACTGACTCTTCTAATGCACTCCATGAATTATCTCCCTGTGACCCCACTGCTCACTGGCGATTCTGCACGTACTTCAAAAATAATTGTTTGGCATGTGCGAAAGGTTGATTAAAAACAAAAGAATTGTCTATTCTTTTCAGAATATGCAAAAGAATCAGGCAACTGCTGTTTATGTGGTTTTAAATATTCATTACATTATTTCGAGCAGCAGTTTTCAAACTGGGATATTTGAGCCCTAGGAAGTCCATGGGGGACTCTAATGGTCTTCAAGATCAGATTTCTGTTTTTTTTTGACATACTGGTGTTATTTCTGCTGCTGTATAATAATGAGCACGGTTTTCCTTTTGAGTCATCTCACTGTCTTTTGGAAGTAAGTACAGGGGGTCCTAGGAGTGTCAATTATTTGCAAGGAGTGCCTCACAAAAGAAAAGTTTGAAAAACAACTGGTTTATGAAATTTTAATAAATCATTAATTTTACAAGCATAAAATTCAGCACTGCTTCATAGAGATGTGTAGTGTATATTGACAGCTATCAGTAAAGATAGACGTAGTGTCTAACGGGATCTTAGTAGAGAAAGAATTTGCAAATAGTCATTTTTAAAATTAATTTTCAGGATGTGGGCATCGCTAGTGAAACCGGCTTTTGTTGTTTTTTAAATGGTGACAAGCTAGGAACATTGGAGGTCCAAAGAGATTTAAGGGTCCATGTACACAGATCACTAAAATGTAGTGGTCAGGTACAAAAAATAATCAAAAAGGCTAATGGAATGTTAGCCTTTACAACTAGAGGGCTAGACTATAAAGGGAGGAAGATTTGCTGCAGCTGTAAAGCCCTGGTTAGATCACATCTGGGGTACAGAACTGTGTACAGTTCATCAGAATGTTACCAGGGCTCCGAGGATTAAATTATGAGGAGATTGCATAAACTAGGCTTGTATTCCCTGGAGTATAGAAGGTTAAGGTGATATGATTGAAGTTTTTAGGATTTGAAAGGAATTGATAGCGTAGATAGAGAGAAACCTTTTCTGCTCTAGGGGGAGTCTAGGACAAGGGGACATAACCTTAAAATCAGAGCCAGGCCACTCAGGAGAGAAGTTAGGAAACACTTCTTCACACAAAGGGTGGTACAAGTGTGGAACTCTCCCACAAAAAGCAGTAGATGATAGCTGAATTAATAATTTTAAAACTGAGATTGATAGATTGACAGTTCAAATTTTCAAAACTGCCATGGTTGGATTTTACTTCACCTTTGGATTATTAGTCCAGGCCTCGGAATTACTAGTCCCGTAATATAACCACTGCACTACCTTACCCAGATAATATATTTGAATGATACCATCACAGCATTAAAAATCATGGTCCAGTTTTAAGGTGAGGATGAAATACCAGGTTTTCCATTGTGATAGAAATTCTAGTTTTTATTAATGGCTACAGCTCAAAGGGACAATTACTTCGCAACTGGGAAATGATTTTTTTGAACTAAGTTAGTCTCTAATGGAAAAATAAATTGAATTGTTTGGTAAATGTCATACTGCTACCTCAGCACAGTTAACGAGTTTTCATTTAAGGTTTTAATGAACTGGTGAGTGCAAGAGTTCCCAGTGGTGTAGTAGATAAATGTGCTGACGTGTTGTACCATATAGTAATAGGACTTTGGTTTAAATCTGTGTTTCTTCACACGGTAAGTTCCTGATACTCTACAAGGGTGTACCAAGTGAAGCCAAGGTGATCTAGGCTGAGGAAGAATTGAAAGGGAGAGTCGTTAGCTTGCTGCCTTAACAGCTAGTTGCAGACGGCCCTGCTGAGACCTGGAAACTACCTGATCTTGTGTCTGAGGCAAGCCATGCAGGGCCTAATGTATGGAAGAATTACAAGAGAAATAATGGGAAATACAAATAATCTGCTCTAGTGCCATTATGTTGTGAGGGCTGTCACTAAGAAGGTTTTCTTGATGTGCACGTCCTGTTACACAGTTAACAATACCATAAAGGACCTCTTCAGAATTATCTGTGGTTGTGACACCGTCAAAATGGTCAGAAAATCCACACGAGAAATTTATTAAGCTTATTTTGATTGGTCTTGAGATCTGAATCTATGAACTTATAATGTAACTTTTATCTTAATCTAGTACTTATTTCATTGGGTTAAGAGTTCATAGAATATTTTGGGGTTTCTTGTGTGAAAGTAATTGTGCACTTTCCATTGTTCTGTACAAGAGTAGTTTCACCTACAGCACAACATAAAATATGCTTGCACTCACCTAAATTCATGACATAGCTTCACTGATTTATAGCTGTGCCTTTGGCACCATTTGCTGGCAGCTATTATAGTGAGAACACATTTCATGTACCAACATTTTAATGCACTGTCTTTATAAAGAGAAAGAACTTGCACATATACTGTGCATTTCACACCCTCAGGATGTTGCAAAGCACTTCACAGCCAATGAATTACTTTTTGAAGTGCAGTCACTGTTCCATGGGCAAATGAGGCAGCAAATGAGGTAAATGATGATCTAAATCTGTTTTGGTGATGTTGGCTGAGGAATAAATGTTGGCCAGTACCTTGGAAATACTCTCATTTATGGTTAATCTACTACCGTGTGACCTATTGCACAAGACAGGTGCTGATATTGGAATGTACTAACATTTTGAATCATATATGGTACAGCACAGGAGGAGGCCATTTGGCCCATTGTATCTATGCTGGCTCTTTGAAAGAGCTATCCAATTAGTCCCATTCCCCTGCTTTTTCCCCGTAGCTGTGTAATTTTTTTCCCTTCAAGTATTTATCCAATTCCCTTTTGAAAGTTACTATTGAATCTGCTTCCACCACCCTTTCAGGCAGTGCATTTCAGATCATTACAACTCGCTGTGTGAAAAAATGTTTCCTCATGTCGCCTCTGGTTCTTTTGCCGTTCACCTTAAATCTGTGTCCTCTGGTTACCGACCCTTCTGCCATTGGAAACAGTTTCTCCTTATTTACTCTATCAGAATTGTTCATGATTTTGAACACCTCCATCAAATTTCCCCATAGCCTTCTCTGTTCTAAAGAGAACAACCCCAGCTTCTCCAGTCTCTCCACATAACTGAAGTCCCTCATCCCTGGTACCATTCTAGTAAATCTCTTCTGCACCCTCTCTTAAAGCCTTGACATCCTTCCTAAAGTGTGGTGCCCAGAATTGAACACAAGACTCCAGCTGAGGCCGAACCAGAGTTTTATAATGGTTTAGCATAACTTCCTTGCTTTTGTACTCTATGTCTCTATTAATAAAGCCCAGGATCCCATGTTTTTTTTAAACAGCCTTCTCAACTTGTCCTGCCACCTTCAAAGATTTGTGTATGTGCACCCCCAGGTCTCTATGTTCCTGCACTACTTTTAAAATTGTACTATTTAGTTTATATTGCCTCTCCTCATTCTTCCTACCAAAATGTATCACTTCACACTTCCCTGTGTTAAATTTCATCTGCCATGTGTCTGCCCATTTCACCAGTCTGCCTATGGACCTCTACATTGTTTACTATATTTTCGAGTTTTGTGTCCTCTGCAGACTTTGAAATTATACCCTCTATACTCAAGTCCAGGTCATTAATATATATCAAAAAGAGCAGTGGTCCTAATACTGACCCCTGGGGAAGACTACTGTATACTTCCCTCTAGTCCAAAAAACAACCGTTCGCCACTACTCTCTGATTCCTGTCCCTTAGTCAATTTTGTATCCATGCTGCCACTGTCCCTTTAATCCCATGGGCTTTAATTTTGCTAACAAGGGTGCAATGCAGGAGATTGGTGAGGAGAATGTTGAAGTTGAGCCTAAAGGTGACGACCACATGGGTGAGGGTTTCTGCGGCAAAAAATAATACAGCAAATAATCAGCAGTACAAAGATTAATTTACACAATAATTAAACTGTTCCAAAAATAATAGTCCAAAATCTTATCTAATCGGCCCAGCGGGAAACTGACTGGATTGGGTCGGCCACCTGTTTTACACCCCTCCCGATTTTACTCTCCGTTGAAGCAGATCAGAAATGATTTATTTTCTACCATGTAGCTGAAGCACGAGGACCATTATACCAAACAATCGCTAATGATGTTGAGAACAGAAAGCTTTTGCTGTATTCTGTGCAACATGCATTGCTAATGATGTATGTATTAAAATGCAAATCTGAAAACCTATTTCTGTTAAATTTCTGAGCAGCAGAGAACATTTTCATGGCAATTGAAATCAGAAAATCTGCAGTTCAAGAGCTGAAAGCACAAATGACAGAAAAATGATGTAACGAAGCTCTGTTAGTCCTCTGTACGAACTCAGAACCATATTCAAACTGTGTCTATGAGCATTTCCTCTTATAGTTTGTACGCTTGTTTATATTCTGGGGCATTTTTATCAACATGAGTGAGAAAAAGGATGGTTGTAACTACGCAAAGACATCCATCCCAACTGCGTTCTGCTCCTCTGCTTCTGTCTTGGTGCCTCTTCAAGCAGTTTCCACAGAACAGATGTTATGTAAGAGTTAAAAAAAAGGGAAAACAAATATATTTTTAAAAAATCTGCATGTATCAACATATTTACAGGTTTTCTTAAATATGCTTCTTGCTGGGTTTTAGTGGTCTGTCCAGTACTTTGGCCAAGTGACCATTGTTCGTACGTGAGACTAGGCATTGAATGTCATGGGCTATTCAACTATGGGGGCATTACACTCAAACCTGATCCTGGGAGTGTCCGATAAAAGGCGTGATTTCAGAGCGCGGAGGGAGCGTCCGATAAAAGGCGGGATTTCAGAGCGCTGAGAACAGCTGAGAGGAGCCGAGCCGAGCGGAGCTGCGACCGAGTTCGAAGTGACGTCAGGAATCAGATCGGGACGCGACACAGGGGAGGCACCTGATTGGTGAGTAGGTTCAGGTGAGTATTTCTACTTATCTACAGTAACTAAAGTAAAAAGAAAGGGAAGGTCTGCAGGTCTTATAGGAAGTAGCGTTTTTTTTTAGTAAGTCAAGGTCCCTAGTGTAGTTAACTCTAAATTAAGAACAATTTAAAGGAGTAAACTCCTTAAAGGGAGTGGTAAGTAGTTTTTCTTTCCTTTTTTTTCTCTTGACATTGTAGTTGTTGTTAAGCTAACTTAAGGGTTAAGTCATGGCAGGAGATCCCACAGCCGTGTCATGTTCCTCTTGTGGGATGTGGGAATTCAGGGATCCTTCCTGTATCCCTGATTCCTTCACCTGCGGGAAGTGTGTCCAGCTGCAGCTACTGTTTGACCGCTTGACGGCTCTGGAGCTGCGGATGGACTCACTTTGGAGCATCCGCGATGCTGAGAAAGTCGTGGATAGCACGTTCAGTGAGTTGGTCACACCGCAGATAAAAATTACTGAGGGAGATAGTGAATGGGTGACCAACAGACAGAGGAAGAGTAGGAAGGCAGTGCAGGGGTCCCCTGCGGTCATCTCCCTCCAAAACAGGTATACCGTTTTGGATACTGTTGGGGGAGATGGCTCACCAGGGGAAGGTGGTCATGGCCAGGTTCATGGCACCGTGGCTGGCTCTGCTGCACAGGAGGGCAGAAAAAAGAGTGGTAGAGCTATAGTGATAGGGGACTCGATTGTAAGGGGAATAGACAGGCGTTTCTGCGGACGCAACCGAGACTCCAGGATGGTATGTTGCCTCCCTGGTGCAAGGGTCAAGGATGTCTCGGAGCGGCTGCAGGACATTCTGGAGGGGGAGGGTGAACAGCCAGTTGTCGTGGTGCATATAGGCACCAACGATATAGGTAAAAAACAGGATGAGGTCCTACAAGCTGAATTTAGGGAGTTAGGAGTTAAACTAAAGAGTAGGACCTCAAAGGTAGTAATCTCAGGATTGCTACCAGTGCCACGGGCTAGTCAGAGTAGGAATGACAGGATAGCTAGGATGAATACATGGCTTGAGAGATGGTGCAAGAGGGAGGGATTCAAATTCCTGGGCCATTGGAACCGGTTCTGGGGGAGGTGGGACCAGTACAAATTGGACGGTCTGCATCTGGGCAGGACTGGAACCAATGTCCTTGGGGGAGTGTTTGCTAGTGCTGTTGGGGAGGGTTTAAACTAATGTGGCAGGGGGAATGGAACCGATGCAGGAAGTCAGTGGGAAATAAAGTGGTGACAGAAACAAAAGGCAGTAAGGGAGAGTGTACAGAACATGACCGGACAGATGGTCTGAGAAAGCAGGGCAAAGACCAAGGGAAGTCTAGATTAAACTGCATTTATTTCAATGCAAGAAGTCTGATGGGCAAGGCAGATGAACTCAGGGCATGGATGGGTCCATGGGACTGGGATATTATAGCTATTATTGAAACATGGCTAAGGGAGGGGCAGGACTGGCAGCTCAATGTTCCAGGGTACAGATGCTATAGGAAAGATAGAGCAGGAGGTAAGAGAGGAGGGGGAGTTGCGTTCTTGATTAGGGAGAACATCACGGCAGTAGTGAGAGGGGATATATCCGAGGGTTCGCCCACTGAGTCTATATGGGTAGAACTGAAAAATAAGAAGGGAGAGATCACTTTGATAGGATTGTACTACAGACCCCCAAATAGTCAACGGGAAATTGAGGAGCAAATATGTAAGGAGATTACAGACAGCTGCAAGAAAAATAGGGTGGTAATAGTAGGGGACTTTAACTTTCCCAACATTGACTGGGACAGCCATAGCATTAGGGGCTTGGATGGAGAGAAATTTGTTGAGTGTATTCAGGAGGAATTTCTCATTCAGTATGTGGATGGCCCGACTAGAGAGGGGGCAAAACTTGACCTCCTCTTGGGAAATAAGGAAGGGCAGGTGACAGAAGTGTTAGTGAGGGATCACTTTGGGACCAGTGATCATAATTCCATTAGTTTTAAGATAGCTATGGAGAATGATAGGTCTGGCCCAAAAGTTAAAATTCTAAATTGGGGAAAGGCCAATTTTGATGGTATTAGACAGGAACTTTCAGAAGTTGATTGGGAGAGTCTATTGGCAGGCAAAGGGACGTCTGGTAAGTGGGAGGCTTTCAAAAGTGTGTTAACCAGGGTTCAGGGTAAGCACATTCCTTATAAAGTGAAGGGCAAGGCTGGTAGAAGTAGGGAACCTTGGATGACTCGGGAGATTGAGGCCCTAGTCAAAAAGAAGAAGGAGGCATATGACATGCGTAGGCAGCTGGGATCAAGTGGATCCCTTGAAGAGTATAGAGATTGCCGGAGTAGAGTTAAGAGAGAAATCAGGAGGGCAAAAAGGGGACATGAGATTGCTTTGGCAGATAAGGCAAAGGAGAATCCAAAGAGCTTCTACAAATACATAAAGGGCAAAAGAGTAACTAGGGAGAGAGTAGGGCCTCTTAAGGATCAACAAGGTCATCTATGTGTGGAACCACAAGAGATGGGTGAGATCCTGAATGAATATTTCACATCGGTATTTACGGTTGAGAAAGGCATGGATGTTAGGGAACTTGGGGAAATAAATAGTGATGTCTTGAGGAGTGTACATATTACAGAGAGGGAGGTGCTGGAAGTCTTAACGCGCATCAAGGTAGATAAATCTCCGGGACCTGATGAAATGTATCCCAGGACGTTATGGGAGGTTAGGGAGGAAATTGCGGGTCCCCTAGCAGAGATATTTGAATCATCCACCGCTACAGGTGAGGTGCCTGAAGATTGGAGGGTAGCAAATGTTGTGCCTTTGTTTAAGAAGGGCGGCAGGGAAAAGCCTGGGAACTACAGACCGGTGAGCCTGACATCTGTAGTGGGTAAGTTGTTAGAGGGTATTCTGAGGGACAGGATCTACAGGCATTTGGAGAGGCAGGGACTGATTAGGAACAGTCAGCATGGTTTTGTGAGAGGAAAATCATGTCTCACGAATTTGATTGAGTTTTTTGAAGGGGTAACCAAGAAGATAGATGAGGGCCGTGCAGTAGACGTGGTCTACATGGACTTTAGCAAAGCCTTTGACAAGGTACCGCATGGTAGGTTGTTACATAAGGTTAAATCTCATGGGATCCAAGGTGAGGTAGCCAATTGGATACAAAATTGGCTTGACGACAGAAGACAGAGGGTGGTTTTAGAGGGTTGTTTTTCAAACTGGATGCCTGTGTCCAGCGGTGTGCCTCAGGGATCGGTGCTGGGTCCGCTGTTATTTGTTGTTTATATTAATGATTTGGATGAGAATTTAGGAGGCATGGTTAGTAAGTTTGCAGATGACACCAATATTGGTGGCATTGTGGACAGTGAAGAAGGTTATCTAGGATTGCAACGGGATCTTGATAAATTGGGCCAGTGGGCCGATGAATGGCAGATGGAGTTTAATTTAGATAAATGTGAGGTGATGCATTTTGGTAGATCGAATCGGGCCAGGACCTACTCCGTTAATGGTAGGGCGTTGGGGAGAGTTATAGAACAAAGAGATCTAGGAGTACAGGTTCATAGCTCCTTGAAAGTGGAGTCACAGGTGGATAGGGTGGTGAAGAAGGCATTCGGCATGCTTGGTTTCATTGGTCAGAACATTGAATGCAGGAGTTGGGATGTCTTGTTGAAGTTGTACAGGGCATTGGTGAGGCCACACTTGGAGTACTGTGTACAGTTCTGGTCACCCTATTATAGAAAGGATATTATTAAACTAGAAAGAGTGCAGAAAAGATTTACTAGGATGCTACCGGGACTTGATGGTTTGACTTATAGGGAGAGGTTAGACAGACTGGGACTTTTTTCCCTGGAGAGTAGGAGGTTGAGGGGTGATCTTATAGAAGTCTATAAAATAATGAGGGGCATAGATAAGGTAGATAGTCAAAATCTTTTCCCAAAGGTAGGGGAGTCTATAACGAGGGGGCATAGATTTAAGGTGAGAGGGGAGAGATAAAAAAGGGTCCAGAGGGGCAATTTTTTCACTCAAAGGGTGGTGAGTGTCTGGAACGAGCTGCCAGAGGCAGTAGTAGAGGCGGGTACAATTTTGTCTTTTAAAAAGCATTTGGACAGTTACATGGGTAAGATGGGTATAGAGGGATATGGGCCAAGTGCAGGCAATTGGGACTAGCTTAGTGGTATAAACTGGGCGACATGGACATGTTGGGCCGAAGGGCCTGTTTCCATGTTGTAACTTCTATGATTCTATGTTCTTACCCAATGTCTATACACAAGTACTTTCCACCAGGAGTCACTGGATAGGGATGAGGAGTGAGAACCCGACCTGATTTCCTCTCTCTAAAGCCCAGGGCTGAGGCCAGTTGTAGCAGTTCACACTACCCCAGCTGAGTTCAGCTAACAGCACAGATTGGAACTCTAAACTGGAACCTAGAAGGATTTATTGCTCAGTGCTACACTGGATGATGATGTTATCCACTAGGCACAGGGAGGAGCTTTTTTTAAATCTTTAAATTTCTCCCTGTTTTCTCTTTATGTTTCTCCACTCCATGCAAGCCTGCGCTGAGAGGGTGGGTGAGTGACCTGGTCCCAGACATTTTCCAATTCCACTCTTCGGTTGATAGCTAGGAGGCACTTTCTCGGTATCCTGTTGGGAAAGTACCTAACTTCTGCTTGGTGCTTCCTCACAGCAGCCCAACTGAGACAATCAATGCAGGTTTTTAAAAAATATATACATTTTTAACAATTTCCATCTCACTTTGTTGAATCACATGAAGAGTCATATCGAAGTTAAGACTTGAAAGCTAATTGAAGGGTAGATGGAACAAAAGCAGACGGGGAGAAGATAGATAGGTGTAGCAGTCATGTTGATTCATCACAGTTAAACCAGAAAGAAAAGACCCCAGGATGTCCCAAAGCACTTTACAGCCAATTAAATATTTTTGAATTGTTGTCACTTGTAATGTAGGAAACGCAACAGCCAATTTGCGCTCAGCAAGGTCTCGGAAACAGGAATGTGATAAATGACCAGATCATCCGTTTTAGATGTTGGTTGAGATATAAATATTGGCCAGGACACCGGGGAGAACTCCCCTGCTCTTCGAAATAGTGCCAGGGGATTTTTTTTTACATCCACTTGAGAGGGCAGACAGGGCCTCGGTTTAACGTCTCATCTGAAACCAAGCAAGTTTAAACTCTGAGTAAATGAACACCCACCAAAAATCCCTTGTAAGACACTTGAGCAGGTTTGTAAATGGAAACCAATGCAATGGGGCTCAGTAATGTGATGAGCTCACGGTGGTAACTTGCTGCAACAAATCTGAATACCTGAACTAATAAATGAGAAAAAAATGACCCCAGCAGCCAACATAAGAGACTTTGAGTTGCGTTTTGGAGAGGAATAATTTTAGCTGTTCGAGGAAACAGCTCAACCCTGAACTCCCCGAGGTGCTGATAATGATTCTTTAGGATGATTTCTAGTCAACCTACGAGGTTTCAATTTTGTATTTTAGTTTTCTTGCAGTTGGATGGTCAATTGTTTGAACAGTATGTAATTCCACTTTTATAACATCTAAAAATATATTTTTGCGTATGAAGAATTATAGGCTCGTTATCGTAAATGGAAAAATGTTAATTTAGGGAGAACATAACTGACTAATTATTATACTTTTCACTTTTAGGTTCTGTGAATTTATGGTACAAGTAGATGAAAGGTTTATAATAGTGATAGTTAAAATTGAATTACAATTTTAATGAACCAGCCATTAAGGAGTTTTATAGCTTCCGATCCAGGAATTTTCTAATCATTATATACGTAGAGGTTCCAGGCTATTATTGGGTTAATGATGCACATTGACTATTAGGCTTTGCTTGTATCATTTATTTTGTGCGTCAGAGGGTTAGTTTTGTTGTGCTATAAAAGGGCTGGAGATTCTTTCAGAGAAATAGATTGAGGAGTTCACAATACATTTAGCATTTTATTCAACAAGGAGAGAGCTTGGAACTTCAGCATGAGGTGGCTAATGACAGTAAGCGTGGTGACCCTTATGCTGCTTGCAGTCATTGAGGGCGCTGACCCACTGGAAGAAAGAATGAAACTTCAGGTAAACAGGGTGAGTAAAAGATAGTAGCTAAATATACAGAGATAGTGGCACTGTACTGAATGAGGGGTGGAAATAATAACCATAAGGAGAGAACTGAATTAAAATTACTCGGGAAATCTCTATTTAATAGAAAGAAAATGCTGCCAACATCAGCAATAATGTATAATCAAGGGGTATGGTAGTGTAGTGGTTATGTTACTGGATTGGTAATCTAGAGGCCTGGACTAATAATCTAGAGAAGGTGAATTCAAATCCCACCATAGCAGTTTGAGAATTTGAATTTGGTTTTTAAAAATGCTGGAAATCAAAAGCTGGTACCGTAAAAGTTACGCTGAAGCTGTTTGATTGTGGAAACACCCAAATGGTTCACTTATGTCTTTTAAGGAAGGAAAGCTGATGTCCTTACCCTGTCTGACCTATATGTGACTCCAGTTCCACACCAGTGTGGTTGCCTTCTGAAGTGGCCTAGTAAGCCACTCCGTTATATCCATGGCAACCAGGGATGGGCAATAATGTGTGTGTGTGTGTGATTGTATTAATAGTAGGACATTATTGAAAGGACCTGTGGACGTGAATGTGATTTTTTTTTTGTAATCAGGGCAAATAAAAATATACTGGACTGAAAGGGCAAGAAATGCAGAAGGCAGCAATGAGAAAACAGTTCAAGAGTGAGAATGATGTTGGCTGCTTTTAGAAAGTGTGAAAAACACTTGTCAGCTGAGATTCGATTTGAGTGAGCAAACGATGTTTGATGTCAACGAACAAATGTCTTGTGGTATATGAAAAAAATGGACGTTTTCTTTTCTCTGTATATCCATTAGGAAGTGACAAAAAACACGAAATATCTGATTTTGAAGCTGCTGTCTAGGTTGTTGGAGATTGATGATAATCTCTTGGAAAATGGCTTTACGTCTTTGAACCCGGAAGAGGCAGAAGAGACTTCGCTTGAAGAGAGGTCGGCTGTCGCTGGAATCCCTCGGAGAGAACAAAAAGCCCCGTGCAAACAGTTCTTTTGGAAAACCTTTTCACACTGTTAAAGTTTGACGGATTTTTTAAAACTAGTGTAACGAAAGAAAAATAGCTTGTTTTCCTGTTGGTGTGTAACGGCTTAACTTTGAAACTATCAAAAATCAACTTGAGATCATGTTTTTCTATATTCAAATATTTTATGAATATTTACCTAAAATTCTTGCAATGAAATTAACCTGAAAAATTACACATCTTGCCAACCTTTTAAGGTATATAAAATTAATGCTTTTTAGCAAGTAGAAATCCAGATTAAACTTTATAAGGTCTGTTGAAGGGTTATTCTTTGGCATATGATTTTAGTTATTTTCCTTTTTTTTTCAGTATGAGACTTTTTTTCAGTTCCCTGCTCTCCAGTGTCATGTTAACACTGCTCCACGTGGGATTCAGTTTTCCCTCCCTTCCTCCCTGTAGGGAGGCTGTATCTGTTCCGGGTCTCCCCACGGTAATGCTTCTGAGATCAATATCTTAACTGCGTGGGGTATTGTAGTCATGAGTCCACCTCAAGCCTCTCACCGACACAAGTCGGTAGTCTGAAAGCAACCGTGCCATCCTGCCAACCACGGTCTTGGATATTTTCTGAGTTAAAGCCTAGATATTCTGACAGTGACATTTTGTCTTGATTATGATACTTGAGCATATTGCAATGGTGTTAATTGTTTTGGACAGTCTAAGTGAATAGAAGTATTTTGTGATCAATGCTAAAAAATAAAAACATACATGTACAGCTGCATATTAAGTACTGTTGACCTTTTCTATCAAAGACAAGCAATGCCAAAATGTTCTGCTCTTTTTCTCTCTCTTTTAATCTCCAACATTAGCTGAACTGGCCACAATATCAAATCCTCCATCTTCATTTTCTCCTTTCAGTTTTTTTTGTGATGATACATTCATACCAAAGCGTTCAATTTTCCAGCACTGATTGTAGTTTTGATATCTCTGGGAGTACATTTCGTTACAACAACAGGCAAACCAAACCATGCTCAGGTATCGTCAAAATTATTCCTGGGCTAAAAGGGTTAAATTGTGAGGACAGGTTGCATTGACTAGGCTTGTATTCCCTTGAATGTAAAAGATTAAGGGATGATCCAATTGAGGTGGTTAAGATGATTGAGGGAGTTGATAGGGTAGATAGAGAGAAACTATTTCCTCTGATGGGGGAAGTCCAGAAGAAGGGGACATAACCTTAATATTAAAGCTAGGTAGTTCAAGAGTGATGGCAGGAAGCACTTCTTCACACAAAGGGTAGTGGAAATCTGGAACTCATCCCCAAAAAGCTGTTGAGGCTGGTGGGGGGGGGGGGGTCAATTGAAAATTTCAAAACTCACTTATAGATTTTTGTTAGGCAAGGGTAATAAGGATTATGGAACCAACCCGGGTAGATGGAGTTAAGATACAGATCAGCCATGATCTAATTGAATGGCGGAACAGGCTCAAGGGACTGAATGGCCTACTCCTATTCCTATGCAATGTGAACAACTGTCTTACCATCTGCCATCTTCGGAACATTGAACCTCTCTGCTCTTTGCCTTAACAAAAAGTAAAATACCGCAGATGCTGGAAATCTGAAACAAAATCAAAGTGCTGGAAACACTCAGCAGGTCAGACAACAAATGTAGACATTTCAGGTATTCACATGTCCTCAGAACTGGAAGATATTACAGGAACAGGACAAGGGAAAGGGGGAAAAGGGAAAAAAAACACACACAGAAAAAGAAATAGAATGACCGGTTTAGGTGGCGAACAGGAGATGGTTGAATGCAGAATTGGTATTTCCATGTGACAAAAGGAGGCATATGAGAAAAATCAAAGAAATACATAGACACAGGGAGTGTGTAAGTAGAGCTAGGGAGATAGCTAAGTAGGGGTAGATAGAAAAGCAGGAACACAGCAGAACAGGCCCCTGGCATCTCTGTGTCTCCAATGTAATGGTCATTCTATTTCTATTCCTGTGCACGTGGTCATTGTGTTATTTCCTCATCCCCTTTTCCCTTGTTCTGTTCCTTTCTAAATGCTGTTCATCTGTAATATCTTTGCGTTCTGAGGAAGGGTCCGTACCCAAGCTGTCGACCTTTCCTTGTCTGGTTTGCTGTGGCACACAATGTACACTGCCATCTCAATATAATCTGGTGTTCAAAGGAGTCGTTTAAACTGCTTTTTGGATTAAGAACCGCACACTAACATATCTTCCAATTGAGTCACATCTTTAAAAATATTCACCATTATATTGTTTATAATCAGTAGGCTGCAAGCTCATAAGTACGTAGAATATTGTGTACAGTTCTGTTCTCCATATTATAACAAGGATATAGAGGCACTGGAGACGGTGCAAAAAAGATTTACAAGAGTAATACCAGAACTGAGAGGTTATACTTATCAGGAAGGGCTGAACAGGCTGGGGCTCTTTTCTCCAGAAAAGAGAAGGCTGAGTGGCGACCTAAGAGAGGTATTTAAAATTATGATGGGGTTTGATCAGGTAGACGGAGAGAAGATGTTTCTCCTTGTAGGGGAGACCAAAACTAGGGCCATAAATATGATAGTGACCAATAACTCCAATTGGAATTCAGGAGAAACTTCCTTACCCAAGAGTGGTAAGAATGTGGAACTTTCTACCGCAAAGAGTAATTGAGGCGCACAGAATAGATGCATTTTAGGGGAAGCTAGATAAGCACATGAGGGAGAAAGGAATAGAAGGGTATGCTGATAGAGGCTCGTAGGGAGCAGAAATGTTGGCATAGACCAGTTAGGCTGAATGGCCTGTTTCTGTGCTGTAAATTCTATTTAATATATATATGTTGACATTTCAGTTTGACAAGTAGAAAGAGTGGCGAACAGAAAGAAAAGAAACTAACAACCATTACATTGAAATAGATTTGGTAAAATAGGTTTTTTTGTAGCTGTAGGGGTGAAAATGAAGCTACTTAAATAATGTGACTGATGCAATTTCACAACATTTCAGCAGCCACGGGGTAGTTTATTCTTAATTCAAAGTTGCTTAATTCAAATTTCTGACAATTCAATTTTTTAAGCACCAAATTCCCACTTTGCTAGTTTCATTGCTTCATTCAAATTATTGGATAATTCACATTTCTTTAGCACAAAAATTAGTTTGACTTATTAGTAGACTTCAGTCACACACAGGATTTGAAGGTTGGTGCTGCAGCACAACCCACGCTAGAAATCCAGGCTTCAGTCTCACATAATGGGTTTATTTTTAAACAGAAAGTTTAGATCTTCTTGATAGCAGCAACGAAATACTGAAATTGTATTTGATACCAATCAAATAAACACTTGACTTCCCTTTTTACAGCATTATTTCAATCCACATAATGCTGTGGCCCAGTTTCTAACCTTTCTACTCGAGCTACACTGTTTAAAAAAAAGTTAAATATAAATATATCTGAGTGGGAAAAAATGAAAATGAAATATTTATAAATTGCAAACACAAAATGACATTCTTATAGAAACTGCATTGGAGAGGTAGTGCCCAAATGATCACGTATTTTGTGCTTTTCAACACAAATTCTGACATCTTTTGACTTATTGTCATGAAGCCTTGGGACGAGAATCATACAATTGCTTTATTTTGTTGGCCCTTAAGGTCCAAAACAAGGTCTAATGTTCCTGGTTGGTCTCCTGTGTCATTTATATCTCCAGAACACTCAGAAATCTCTCCACCAAGAGGCTGCAATTTTAGGTGTGCAGGATGGGAATGTATAGTGGAGCAGTGAAGGTTGACTCCTTTGGATTTCTAGTGCTGCAACTGATTTAAAGACAGCACCAAATGTACAGTGAAGAAATACACTCACCCTATAAACAGTAAGCTTCGTGAAAGGGCAACAATCATTATACAACCACCTTGCCATAAGGTTGTTAAATTGCACAGAAAAATTTAAATATCTAGCAATCAATACTAGAAACAGAAAGGACAATCTCATTTTTAAGACAATCTTATAAATTTCATACATGCACAGAAGATAGATGGGGACTATTAAAAAAAATTATCTTTGTCGCATGCCAATTAAAAAATCTAATTAGCAGATCCTGGGAAAATTTCTCCTTGCAATCTGAAGGCCTCCAAATCCACAAGCTGTGTGAACCAAGTTTAAAAAGAAACTGATCATTTTCCATTCATCAGAAATGCCACAAAAATGAGTATTCAGAGATTAATAATTTAACTGAGCAAATTAAAACACACTTGATGCAGAAGGCTGATTCCACTGAGGTTAGAGTTATAGAGCAGTCACAGCTCCAAAGAACCCTCTTGTTTGCTTTAGAGATCTGCTCCACTGTGTTTTCAAGGAATGCTGGGTATGTACAAATAGTATACATGGTGCCCAGTACTAACTTGTAGTTATTTCCTCCTTGAAGGGTAAATTTGTAATCTGCCTGCTTGTTTAAAAACTATTTTATATATATATATTTATATTTATTTGAAGATTAAGTTGCAACATTGCTGTTAATTTTAGTCTTAAATTGCTAGTTATAATGTTCTTTATTCCCTGCAGTTTAATGGTGTAGTGGCCTTGTATCCATTAAGACTTGATTTTAACTTGGGCAACAGTCGCGTGGACAGGGGCTGAATTTGGCAAAGCATCCTGATCTCAGTAGCGTGAGGCTCTGGGAGAGTTTAACTTAAATTCCAGGGTTTTTGCCTCTACTACCCCACCCTGAAGCACATTCCATGTGTTAATCACTTTTTGTGTGAAGAACTTCCCTACTTTTTTTTAAAATTAGGTTGAGCCTATGTTCCCTTGTCCTACTGTCACAAGGAACCATATCTCGGCAGAAATCACCATCTTCGAGAGAGGATGGGAGAAAAAGTTCAGGGAAACTGCTTGTTAATAACCTTAAGTAGTAGATTTTCTTTACCAACTTTTCATCTGCAAATAAAATGTTCTAATCATGTTAAAATGTCAAAGCACTCTGTGTGGAAAACCTTTATAACTCTAAATATAACTCATTAGACAGTTTCTAAGAACTAATTAAAACAACATTATAACAGTTGTGCTCTTGTAATTATAGTTGATACTTCATCTTTTGCAGGTGACTCAATATTTCTATACAGATTAGACAAGAATAAGCAACATGGAAAACATTTTGCATAATAGTATTTTACTTTTTGTTCACAATATATTAACAATAATAGCAAACGATTTCCATTCTAAAAAAATGGCTATTAAGAATGCTCATCTTACTTTTCATTAATTGGATTTAATTCAAAAATAATTAAATGTGGTCTTTAAAATAGTAGTTAATGTAGACTTGCAGCTGCATCATGTGCTTATTAAGAACCTTTTAAGAGCAGCTTTTAAAATTAACAAAATTAAATGGAATACAAAATCCTTGATTATAGATAATTACAATTTCCTCTTGGTAAATTCTGCTATTAACCCTTCAAGCTCTGGTGAATCTTGCAGTACATTAGACTGACTATAATCTGTAAATTGATGTACTGAGCCTTCAAATGAAAGTGTACTCAATGACTTGAGTGCAGTCATATCTCCCAGTCCAAATTGCACCAATATCCTTTCTTCGCAGATTAGTATGGCTCCAAAGTTTTTGGGTTAGGTATATATGATGTTGTACCACTTTCAGTTGGGGGGAGGCGGTCTCTTTAATAAAAGTTGACTCCTGGCCATGGGCGAAAATTTACTTAGATCAGTATTATGTGCATAAGAACTTGGCTTCTTACCATTACACTTTTATGAGTATGATTATTGCTATTACTGACAAATGGGGATAATACAACTCAAAAAAGATTAGAAATCAAGAAAAAAAATTGTTCTTGGAAGAAGGAAGAATAATACATTAATTGGGTTGCTGGAGAAAACAGAACTAAAGTACAGGGAATTTCTACTTTGATTCACAATGGTTGAAGGTGTTGAGGAATGAAAATGGGTTCAACAGCCGCATTTTGATGCTAAGCTAGGCACACCAGGAAGGGTTCAGCTTTGATCCAGTCTGTGCTCAGCTGATTTCAACAAGGGACAGGGGACGCACTACATTGGCCTAAGTGACCCTGGGCCAACAGGGAAAATTCAGCTGGATTTACAGCTCCTTAACTCTATCCATCCAGTTACTTCTGCTGGAAAGTGTGTGGCTATTGGATAGACAACATAAAGTTCAACTGGGATTCCTTCCATTGTCAAATAGCCTGCCAACATCCATCCTAGCTCACAGATAAAGAATAGCCGTTTGGGTTATATAAGGAGGCAGTAAATATCTATGGAATTATACTCCAGGCCAAGCCAGTACCTTCAAGGTTGGGGGAGTTGGGAAGGAAAATGGACTTACTGTCCCAGTTAGTTGATTATAAAAGCTAGTGACGCAGGAAGTTACCTCACTCACCTTCACTCTTAGCCGAGGAAGGTAGCGAGGTTGCCCTTCATCTCCCTTGCTTTTTATACTCTCTAGAACTACCAGTACCATTTAGTCTGGGACAGTCAGATGTCTAAACCATTCCCGTCCCTTGAAGTCCACAATATACCTGTGCACCAATGAGATTTCACTGTTGCTTTCGACTCCCAAGAGCGGTGAATATTTTGTTTAGGGTAGTTGCAATTTATATTCTTTTCAATTGTTGTGCGGCACTTCCTGTGAGCGGATCTTTTGCCCACGATCAGGAAGAGAATATCTTGCATGTTCTGCTCTTGGGTTTTAGTTTTAACATACGAGGTGACCTAGGTTTCAGTGGAGATGGTGCAGCACCCACCAAGTGAAAGGGCTGTCCTCTAACAATCTGTGGTCTTGGCTCTCCCTGTTACTCCAAGTCAGCTGTCGGTCTATAGAATAATACAACTAATAAAAACTTGATCAAGAATAAACAGATGTTCAGCTGAGTTAACTCCATATTACTTTAAAATGAGGCAGGATACAAGGCTAGAGGCAAGTAAAAACTAGCAAAGTCATTTTAAATCAGATATCAAGAGGAACTTGATGCCAAGGATGATAAAATGCTTGGTAGAATTTTCCAAGCAGGGGAGTGGATACTGATTTAGAAGTGCTCAATGGTAAGCCGGGAAAGTTAGAAAAGAGTGGGACACTCTGCTTGGCCCAATGTCCCTTTCTCACCCATTACATTTCTTGTGATTAGGTCATATTAGGTAGCAGTCTCATCTTAAGATGCAGAAGGTCATGACTCAAGACCCATTCCAGGACTAGGCCGACACTACTTCAAGGTTGTGTATGCCTGATGAAGTGGATTCAAAAGATCCTATGCCACAATTTGAAGGGGAGAAGGGAGATCTCCCAGGGTAGAGGCCAACATCATCCCTCAAGAAACCCAGACTAACTAGTCATTCATCTTATTTGCTGTTTGTAGAATTCTGATGTGCACATATAACATGTTTTGTTATACAGGAGCACTTCAGAAGTAATTCATTGGTTGTGAAGCACTTTGAGACATCTTGACAGATACGGGTTGATATAAATGCAAATTCATATTAATATGACATCGCACCTGCAGACCTTCAAAAGGAAAAAGGAAACTAATTTATTAAATTATAAATAGTTTATTTGAAATACAAGGAAAGGAAGCAGCCTCATACAATGCTGTCAACTAGATATATCACTCTAGGCACAGCTTTAATAATTTTTATAAATCACAACCAGATACATTGTTAATTGCTTACAGCACATCAAAAAAGTTATTAATTGTATTTGAAGTGCTATGGGACATTTTTAGAGCAGTGATAAGGCATGTATAAATACAAGACTTGATTTCAAAATACAACCATTAGTCAGACCCATTTACACAACTACATATGACATGTTCCATATTCACTCACTGTCTCAACCTAGGCTCAAGATAGAGGAGAAATTATCTTGACCAGTAAATGAGGCAAAAGGGATCACAACCAAGTACATCAATGCTTGATCATAACATGCAACATTACCTCATTGTCATATAGGCAGAAGTCCAAAGGACAGTGAAACAAGTACCAATACAACCATGATTAGTCTAGTTTGGGTCTGTTAGTACAGCAATGATTACCTTCCAGTTTTGGGACTCACCCATAAAAGTGCTGATTATTTCAAATCACTCGTGTTTCCTTCCTTTCTCTGCTCTCTCCCACTACAGTGGAATGATCTAAATTACAAGTAAACTGGCTAACAGTAGCACCGCCATGGGGCAATCACACATGGGCTGTCGATGTTTTCGTATCTTCGTACTCTTCCGGTGGAGAATAGCGTATAGTGGAAAGATTCGCAGGCTGATCAACAGTCTGATGGGAATGCTCCTTCCATGACCATAATCATCTTTTATACCAACGATAGGGTGGTTAGTTCCACATGGCAGGAGGATTTTATGGGTTTCCCCAACCCATACAGCGAGTCTGGTCACCCACACCCACCGGACAAAAATGGGTGAAACTTGCTCTGAAAGCTTCTATTCAGACAACGATTTCTTTATAACTAACACACTAAGAAAATGGGCATTATTCAATAGGTTATGCACAATTCTTCCTCAACCCGATCTGCTGAGAGCAGATGCTATATTTCTGCGCGAGTAGCTATCGCATCAGTTGGAATAGACAAAATGAATTTGTTGAAGTTGTGCTACGGAGTGACAGAATCCCAGATATCCCATGTACCAGCATGTTGTTCATCACCAGGTGACAAGACCTTTTTGAAATTTTGCAAATTACATGGTCTTGGCATAGGAACAAAAGTAGGCCATTTAGCCCAGTGAGACTGCTTCACCATTAGTCAAGGAAGCTGTACTTTTTAATTCCACACCCTTTTCCCATATCCCTCAATATTAGTACTGTCTCACTTTTTAAAACACTCAATTGATTCTACATCTACGGCCTTTTTAGGCAGTGAATTCCACATTCTCACAAACCTGTGTGTGAAGAAAGTTTTCTTGGATTATTTTACTGGCTTGAATTCTAAAACAATGCACTTAATTCCATTACTAGAGGAAGTGTCATTCCCTCATTCACTCCGTCAATTTTCTTCATTATTTTAAACACCTTGGAGTCAGTTTTCGGACGGCCGAGTGGGTGCGTTCGTGGCGGGGGGCTCCTAAAATTGGGGATTCCCGGAGCGGGTCCAGAGCCCGGCTCCAACCCGCCCACATTGATTCCCCAATGACGCGAATCGGTGCACGCGCAGCCACCACATGTGGGATTCCCACCGGCAATCAAAGCTGGTGGGATCCCGCTTAAGATCATTATCTGGGTACTTGAGGTCGTTTACAGACCTCATTTGTTGGAGATTTTAGGAGGATTCGGATTTTGGACTACCCAGAGTGTGTTTCCCACGCTGGGGGGAAACACCCCGTTTAAACAGACGTGTTGCAGCCAGCAGCCGGTGGCAGCT
This sequence comes from Heptranchias perlo, assembly GCF_035084215.1. Classification (NCBI taxonomy): domain Eukaryota; kingdom Metazoa; phylum Chordata; class Chondrichthyes; order Hexanchiformes; family Hexanchidae; genus Heptranchias; species Heptranchias perlo. Next base: position 12,338,726 of record NC_090356.1, read on the forward strand.
GCAAAGGTCCATTTAACAGGTGCGGGGTAAACCCTCATTCATTGCAGCAGGGCACTCTGTCGCCTCAGACAAAGTTTTGTCTGCCACACCATTGTCTCCACACTCCAAATGATTAAATCATACCCTAAACTCTGCTGTCTAAACACATTTACCTACTTTATGGACTCCCTCACACAGTCAAGATTGGGGGGGGGTTCTATTGCTGCATTCATCACTCCATTGGAGGACGAGCAACATCACCAGGCACGCCGTCCACCTCCGCCACATGGAGCTACACACAGTGCTGCGTAACAGGCACCTGCACAAAGTAGTCGTGCAACTACACATTCACCCACTGTAGGGTGACCCAATGGGTGGCATCAAGGATGTTCATGGAGAACCTCATGAAAGGGCATTATTGCACAAGCCAGTCAAGAATGGCCAAGACGTGACAGTAGTGGTGACAATATAATATGTAACGTGAGTTGATCAGAAATCAAATACAAGTAAAAACCATAACAAACCCTCAATCACCCTTGTGCATCCCCTTCATGCTCACGACACGTTTGCCTTACGCTTCCTACTACATATGTGATGCATGCCCTGTGGCTGCAGCACAGGTAGCGGCAGCTTGGGTGAGGCTGACCGTGAAAGAGATGCATCAGAGGGTGAGTATGTGATAGAGCCATGAGATTGTATGAAGATTGGGTTGAGTGGTAGTGGTGGGATGAGTACTTGCAAGGTGAGTAAGTGCAGGTAAAATGAGGATGAGCTTTGAGTGGGTGTGAGGAGTGATGTGATAGAGTAGTGTTGGCAGTGTAGAAGACGATGTGGGGTGGGGGCGGTGATGTGGCAGACAGAGTGTAGGGGAATGTGTAAGTGTACTCACTTCGTCTGACCTACTTAGGTCATTGAAGCGCCTCCTGCACTGTATGCAGGTGCATGATATGTTGGCAGTACTGGTGACCTCCTCTGCCATCTCGTGCCAGGCCTTCTTGGTAGCAGAGGCAGGCCACTTCCTCCCGTCCGCCGGGAAAAAATCTCTGTCCTCCCCCCTCCTCCTCCTCACCACATCCAGTTGGACCTGGAGTGAGGCATCATTAAACCTGGGACCAGCCTTCCCCCTGGGCTGCTCCATGCTGTAATTTTGGCTCCTTTTTGCAGCGTCAGTGGAGGACTGCCCCTTTAAATAGGGCTCCTCCAGCTGACAGCCAAGGTTAGTGGCTTCAATTTACTTACGATCGCGTGGGGAACCCACCGATTTTACTGGGCGGGTTACCTATGCGTCCAGTCGACCCCCCGCTGGCAACCCACCTCCCTCCTAATATCGGGCCCCTTGTCTTTATTATTTTGGATTTTTTTTTTACTTTTTAGATAGTACATTAATTTCTGCCCCCCTACACCTCAGGGAAGTACCTCAGTACTATGCACGAGTCCTTGGCTTAAAGAATCATAGAAAATAGGAACAAGAGTAGGCCATTTGGGCCTTTGGGCCTGCTCCGCCATTCAAAACGATCATGGCTGATCGTTTAACTCAGTACCCTGTTCCAGCTTTTTCCCCATATCCCTTGACCCCTTTAGCATCAAATGGGAAGTGGAGTTTGAAGTTCACACTGGTGCAGCAGGTAGTGATCAGAAGTTAGAATCAAAGGATATTGGTGAGGTGGAATCCGAGAGTGCTTGATGCAGTCACTGTACCACAAGCATAAAGTGATTCTCTTCCCCTGCCAATGTTTGATTATTCTTAACTGCTTTTGCTGAGTGATGGGAGTCAAGATTTACACTGTGGCAAGTTTTAAGCCTATGTTTGGCTACATTTTCTGCACCACTGTATCACAGCTTTCTTTTCTTTGTTGAACGTTTGCTCAATTGTTGCAGGCTCTTCACTTTTGACAGGCGCCTCTCAAATTCCTGCTTACAATCTTGTTGTATATCCTTTATCTTCTTAATGGAATAATGTAAAGCTGATGCTAAATTCTCTTCACTCGCTTTGAAAACTTCCTGAAGAAGAAGCCATATTCAGTGAGTCCAGCAATTAACATCACTTGCATCAAATTTTTTAAAAATCCTAAACTGTCACCATTTAGATAACTAACACAACTTACTGTATAAACAGTGGGACTTAACAGGCAGTGAGGATATTAAAGTTACTGCCAGAATTTTCTTTATTGGGGGCTTTGTTCTATATGGAAGGAAGACAACACTTAATTACTACCTCATGACCCAAGTAACCTTGTTAGCAATTCTGGGTTCCTTACTCTGGTCATCTCCCAGCCCCAGACTTCCACTCATTCCCTCCTTGCCTAGGGCAGGGTAACTCTCCTCCCCGCTCAGGGAAGGCAAAGGAAAAGGGCAAATGAGACTGAGACAATGAAAAAGTTATCCATGAGCAATGCCAAAGAGTAATGAACTGGTATTGATTAATAAGATAATTCAAGAACTGACTGTCAACTGAAATCAACATCCTGCCATTTCCAGTCTCTGGATTTGAAGTCAGCCAAGACCAGAGGTGAAAGTCTCCTGCCAAAAAAAAAAATCAACTGTCTGAAGTGAAACCTGGGAAGCATAAATCTAATTTCTGTGGACTCAGCAGAGACAAAATAAAAAGGTAAAATTCAAACTACTGGAAATATGCTAGTAAGTGAATTTTTTGTACCTGTAGCTCCACATTGGATAAGCTGAGCTCTGGACTGGATTTCTGCCTGAGGGTATCAATTATGTGTTGACTCAGCTGGGAAGTATGGCTGGTCATTGCATCTGAACCATCCAGTTGATCAGTTCCTTTAGCATCTTTTGAATCTAGGAAAGATGTAGTATCTACATATTTTTTTTTAAATTGCCACAAGAACACAAGGCTTTGAGCCCATAAAGAGACAACATTTTGAGAAAGTTTCTTCCTGTAGGTCTGCATCACTTGTGCCAATAACAGTGCTGAGCAGTATTTCAGCAAAGCCAGGAATGCTCTGCAGTTCCAATAGGTCAGGTTTAAAATGTGCTACCTACTGTTTTCATTATGCCAGTCAGTTTGGGTTAAGGAACATGCATACTTCATTCCTCCTTCACAATACCTGCAGCTCAGAAGGAGGATGGATCTGCTTCCAGGCCTTGAATAATGCCACTGAAATTAGCCGCTAGTTGAGTGTGGCCAGGGGTGACAATTCATTTCATGAAAGTACCTAGCTTCTGCTCAGGGTTTTCTCAGTTGCACAGATGAGATTCAGAACTGAGAAGTATGAAAGACTCCCAGTACAAACCTGCATCCTACAACTCCCAAGAGCAGGGAGCTGGGACCTCATGTCACAACATAGGTTAACACTAAATAGAATACTTTGATTATTTCCTGTGGCCAGATGTAGGCCAAACATCTGCCTTAGCTCAGATATCTAACTAATCATAGATCATGGATTTTCCTCGTCCAGGACCACACCAAATGGCAAATTTCCCTAACAAAGTTGAAATACATTCAATATTTAAAATTGAAAACACCTCAAGTTAAAGAGTGAATTTAACAATTTAAAATAATATTCCTACATACAACAGATCAGAAAAATACATTCTGCAGCACTGACTTAATTATCTGTAAGAAAGCTAAATCATTCCTAATTTGTTTAGCAAAATTAAAAAGACCAAAATAGAGATGTGAAGGTTTTTCAAATACAAGGACTTCAGTTAAGAATAAAGATATTTAATATAAAATAAATAGTAACTCAAATATCCTGGCTTCTGACAACAGTCACTTTTCTGCAAAAACATGGAATCAGAAGCAAATTTATAAAATAATTGATGAAAAATGTTATATATTCACCACAATTTCGGACTAACCATCTTTTTCATACGCCTTCTGGTACAGTTTTAATAGTTCTTTTGCTTGCCGTTGGTCCTCTCTGTTGTCGAGGGCACGTTGAAGGGAGTCCTGTATTGCTTCAGTTCCTTTTAAAGTTTCTTCCAGTTCCTTTGCTAGCTCAGCAGATGGTACATCTATTAGTACCTATCAAATAAAGATACATTGAAAGTTACAGAATTTTTAATTGACCTACTTACAATTCCAGATCAGAGGCAAAAGTAATTAGATTACAAGCAAAAGATCCGCTGAGCATTTGCCTATGGTCCTCCACATTTTTCAGCAACTAATTACAACATAGTCATCATTAACTGGAAATATTGAGGTCATGAAATTCTGGCTGTCCTCTAGGGAAGGACTGGGGGTATCAGCACAAAATAAGAAAGCAGAGTAAGGTTAAATGCCAGGAATTACTTCTTTTCACAGTCAATCACTGGAATAGATTACTAGAATGGGTAATGAATATGGATTTACTACAGGCCTTCAGAAAGCAGCCGGATGAGGTCCTGCAAGTAGAAGACAACTGAATTACAGAAGATAGGGGAGCCAGTGACTAATGTTATCGGTTACTGAAGTCTCCTGGAGATTGCTGGATTGCCTTCAGGGGTTGGCAAGGAATTTCCTAGACTTTTTTCTTAAATAGAATTAAGGTTTTTCTTCTCCTCATTTTTTGCCCCTTTCAGGAGATTGTGTAACTGCAGGTGGGTTGTTGATGGATATAGACGACACCATAACACCCTGTCTGGATGGACCAGTTGTTTTTTTTCTCCCCTATCTTTTCTTGTATGTTCCTAGATGATGTATACTGGACTGGAGAAGAATCCATTTCATTTCCACACAGTAAACCCAGCATCCTGGTGATGATTGTAGCTGGCTCATTTTGAGCCTCAATTTAGGAAATAACATTTTTATTATAAATTACTAACAAATACATTTTTAATAGCTGAACAAATGTCACGTTTCCTATTTACTCTAATTACATATCTACCTAGCCCAATACATACATACATGACAAACCTGGCCAAAACCCACAAACTTGTAGCTTTATCAGCAGGCTATGTAGTTTTACACACTCAGTCCTTTTTTCATACTTTACACATAAACATGTTGACTGTACACTTCCACCCAGCAAGTACATTTCAGACATTTTTGGCCATGTACCACAGAAGAAGGGATTGAGGATGGGGATAAACTATATAAAAACAAACATTGGGCCAGGGGCCCAGTGGTTTTCCTGGTCCTAAGATAGTCTATTCTCCTCCGTTCCTAGATGCCTAAATGTCTTTGCTGTCACTTGCTTGGATAGTGAGAGAGGTCAGTTTCCCAGACTTGGGAAACTGAGGTATGGAGGTAACAGTTTGGAATGGGCAAGGGGATATTTCCTGTCTGTTAATTTGCTTTCACTAGGGGATGTTGATTTCCATGGCTACTCTGTTTTGGCTGGGTCAGGATACTACTGTGTTACGGCATTTGGATAAATGGAAAATACTATCTCATATTCCAATGAGTGTGTCATTCACAAAAGATGTCATACAATATATTTTATAGAACTTTGTATCCTACTGTAAATCTACTGAGTTGCTCGTTCACTTTCTCTTACCTGGAGGTCAGACTCAGACATTGTAATAATTCTGGCAAGGTTTTGTCTAAGTTGTTTGGCAAGAATTCTCCAATTACCGGAACACTCAGGATAATCCACACAGTCTACAGGTCCAACACCATCATTATCATGTTCCATTTTTGTATCCGAGCTGAACTTGATATCTATGCGTAAAGAAGAGAGCTTTTGGTGGCTTGCTGTTTGACAAACTAAATGTTAATGTCCAAAATGAAAGGCAGTACTAACACACTTATGTTAGTACGCTTGGACAACAAAATTCTTGATTTGCTGTAGAACAGGGTGAAGTTGCAATGGCACTGTGTATAATTACCCCATACTGTTGTGGTGTTGACCTCAACTGTGCCACTGAGGAGGGGCCAAGCAAAAGGAGAAATATGTAGTTGTAACAAGGAACTGTGGTACCAGAAACTCATTATACAAACATCATTCCCTGCATAAATGGATAACCACTTAACGCCCTCTCCTATTTTTTTTTTAAACAGGCACTTAAACTGCCCTCAGTAAAACATACAAAAGTAACTAATTTTACAATTTTCTCAGATGCAAATCATGAAAAGGTTAAACACTGACCAATCCTGTAACATGAATTTGTAATACCACAAAAAAGTTACTAGGATTAAAAACACGTTTCCAGAGGTCTGATCATGAAACGGATGTACAAATTGCCCCTTTTGTGCAGATTTGTGGTCTGCAAATCTGGGGTGTGAATACTACACTAAGTTTTCTGGTACTGCTAAAATTCTGGTACTGCTAAAATTCCTTAAAACAGTAAAAAAAGTTACACTTAATTGGATACAACAGCTAAAATCTAAATGGAACACAGAACTTCATTTATATGCAAACTTTGAACATTTGGATTGTAAAACTTTAATCCGCTGCTTGGCTAAAGTAAACCAAGACCAATTTTACCTTTAGCCTGCTTAAAGAAATGATGTGGATCATTACTCCTGAAACATTTACCTGAGGAAGGAGGAAGTCTCCGAAAGCTTGTGAATTTAAAATAAAATTGCTGGACTATAACTTGGTGTTGTAAAATTGTTTACAATTGCTTAAAGAAAGAAAGATGTGCAAATTGAGTTTAGGCTCCATGTGCACATCTATAGCAATGGCTATGGGTTAATTAGTCCTGTTGTGGCTTCCTTCATTCCTAAAATACCATTTCTCTGACAACTGTGTCTGACAACAGTTATAATCTCACTGGATGCTGACTTCTAGTGCTTCACTTTCATGAACTATAATGCAGTGTTCATTACCAATCAGTAACTGTTGCCATCACAATGATGACAAGATTTTACATATAATTCAAACTTTACTCTTCATATTGAAGTATATTAGAAATGATTGAACCTCAAATACTACTGGCTAGAAATTCCTCCCTTATATCTGTCCAATGGACAATGTGATGTACCCATTTTTGCTTTGTCTGCAGGATAAACACAATGCATGAAGGAATTACTAGCTACTGATGCATTTCTCACTACACAAAACCTTTTCAAATTGCCATGCAGGGGCCTTTCAGCAGAGTCCCTTACCTATAAAAATCCTTGGAAGAACAAAATGCTCGACAATGTCTAACCTAATCTGCAACATGTAATAAATTTACATTTTCTTTTAGCTTTTAATAGACAATTGAAAACACCTGTGAATGACTATCTATCAAATCCATACCCTGAATAATTCAAAGAACCATTTAACTGAATGGTTTGGAAGGGAAATGAAAAGACAGAACCATCTAATTGCAGGTCCTTTCAGACTCCTTTGCGATGCTGCTTGTCCACATTTATATTAGCATTCAGCACCTCTCTACAGAGCAACTTACCTACATTAACAGGAGTCCATTCTTCACTGGAGCTAAGGATCATGAATGTTGTGTTTTCTGGCAGATGCATAAAATAGTCTTCTTCATCAACAATTGTTCCATCCTCTTCAAGCACCACTATATAAGCTTGCTGTGCAGCAAGTTTGTCCAGACATAGTTTTTCCTTCCCTAAACATAAAAAACCCATAAACATAAGTTACAGAATATTACAGTTAAGCTTTCAGGAGGCTTACTAACCAAAAGATATTGCAGCATCTAAAGTTCCCATATATGAAAATGATTTTTACAATCCATAGGTGACAACTGTGTCATAACACTCCTTATCCTAGAGTATTGAACCAAACTTTAAAGCTTTGTTTTCAATATACTTAACATATCCTGCATAAACCTAAAGTATTGATACATTCTTTTACAAATTGAAGGGTAATGACATTACATATCTGAAGTCAATCAGTCTGCAGTGTCAACGCCGCATGCTGTAAGAGTAGAGGCTCTGCATACGTTATTCTTTACGGACAAGTTCTAGTCTTATCTAGATAATCAGATGCTTCCCAAATGAGGAAAAAAAATTATAGGGCAATCGATATAGGTAGCTCTTACATACCTCTTAGGGCCTACTTTAAGAGATCAGTCATTTTTCACATCATTCACATTTACAACTATCTTTCAAGTTAAAAGGACTATATACCACAAGAATTTTTGCAACTAATTCTTGTGCTGCACAACTTAGCTGTTGTCAGATCAAGAGAGGTGTTCTACACTACAGTCAGGGCACACAATCCCACTCCCCCTATTTTTTTGTGCACTTACATGACCCTCATGGAGGCCAGATTGCTACACAAATCAAGATACAAGTCACCTACTTCTAAAAACTACTGCCATTCTAAACCTGCTGCCAACAGGTGCGTAGATTTTTCATCTGATTTTACATCTTTCTTTGCAGGGAGTGGCTGGTCTTCACTTGGTACCTTCCATGCAGTACAGATAAAATCAGAGGACTTAGAAACTAGTCTGAAACTTACATCCTTCTACTCCACACTGCTATGCACTGGTGTTCTTTTCATGAGATTCTTTTGAAAATGGGATACAACAAACCTTGATGTTACAATCATAATTTAGTCTTAAATTTACTGCAGTACCTGCATAAATCGGGTACAAAATTGGTAGTATAACTCTATTGGAATATACTCTTATTGAGGATTCTCACGTTTTTGGAGGCTACAGGGAAGTACATTCACATTGTTTCAGGTCCAGTAGGGCAGCTGCAGAAGACACAAAGTGAATGAACTTGCTTGCAAAAAGTCTGACTCCCAGTGGGACCAGCAGACTTATGCCAGCAATAAGGCTGAAACGTAGCTGGGTGATGAGGGCTTCACAGACAACATGGTCCAAGTTTTGGATGAAACTCACCAATAAGCGATATTTAAATGTTGCTTCACTGATCAAGCGCGGTTATTTTCATACTGCAGTTGAGGCACAATAGCAGAGGTAGTGTTAACAGCGCAAGTTCTGTAAGCATCATCCAACCCATGTTAAAAGAGTCACAACCCTTTAAGCTCACCAACATTTAAGACTAAATTGAATAATAGCATGTAAATGATGCTTTTATTAAAAATGTTTTAATATTTATATATCGGAGTATCAGCAGACTAGAGGTAAACGGAGATATAACTATGGCACACAGCTCCTTTAAGAAATGCATTTGTAAAACCAGCTCCATCGAGTGGAAGAATCAGCGGGCTCAGGTGTAGAATATTTCACCCGAATGATCAGAGTAACTGATGGCAGATTAAAACTAGCCCGAGGCCACGAGCAGTGAACAGAAAGGCCGCAGGGGCGGAATGGCCGTAAATCTGGATCGCAAATCTACAGCCCACCTCTCGATTCTCAACCGGGGAAGTTTCCCGACTTTTGTACCTTTGTTTATCAGATCTTCCAAAGACCTGACGGCGACACCGAAAGTCTTAAGGCGGCTGGAACCGCAGATTTTGCACGGAAATTTTTTCCTCAAATCCATGTCCAATACTCTACACCGCCGCCCCTTCCCAAATACCGCCGGACTGCCCTTTTCTTATGTTTGTTCTTAAGGTTTTGGCGGCAGTTGTTGTCCGTCCGTCCCCGGTTAACGATGGCGGTTGACGCGCATGCGCTCTAGCCGCGGACAATATTGCCGTCTAAAATACCACAAAAGTTAATTAGAGTTACAGCCGCTGCACTTTCGATATCTTTATATAAAATTAAAATCATTTTTAATGGTAATAAAAATAAAACGACAGTCTTAGCGACAGATGCCCCCCAGAAAAACTACAACTCCCAGAATGCTCACGTCAACATTTTTACGTGAACGTTGCTCTTTTCTGAATTTAAAGAGCAAATTTAGATCGGACTAAGTTTTAAAATAGTTACCGTGGAATTATTTATTTGAAAAAAAAATGTTTTATCCCTACGATTGTCTGATGAGATCTGTGATCGATTTGTCGCGCTTCGAGCGGGAAAGCGGCAGGTAGACAGTCTGGGATCGATTGGTGGAGTCTGTAAAGATGGCATCCTTTGAACAGGCGGAGCAGTGCCAGGTAAGAGCCGCCGCTTGTTTCTGAATCGTACACGGTAGCGCCCGGCTCTGGGTCGTCCCTTTTCCCTTCCTCCCCTCCCTCACACGCAGCGGCAGAACAAACGCCGCTCCCACGGCCAGCGGGTCGCGGCTTGAGCCTGTCGTCCTGCCCCGAAAGGCGCCTGGGGTTGTGGCCTGTGTGGGACGGAGGGCTGTGTTGACCTGCTCGCGGTGGACAAGTCCGGTCCGGTCCGGTCCGGTCTGGCCCGGTCAGCTCGGCGGCGGAAAACCAGCTCTCTGCAACCAGAAAGGCCATCCTCACCGGCGGTCGCCACTATACTGATGGCTGGAAATGTGAAGGAAATTTCAAGGTGCCCATTTATTTCAAGGGTACAGTGACGGGCAAGCACAAACTCCCATCACTGGGAGATTTGGGGCAAAGAGCCTCCTGATGATGTGCTCAGTACCCGATTCAGGATCGGCGCACGATTGTTTCAAATCCCATAGTCCTGGATATAGCAATCCAGGTTGTCTCATTTGATCCAAGTCATTGGATTGTTTTGTCCGCTTTGAGAAGCGTCAGTAACCCAGATCCTGCAATCACTTCTCACTCCCTGGTCAGAGCGGAGTCTGTTGACCTCCTTCGCCCACTGCAAAAAAAAAAGGGGGCAATTGTATTAATAATGTCTGCAAGTTTTTTTTGGCTGCTGTGTAATATTCTTTATCGAGGATTGTGCTTTATTTCATCTCAACCTCGATATTATTAGACGATCGCAAAGTATATGCGCAAATAATTAGCTTATTAGAAATGAGTTTACTTGGTAGTTTGAAATAGATATATTTTCACTATTACTTAAAAAGGAATAGGTGATATAAAGACATGAAATACCATGCTATGCTTAATGTTTTTGAAAAATTACAGAGTCAGCCTCAGATCTTGCTTCTAATGCCTTTTTCTTGTTTTTTTTTATTATGTTCATAATACTTGTAATTATGCACTTGCATGTATACTATTAATGTCCACCCCCCCCCCCCCCCAGCTGATTTACTGTTCATTGTGAGTCTGTCCAGAAACAATGTTTGCACCATAGTCTTCAGTGTGAATGTGGTCAAGCGATGTTGATGAGTGCCCCTACCATCAGCATCCAAAAAAGGTTAGTTTCTTGGTATATGTGTTTGAAGCCTTGAAGGATGTTGTTTCATCCATGGGGTCAAATAATGGTTGTAAACTGCACCAGTATTACATCATCTGAGCCCTTTGATCAGATTGCTTTGTAATCTTCCCCATGTATTTTTATATTCTGTAAGTAATCAGTTGTTTATATAAGTAATTATGAGTAATTTCTGTTTTTGTGTTACTATCAAAGAGGAATTGTTTGAGAGTCCACATTTTTTTGTAGATTGTTTTTTTAGGGAAGGAGAAATTATATTCAGGGAAGTTTTATGCAATGGCATTTTTCATTTATTCTTACTGTTCAAGTGCCTATTCTTAC